>NC_052486.1:9832628-10146116 GCF_009730915.1 Dioscorea cayenensis subsp. rotundata
TGTTATTTTTAAGTCTATTTAGCATAATAAAAACTATAATGTAAAATTCAATATAATTCAATATTAGTAGGATGCCAATAGTCCACATCACGAATGAGAGCTGAAATATGCCGCCACAGACAAAACACGCCATGATTCTTTCCTTACACAGCATCGGCATTTGGCTCTTAGCATTTTTATCGCTTATGCATGTGTCTCCGTAATGCAGGCAGCACAGTGCTATGCGGAGCACAATCGCGCAAGAAAAGTGAACCAAGAGATCGTGCTAAGCTTGGTGTCGACAGCTCTCGAGTGAAACCAAACGCGAGACACAAGTTGCGCCGACAAAGACATGTGCAGCGTGCGCCAACCTCTATTGTGCAAGTCGAATACATAATTCGGAGGGCACAAAGTACAGCACACACACTCATGTGTTTTACTATGTGCAATACCACAATGCGATCTTCATCACGCGCATTTTATCAGAAGACACAACGCCATCTACAAAGATGGATGTGCGCCCATTTACGTGGGTCTCCACGAAAAGCTGTGGATTCGAGAGTATTTCGCGATCACAAGTAGTAAAATTGTTGCAGCATTTATTGCTCACAAACACGTGAAATCAACTTGCGGGTGGCTCTCGACACAAAGGCGAAATTCCACCACGCCTTGTGATGACATCATTCCAACTATATACATACCATGATTCCAGTATGTCCGAAGGATCCTTTCATCTTTTCATCTTTGGAGGCGCCGCTACCGTAGGTTTGAGAGAGCCGTGGCTAGGTCTTTTGGAGTGATTCTACGGCCTTCGACACCGTAAGGCCCTCTCGAAGATAGTTATCAGTAGCTCAGCGACATCGACTCAAGGCGAGGTGCCTCTAGGGCTTGACGAGGGAACCCTTCGAGTAAAGACGGGTAACACACAAGACGCCGGCTGCTGCATCACGAGGGGGTTTTACTTTCATGGATTGCAATGCTTTTATATTCGATTTCACATTATGGATCAGACTGCTCCATGGAGAGTTAAACCTCTAGTGTACTCTGACTCAGAAACCCTAGGATGATTCTTGTTTCATCACCTTATTACGCTTCTTTAATCGACGTTTTTAATTGAATCCAACCTTCTGAATGTCATAGATTTGACTTTCCTTTAAAGTGACACTAGGGTTGAGAATCTAGTTTGTGAATGAATGATACTAATAGGGATTAGACGGGTTAGGTCAGTAGAGATCGAGAGGATGAGTCGAGAGGTGGAAGCGGAACGCCCCTTCCAAAGGCGACGCCATCCCACTCATCGCTCCAAACAAATTTCATGGCCACACAGAAACAAGCTGCCAAGAGACGAACTCCACTCTGGGGCTTAGTTGCGAAGCAAAAGAGTCAAGTGTCAAGTAATCCTTAGTGCCGGGCTTTTGTGACTAGAGATCTTTCGCTGGATTAAAAAGTTGTTAGATCTATATTAGTGAATAAAGTTTATCACTTGAGCGCCTAAAGCTTTAAGCAAACTTACAAACCATAATACAATCACTTGTTCATCACAACAACACTTAAATTCATACTACAATCCAACAACACATGTAAGGTATATGAAGTTATAAAGTTGCAAGCAATCACAAAAAATATTAAAATAGTTTTAGAGGTACTCTAACAAAACAAAAGTTAACAACAACATTGTAAAGGTCATCTGAATCGACTTATGCATCTTCTCCACCATCTCCGGCATCTCTTGAATTAATTCCCGATTGGCTTGCTTGAGAGAATAATGTTGGATGACCGCGTTCTACCAACTCCAATATTTTGTCCAATTTACTTTGTAACCCTGCTTGACCTTGTTGAATATCAAAAACTGTACTTTCTAAATTCTGAACTTTCTCCGCAAGTTGCTGGGTTTGCAACATAGATTCATTTGTTGCAAAAGGTTGATAAGTTCAAGGTCCACACGCTGAATCAGATGTGGAAGGATATGTAGATGCTACACTAAACAATTGTCTTGAGTCTACCCTACTCCCAAAACCATATACACTTGTGCGTGTAGCCTTTAATCCCCCAATTGCATCATACTATGACTGACCATCAAAACTTGGATGGGAAGAGATATCATCACCATATTTGTCGATCAATGCAGCATTATACTTTTCCTATAACACGTTTAAAAGTAAATATTAACATCTATAACTCATACAATAAAAATGAATGATAAAAAGGAAAACTCATTAACTTTTATGGCTTCATGCAAATTACATGTAATACACTTAAACAATGGCTTCATGCAAATTACATCTAATATATATAAAACAAAAATTCCATCACACTTGTGAATCAAAACTTTAATGATAGCAATTAAAAAAAATGAAAAATGACTCAAATTCACTTACATTAACAACTCTTGACTTGTTGTCTATAAAATCACCCTCTCCACACTTGCGCTTGTGTGTAGCCTGAAAAATTTCTGAATATCCAACCTCCCTACCTAGTTTCTCTGCCTATATTTTAATTTAAAGTGTAGGAAGACATAAATAAAAGAAATAGATTGTTCATTATAAGTACTAATAATTTAACAAAAGTGACACAAAGTACTTCAATTCAAAATGACAAAAAAAAATAGAAACAACATAGGTGAGCAAAATGAACTAATATTTAAGTTCATTTCATTCATGTCCTTTTCATTCATTTACAATCCATGTCCTTTTCATTCATGAACAAGCATCACAATCCATGTCCTTTTCATTCATTCACATTTTGTTTATTTTTACTTGAACTCAAAATAATGAAAGAGCATCAAGGCCCACTCAAATAATGCAAGAGCACAATGGTAAAACAAATATTTGGATAATGTACATGCATGCATGAGTTTCAAATTTGAGAAATTTGAATATAAGGATAAATATTAAAATAAAACATTAAACAAAGATTAAAAATAATAAAATAATAAAATAATAACTATCACTAATCGTGCCACGTTCAACCAAATCATGCCATGTTCTAACAAAGATTAATAAAGCATTTTAAGTAGATTTTATGAAACTTTAGGTGAATTCGTACTCATCATCATTGAAAATTACTATCTTACAAATTATGCCATGTTCAACGAAAATTTTATTACAAAATATAATTTAGAGGCTACCTTTTTTAGAATGATATAGTTAAGGGATTATTAGTGTATTAAGGCTAATGAGATTACCTTCGTCATGATAAGTTGAGTGAAAGCTAACCCTTGAAGTATAACCCTTGAAGTATAAACCTTTAAGTATGAACCTATCTTTAGAAGGATCATAGGTTACTATTAAGATATCACAAGATATTTATAAAATATAAATACATACCAACTTGATACCATGAGCAGCAAAAGGTCGTGAACCACCCGTGTGCTTTGTAATACTTCCTTCTTTCTCTGTTAAGCGGTTTGCCTTTGCTTTACCTGATTTGGATTACCATGCATCTGTTCCCCATTCATTATTAATGAGGGCATCCCACACATCCTTTGTGATCCACTCCCTATCCATTCCCTTGCATTCTCTAATGTTAGTAGCACCAACTTCTTTCATTGCCTTCATCCTCTCATCCGCTAGCATGTCCCTTAATCGCGTTTTGCCAGTCTTGTCAAATACATTTTTGATTTTGGAGTTATGTTCAAGGTTCCATTTACAATACTCCTGAAAAGAATATTGTTATAATTTTCATAAATTAAATAAACAACAAAACAATCATATAATAAAATTTATACTTGAAATGTCTTCCACATCAGTTCCTTCACATCACTAGGAACTTTTCTCCATGTTGGCCAAGGACCTTTGAAATGTTTTTTTATAATGCAAGTAACTGTCGTTGTGACTCCCTTCTCAACAAAAACACTAACACATAATGCAACATATAAGTATTTTATATTCTAAACAAAACAAAAACAATTACAAATTGAAATATTATAAAGACATGTTAGAGATGATAGAAGATTACTCTGCATTTATTGGTGTCAAATGCACTCTGTCATTCGGATTTAGAGGGTAGGGTAGTCCCACGCTAGGCCCTCTACTACTTGATTTACTAGATCCATCATTTTCACTCATCAAAAGTCCACCACAAACAGGGTTAGAAGGGGTAGGGCTATGATCATAAATAGTAGGCAAATTTATCTGCACCTCAGGAGTTGAAGGAGGTGCCTCATTAGATGATTGAATAATGGGAGCCAATGCAGCTGATGTCCTAGTAGACCTTTGTGGCATTGCATGATGCAATGAAGAATTCCCTTTACCTCTACCTCTACCTTTACCTTGTTCCTTCATGTTTCTCATGATGCCAAATTTACAACCCTACATGTATTGAAATAAAAAAATTAAAAACATAGACATATAAACAACAAAAATGAGAATGAAAAATATATTTGAAAGTTAGATATGAATAAATGATCCTCTAAGTAGTAAGCAAAGTATTAATAGTATGACTAATCATCATCAGAGGATGCAAACTCATTGTCTTCATGTTGCAATTCATCTTCAGTAGCTTTATCATCATCACTATCATCACTATATTCATCTTCTTCTTCTAACCCATCATTTCCATCTTCTTGTCCATCTTCACCATCATCAACCATTATTGATGGATTCACCTCCTCAAATTCACCATCAACTAGAACTGCAGGGTCATCGAGTTCTTCTGAAAGAGTAACATGACTTCAAAAAGATACTTCAGTTTCTTGATATACCCATCTATTAAGATCATTCTCATTTTCTCTATTAGCTTCAATAGGAAAAAGATTAAAAGTGCTCCTAGCCTTCATTTTAAATGCTGCCCACCAATCTCGTCTTTCTTTTAAAGTTGAGGGATAACCACTATAATAAACTTGTGTAGCTTGTGTAGCCAAAACGAATGGCTCACCACTTCGAAGAAGTGAAGTGTGTTTAATTTCAATAAGGCCATGAGTGGGGTGTACTCTTACTCCTTTGTCTGTATCAAACCATTGGCATTTGAAAAGTACAACCCTATTTCCAGCACCAAAATATTCCAACTCAATGACATCTATCAAAATGCCATAAAAGTCATGGTCATAGTCATTGTAGCAACTTCCTTTCACAAGTACCCCACTATTCATTGTTTTTTTTGGTTTCCCCATATTCCTTTGTATGGAACTTGAAACCATTTACAAAATATCCTTTGTAGCATTGTACTCTACGAGCCAGGCCATAAGAAATCTCAATAAGACGATCATCAATTTCATCTCTATGAATCTAAACCTATTGCAGCGCAATGTAAAAATTAGTGCATAAGCATTAACATATAAAATATATTACCTTTATTAATTTCACAATTTGAACTTACATAATTTTTGAACCATTGTGCAAATCTTGTATTTCGCACTTTCTCTAGTTCAGCTTCTCTTATATAAGGAGAATCTCCTTTAACCATTTCATCAAAGATGCTATCATTATGAAAGGATTAATGTTAGCTTAATTATAATATAAACCATATGAAGAACACTCACACATACAACTTACTCAATGTAGGGGGTGACCTCCGTGCAATTCATTAGAATATATAATTCTGCAGCATAGTACTCATCAACTTTTAGATATCGAAATAATGGCTTCGCACCGAGAAATCTCCCGGGATGTGTGAAAATTGATAGACGTCCCATTGGTTCCATATCACCACCATCATCATTACGTGGAACGCAATTCAAGTTTGTTTCCACATTGGGTTCAAAATATGATGAGCAAAAAAATGAAATTTCTTCAATAACATATGCCTCACAAATGGATCCCTCAACACAAGCCAAAATTTTCACCTTCTTCTTGATATGATGCAAAAATCTGAAAATTATATATAATAAAACCACTTTAGCATTAATAGGTACCATATATTAAATGCATGTTAAGTACATGCTATACCCTAAAGATAGAAGAGTATATTACCTCTCAAATGGATACATCCAGCGATATTGTACAGGCCGACCCACCTTAGCCTCATACGGTAGGTGTATTGGTAAATGTTCCATGCTATCAAAAAACCACGGAGGAAAGATTTTTTCCATCTTACAAATTGTTTTAATGATATTTTCTTCCAATAATAACATATGATCGATATGGATTTCAGTTGAACAAATATCTCTAAAGAAATGAGATAGTTCAGTAATCACATCCCAAATTGAATTGGGCAAAAGACCTCGATATGCAATCTGAAGCAATCGTTGCATGAATACATGACAATCATGACTTTTCATCCCATATAATTGGCTTTGGGCCTCATTTACATAATGTGCTATGTTTGATGCGAAACCATCAGGAAGTCTCAACTGTTTCACCCATGCACATATGCATTTCTTTTGCTCTTTACTCAAGCAATAAGATGCCTTAGGTTTGAAAGTCCGTCCATTACTTTCAATCAAATGCAATTGTGGCCGTCTACAATACAACTCCAAATCCTTTCGTGCCTTGATGTTGTCATTGATTTTTCCTTTGACATCCATTACTGTGTTGAAGATATTATCAAAAACATTTCGCTCAATATGCATGACATCCAAATTGTGGCGAATAAGATTGGTATGCCAATATGTCAACTTCCAAAAAATACTTTTCTTCACCCAATGATGGTTGTCTCCATAGCCTGGAACCCTTTCAGTACTGACATTATTGCCATGTCATATTAGGAAGAGAATTAATTCTCATCAATATTTCTTCCCCTGAAAATCGAGGAATCGGAGAATCACACTCCACTCTATTGCTGAACTTATCTCTTTGCTTCCTGAATGGATGATCTGAAGGTAAGAATCGACGATGGCAGTAAAAAAAACATGGCTTCCTACCATGATTTAATATAAAAGACTTTGTATGTTCCATGCAGTATGGACAAGATAATCTTCCATGAGTACTCCACCCAGACAAGATCCTATACGCGGGAAAATCATTAATTGTCCACAATAATGCAGCACGTAACGTAAAATTTTGTTTCCTATATGCATCATATGTTATACAACCATCATTCCACAACTGTTTCAAGTCATCTATTAGGGGCCGTAAAAAAACATCAATGTTTTGATTTGGATTTCCAAGAATGACCATACTAAGGAATATGTACGGTTTTTTCATACACATCCATGGTGGTAAGTTGTACACAGTAAGCATTACTAGCCACACAGAATATGGTTTTGAAGCCGGGCCAAATGGATTGAAACCATCAGCACACAACCCAAGCCGAACATTTCGAGGTTCCATAGCAAATGATTCATGGGTGAGATTGAAGTGTTGCCAAGCCTCACCGTCAACTGGATGCCGAAGCACTCCATCATTACTTTTGTTATATGCATGCCAAGTCATGTGTTCAGCAATTTTAGCAGACATATAAAGCCTTTGAAGCCTTGGTACAAGTGGAAAGTAACGCAGAATCTTAAAAGGAATCCTTTTTTGTCTTCTGCCACTTGACTTACTTGGCTTATATCGGGGATGTCCGCATATTGAGCAAAATTCTAACTCAATTGTTTCTCTATAAAACAACATGCAATTTTTTGGGCATACATGAATTTGGACATAACCAAGTCCAAGTTTTGTTAGTCTCTTCTTCATTTAAACATTCATCTGCTGGCAACATGCTCTTTACAACTTTTATGAGACGATTAAAACATGACTCACTCATGTTAAATTCAGCCTTACAATTTAAAAGTTAAGAGACAGCTGATAACTTTGTATGGTTTACACATCCAAACCACACCGGTTCATCTGCATCTTGTAACAAAGAAAAAAAGTTGGAAGCACTTGGATTTGGACTTTCACATTCTACCCTCGGTTCATTACCTTGATTAGCATCAAAATCAAAACTTCCCATTACTACAGCCATAACCATCCTCGCATATAAATTTTCATTTTGCCCTTGACATATCAGTTAATTGTCAGCCCTACTATGTGATGACTCTCCAGTCGGTTGTTCTCCATGTGAAATCCAAGTAGTGTAACCATAACAGAAGCCTTTAAGAAAAAGGTGCTTGAGGACATTGTCAGAAATTTGCCATTTATTATTTTGACAACCAACACAAGGACATCTAATTTTATTCCCACGGACGAAATCATGTTAAGAAAATGCAAAAGAAATAAAATCCTCAACTCCATTAAAATAGTTAGGCGTAATGAACCCATCATTGAGTCTCGAATACATCCAAGAACGGTCTCTATCCATTTTGCAACTCTATTAGTATCATATAAATTTGGTAAGTTCAAGCCACTCAAACAAAAGTAGACTACTCTATTAAAAATGGAGAAAAATATTCTAACATAATTTTCCCTTAACTAAAAAAAGACAATAATGCTTAATTCTTTAAGATATATCATCATCCTAATTATATTCTATTATATTTCTTTCTTATTAACTTAAATGATATGTTTTACTAAAATAAAGCCACATTCATGAAAAAAAAAAAAGCAAATTGCAATGCTTAGTACTATTAAATGAACATTGATTGCTATTTAAACAATAAGGATTCATTTGTTAATTAACTATAATAAATAAATTCCAATTCTTACACAACTTTCACTAAAAGGACAAATAGCATGAATGAATCAACTCACTAAATTCTAATTTATTACATTAGATGTCAATTTTTAAAGAGACAAATATGACTATAAAGTAATAGAAAAATCAAAATTAGCATGAATCAACTCACTCAATAATTCTTCAGAATTTGATATTGCATGCAATCTTCTCTTGGCACCTTTATCGTAAAAATAATCTGAATACAATAATTAATAATAGTCATGAGTTAGGATATATATATATATATATAACATACTCATGGACCCACACAGACATGCATATGCCATTAACAACTTAGCCCACAAACACAATAAATTATATGTTTATAGAGATGTGTGTTGTATGATTCACATGATGAAATTTTTTCAAGATTTTTTTTTAGTGGTGGGAAGAGCTTTTCATCTCAATAGCAACAACTTTAGGTCTAACATGAAAGGAGCACAGATTGCCAGTCATGATAGCTTTGAGATGATACAATCTCTTGTAATAATATATGGAAAAATCATAACTTTATGAAAATTCAATTGAAGATCATCTGCAGAACATCAAACACAAACAAGAAGAAAATCTTAAAGATAGAATTAAAGAAATTAGTGAATCAGATCCATTTTCTTTGCATCTCACATGAAACAAAGTACATCAGTTTTGGCAAATATTCATAAAAAAATACCTCATCGTTAGAAACCAGAATTTCATATAAGGTCAACCATTATTTTTTTTAACAATTATTTTTAGGCATATAACAATAATTTATAAATAAATATTGCAAAATTCAAGGTTTGGCAGGCTCGATCATAAAACAAAATATTTGGAAGCAGAAGCAGAAGCCTATTTGAATGTGGTGTGAAAATTAAAAATATGCTCTTAATGTATGATATAATTCATTAAGAGTTTTGAGAGGTAGGAATAAATCAAAAATGCTATAAAGTCTGTTTTCATCAATAATAAAAAGAACATGAAACAACCTTCCAACTCAACCACACAGCCTTGCCAGAGTACACTAATCTCATAGTTAAATAATTGAATTAATTTTTTTTCACATGTACAGATAAATTAGGCCCAATAAATTAAACAACACTTTCAACAATCAACCAATCAAACTGATAAAAAAACAAATACATGGAAACAAGATTTTAAACATGGACAACCAAACTAGCAAAAATTTAATTGATTTTTGATTAAGCAAATAAAAATAATTTATAAGGAAACTGATATCAATTTTATAGAACAATGTTAATTTATTTATTTAATTTTTAATTTTTAGAGGGCATGCAAATAAAAAACCATTAAAAAAAAATTATAGAAATGTATCTTTCCCAAATCCTTGATTTTTTTTATTCAACAAATTTATCTTTCACATTCCAAAACAATAACCCAAAAAGTAAATTCTATATATATATATATATATATATAATCATTTTTGTTAATCAAATAGTCAAAATAGTAGAGAGTTTAGTAAGTAATTAATGACTCAAATAACCTCTGAGACTATGAACAAAATAGAAAAAAAGATAAAAGCTTGAGAAATTATTTAAATGCAATACCCTTTTGCCAATTTTTAAAAAAAGCCCTTTTGCCAAATCTTAACTGAAAAAAATTAGTGTATAAAAATAATAAAAATACATGCAAACAAGATTTTAAACATGGACAACCAAACTAGCAAAAATTTAATTGATTTTTGATTAAGAAAATAAAAATAATTTATAAGGAAACTGATATCAGTTTTATAGAACAATGTTAATTAATTAATTTATTTATTAAATTTTTAGAGGGCATGCAAATAAAAAACCATTAAAGCTTTGTTTGGTTGGGGGAGGGAGGAGGGGTGAGGGGTGTTGGGGGGTGTGGGTGTTGTTTGGTTGAGGGAGTGAAGGGGGTGAGAGGGGTGAGGAGGGTGCCTCACCCCTCCTCACCCTCATAATCCACTCCCCAAATTGGGGTCTTTTGGGGAGTGGATGTTTATTGTTTTTTTTATTTTTTTTAAATAATGCAAAAATACCATTAATGCCCTTCACCTATATGTAGAATTCCTATCAGTATCCTAGTGATTGTTTGTTTGGGATTGTGAATATGTTTATCATGAGCGATATTTTTTTGTTAAATATGAAAAAATAGGAGTATGCTTTTCAAAGTATGTTTTTCACCATTTTTTTTTAAGTTTATGAAAAAATATGACAAAAATAGAGTATGTTTGAATGATCATTGGGTGTTCACATTTTAACCAATATTTGTCAATTATAATCAAAATGTTATGACTCCTCATAATTTTTTTTTTTGAATAAATATTTTTCCCTAATTATTGTGTGTGTTTTTATAATGTTTTATCATATATTATATATTGTGTTATTATTATTATTCTACAATTGATTATTATATATATTATTACCTATTTTATTATACGAGAGGGCAAAATAGTCAAATACACATTACACTCTTTCTCTCCTCCCACTCCTCTTTTCAACTAAACAAAAAAATAAACTACTCCTCCACACCCTCCACTGAACCAAACACAATATTTTTCTCAAACCCTCCATACTCCTCCCTTCCCCTCCTCTCAGAACCAAACAGGGGGTAAAATAAAATTTATAGAAATGTATCTTTCCCAAATCCTTGATTTTTTTTTTTTATTCAACAAAATTATCTCTCACATTCCAAAACAAAAACCCAAAAAGTATATTCTATATATATATATATATATAATCATTTTCGTTAATCAAATAGTCAAAATAGTAGAGAGTTTAGTAAGTAATTAATGACTCAAATAACCTCCGAGACTATGAACAAAATAGAAAGAAAAAGATTAAAAAAAACTTGAGAAATTATTTAAATGCAATACCCTTTGCCAATTTTTATTTTAAAAGCCCTTTGCCAAATCTTAACTGAAAAAAAAAATTAGTGTATAAAAATAATAAAAATACATGGAAACGAGATTTTAAACATGGACAACCAACTAGCAAAAATAATAAAAATATAAAATTATATTGGACACACCCAAATGATAAGAACATCATTATCACAACATAAGTGGATCCACAAGATTTTTAATGCAGAAAACTTAATTGGAAAAACAGAATTTTAGTTGCCCCCACATTCAAATAAAATCCAAATTCAAATAACCAGGAAATTTTAAATGAACTTAAATAAAATCCAAATAAAAGGATGAGTTTTAACATAATAAATGAAAACACTAGATAATTCAGAGAGCATAACGAAGAAATAGAATTTCAGTTGCCCCCACATTCAAACCAAATAAACCGAGTCAAACTTCAATCAAGAACATCATAATTCTCACAGACCTTGATTGAATCTTCTCAGGTTCACATCAACACCAATAATTCTCGAAGCCCCTGAGATCCTCAAGCAATCGGGCGCCTATTTGTGAATCATCATCAATATCATTAGATAACTATAATCTTATATGTTCCTATTATATTTGCAATGAAGAATGGTAGAAAAAAGCAATGAGAACCTGAAAATAGGCTTTCTCATCATCAAATACTGAGAACCTGAGAACCTGAGAATCATCATCAAATACTACAAGCCATGAATCTAGATCACATCCAAACCAAGTTCAAGCTAATTAAATAATACAAACATTAATAATTGTTGCTTAATTATCTACTTCTTCACAATTAAACTCTGCAGAAGTGTTCTAAAAAAATGCTTTTCAACGATAAGCTATTAAATTCACAATTATAAAATTATCAAATGAGCATTTCAATGAGATAACCAAGTGGGAATCATAATGACAGGACTTCAGGGAATGTATAGTTTACAAAGTAAAAAAAAAAAAAAAAAAAATCATATTCCTTTAGTTCGGTTCCTCACAAAGTTTCATTTCAGAACTAGGAAAAATTCTTGTATATTCTCTGTTTTCCTCAAATTCATTACAAAATCAAATTTTTAGAAAAACTTTGTTAAACATGGAACTATTACAACATACAAAAAAAACTCAAATTTCAAGACCAATGCTTCATTCCCATGATAAACTCACCAAAATTATGGTGAGATAATCCAAAGAAACCCAAACTTCAAAAACCCTGAAACATTAACAAAAAAAAAATGAAACAAGAATCACCGATTGGAACAGTAAGGAAAACCCTAAACAAAAAACAAAACAAAAGGAAAAGAAAGGAAAGATGAGATACCATTTCCGAAGAGAAACAAAGTTATTGTAGTAAAACCCCTCTCAATCTCGGATGAAAACCAACCCCAAGAACCAAACTTATCCTGCACAAGAACACAAAAAAACAAATAGCGAATGTGAATAAATCATGCCAGAAAACCATGGAAACGAAGAGGAGGGCAAGAGACGAGAGAAAGCGAGAGATGAAACCTGATAATAGGGTTTCCGGCATAATGGACATGTGGATTTGAACCACCACGTCGGCTTCAGCAGGATGTTGCCGGACGGCGAGCTTGAGGGCCGGCGGTGGCAATGAGGCTATCTTGTGAGAAGGAAGAAGGGAAGAAGCCAAGGTTTTTTTACAGTGAGGGATAAAGAGAGGAAGAAGGAAGGGCTAGGTTTTTATACACAATCAACCATCTCCACCATTGATCATAATGATCAATGGTGGAGATTAATCCAAACTAATAATTTAATATAAAATATATATTTTAAATGTTCACTACTAATCACTACTTAAAAATATTACAAATATTTTATTATTAATATTAATTTAACATTAATCATATAAATTAACTATTATTCTTTATTTCATTATCACAAAATTATTTAAAACTATTTTCTTGATAATAACTTATATAGATAATTATTTTTAACATAAATCAAAATTAACATAAATAATTTTAGTTAATATGTTTTATTAAATATTATAATTTATTACCAACGGAATTAAGGCAACGGAATAACATTGACATATTCGTCGGTAAACCTTCAACCCTAAAAATTTAGCATGAACCTTACAATACCAACGAACCTCCGTTGGTAATATTATTATATTAAACCAACAGAATTCCGTCGCTATTAATAAAAAATATTTGTCAGTATTCCTTTGGCGCCAAGGAAAAAATATGGCGGGTAAATTAGCAACAGAAATCTGTCGGTGTTGTCGTCGGTAATATGGTCGCTATTATAAATTTCAACCATATAAAACTCCATCGGTATTTTGTCGATAATCTACCTGGTTTCCGTCGGTAAAAGAAACTATTCCCAACAGAAAGGAATCCGTTAGAAAAACTCCGTCGGTATTGAATTGTTTTCTTGTAGTGAATATGACTATTTCAACTGCATCGTTTGATGGTTGTGCTTTGTATATACCATGTTTAGAGTTCTTGAAAAGCTACATTCTTTGTTGTTTCTTTGATTTGTGTGTGATCAATTTCAATGTAATTTTTATGTTAATTAATGAGCTGAATTGTTTTCCAAAGTAGCATTGCTTATTAAGTAGAAATGTAAATATAGTCGAACTAGGTTAATAATCAATTGTAGTTTGTGAACATGGTCATTTGCTTAAATCCTTTTAGACACTGAAGAAACTAAACAAGCAATTAAATTATGAAAATTGGAGTTGGAACAACCTCCACATGCTCTACTGCACAATTGGTTATTCATGACATATTAGAATGTTATTCATGCATAGATACTTGACATATTCAAACCTTGTTTTCAATTGTGTATTCATGCTTTCTATTCGATTGTTGATATTTCAGATTTGCGAAAATGAACCCTTTGTATATGACCTTTTAACCAGCCTTCCAACAACAATTGCAAATCTTGAGCCACATTTTATGAATCAAGATTAACAAAAGTATTTAAGTCATAGTTTATGTATTTTAAACGCATAACAATGGCCTTGTGTGTTCTTCTTGGTACTTGTTTAGTGAACCGTTTTAATGGCTCAATTGTAACTCATCCTATTGATTAGTGCGTCGTGAAAATAATATATATTGTAAACATTAAAGAGGATCCCTCAATTGTAACACCAATTAGGATGCAAAATAGTTTATAATTAGTTCTGATTTTATTTTATGTTGTAAATCATTATTCTGTCAACTACATCTGTTGTCTAATATAAGTATATAATGAACTCAATGTAGCACTATATTATTTAATTTAAATGTTCAATTAAATCAATCAAAGTGTATAATAGTTAAAATAAATTTTTTAATTAAATATTTAATTATAAATTTTAGTTTGGATAATAGTTACATCATCAATTAATTTAAATATTTAATTATAATAAGGGGAAATTTCACTAAAGTACCATGTGGTTTAGCCCTTTATCAATTTAGGACCTGTAGTTTCAATCTTAGCACTTTAATATCCTATACTTTGAGAAGTTTGCAAAAACATGCCAAAAATCTTAACCCTATTGGCATTTGCTGATGTGGCATAAAAATACACATGAGCTTACCTTTTTGCCTTAAAATTATCTTTATCATGTGAGGGTTTATAGTTAGAGTTTTTGGCACTTTAGTAACCAGGTTATAATTTAGAATTTTTTCGGTGTTTACATATAAGCATACCTTCTAGTTCAATTAAGTAGACATATAATTTTAGACAGGGTCTACATGCGATAATATCTCACTCCACACTTTTCTTGATCACGAGTTTCTCTTTTTAGTGGCGCCTAATTCTTGAAACCCTAATTTCTCTATAAATGAAACTATCCATTGTGCGCCCCACCAAGAAGAGAAACAAGGAAATCCAGTGGTCTATGACATTAAATTTGGCTTCTTCAAAATTATAATATGAATTTTATAATTTCATTTTAAGGTTATTGTTTCTATTCAAATTTATGCTTTGATTTTATATGTTGAAAAAAATTCTAAATTGCAATTTAGAGGAAGATATGGTGTATGAGAAGGTTTCTATGCTGCATAAGAATTTCGTTGATGGACAATTAGGGGAATTGAACGATGAACAAGGAGAGGTAGTAAATGGAGAAGATGCAAAACATTTAGTTGCAGGTCATGGTGATGCAAGCAACAAAACTTCACTTAACATATCCACTATTTTGGATGATGAATGGGCTAGTGATTCTGATGACAGTGATTACGAAGTAGAAAATGGAAATGATGCAAGTTCATCTAAAGTGGAAAGTGATTTTAGTAAGCATAGTGAGTTGTATAATGATCTAGAATGCTCTGATGATGGCATATTTGCTGACATAGCTGATTATGGATAAGTAAATGCAAATGAAGGTAAGGTGAGTCAACATGTGGAGTATGAAGATGATAATGGAGAAGAAAGTGAACCTGCAAGAGAAGAACCAACAAATGAAGATGTTAGACAAGGAAACAAGTTCAATCCAAGTGATCTGAATGCAGAGGATAAGGGTGAATTTAATGAACCTATGGAGAATCCAAATAAACTCCATCATGTGCATGATTTTAATGGTGATTAGGAAATAGGTGTTGATTTTAATGAAGAGACACAAATGAATGGAGCTCTTTGTGTGTTGGAATGAGATTTTCAAGTGCAAAAAATTATAGAAAAGCTCTAAAGAAATGGCTATTCTAAGTGGCTACAACTATGAGTTGTGTAAGAACAATTCATCAAGGATAACATCAGTTTGCAAGAAAAGGTATGGCTTCAGAGTTCATGCCTCTGTTTTAAGAAGCACCACTACATTGCAGATAAATACTTTGAAGGTTGTCCATGGTTGTCTTAGAGAATTCAACAATCCTTTGGTCACCTCTACATATCTTACTGACATGTATTTAGAAAGAATAAGGAATAATCCTAAGTGGGAGGTTACAACTATGCAAAGAACTTTGCAAAGAAAGGTAGAAGTTCATGTGAGTATTACTAAGGTGTATAGGACAAAATGGAGGGCAAAGAAAATCATTGATGGTAATGTGGCCTTACAATACAAGAGATTATATGACTATGCTTCCATTATATAGAACACTAATCCTGGGAGCTTAATCAAGCTGAAACCATACTTGTAGAAGGAGAGGCTGCACCAATTCAAGAAAATGAGGTCAGTTCCTTGCCTAAAGAAATCATTAAGTTCCATTATATGTATGTCTGATTTGGAGTACAAAAGCAAGGATATGCCAATGGGTTAAGACCAATTATTAGCTTAGATGGCTGCCATATTAAGACTTCAATGGGAGGGCAAATTCTAGGAGCAGTTGCTAGGGATGGTAAAAATAATATGGTCCCACATGCCTTTCTTATAGTAGACATTAAGTGTAAAGAGTCTTGGTCATGATTTTTATCACTTCTACTTGAGGATTTTGGCAACACTGATTAGATGAGTTGGGTCATATGTCAAACCATCAAAAGGTATGCCTTGCTAGTATTTTGGATAATATTTTGATGGTTATCTATCTTTTCTTTCTTTAGTTTTATAAGGTTTGTATTTTTAATTGCTATACAGGGATTGGTAGAGTCAATAAAGGAGCTATGTCCAAATGTTGAACATAAGACATGTGTGAAACACATATATGACAATTTTAAGAAGCCTTTTAATGGCTTGGATTACAAGGAGTTTTTCTAGAAAGCTGTAGGGGCAGGAACTATGAAAACATGGCATCCATATATGGAGAATTTGAAGGAAAAATACAAGAAAGCTTATGATTGGATGATAATAAAAATCCTACAACTTGGGCTAGGTCTCATTTCTCACCACACACTAAGTGCTTAGCCTTGCAAAATAATATCAGTGAGTCATTTAACTCCTACATAATGACTGCGAGAGACATACATATTTTTATCTATAGTTGAATGGATACAGACTAGACTCATGAAAGATTTTATATTAAGTTGACTAGGATGAGAAGCTATAAAGGAGATATTTTTCATAATATTCAAGAAGAGTTGGAAAATATCAAGGTACAAAATATGGGTTTGATTTGTACACCAGCTAGTAGATTGAAGTATGAAGTTAATGATGGTAACTACAAGTCTGTAGTTGATTTGGATGCCCAAATATGTATTTGTAGGAAATGGTACATCTCAGGAATTCCATGTAAGCATGCATTGTCAGCAATATTCACTAATAGACATCAGGCAGAGTCATATGTCCATATGTATCATAGCAAGGAAACATACTTGTTATTGTATCATCATGTCATAGTTCCTGTGCCAAGTCAAGATGAGCGGGTCAAGACTGATTTACCTAATATCCACCCTCCAATTATTCATAAACCTGCTAGTAGGCCTAAGAAAAGGAGAATTAGGGGGGTTAATGAACCAAGGAATCCATTTAAGATGACTAGAGTGGGTGGTCCCATTACATGTGGAAATTGCAATAAACAAGGCCACAATTCAAGAAGTTGTTAGGCAGCTATAATAGGGGAAACACCATGGCAAATGAGGCAAAGACTTAGACAAGATAAAGAGATAACTAACTCATCAAGAGAAGGAAGAAGAAGAACATGATCAGATGTTGCATCTAATATAGAGGTACATCTAGTTTTTACTAATAAAATATGACCATGTCATTTATGTGTTAGCTTTGCATCTCATGTATAGAACTTGGCTATAATATTTTTATTTTTAAGGAATCAACACAAGCTGATAATCCAAGCTCATCAAGGGGAAGGAAGAAAACTAGTGGCAAGAAAAGTACAGGGTTTTCAACTCAGGTTTATGCATCCCATCCACCACTTGTAATGCGTGCTCAGGTATTATTCCTGTTGTATTCAAGTTATTCAAATAGGCCAATTTTACATTTGAAGCATGAATAGGGTTATGGTTTAAATGTGATTTATTATTTTTAAGATTCAACAAATTTAGAGTAGTCAGATTGAACCACACACTACTCAATTCAACCAAACACAGGTTTGTACATGTTTGCTTTCCAAGAGAACAAAGTATGTAAAATATTGAATAATGAATTTTCTTTATTTTTTATACTTCACAGCCAACAAACCAATTCATAGGAACAAGGCCCACCATATTGACTAAGAAGAAGCTTGACATTACAAGGCCAACAATTTCAAGTTCAGCAAAAGCAAGATGTATTTCAGAAAATACTATTACGGAGAAACCATCATCAAGTTATGTGAATTTTAAGAGGGTAAGTGAATTAGCCAAGTATGCACAACCTCCTAATGCCAAGAGGGCTAAAATTACATTGTAAGCTACACCTACTGGAAGCACTAATCATTAAGTTATTTTCATATGTAATGAATATCTTCTGGTCTATGGAAAACATTTTTTGAATATTTTGCTAGTTTTGGAATTTCCTCTTAAGAGGATATCTTTTACTTCATGATAAACTTAAGCCACATATCATATGTAATGGATATTTCTTTGGTAAGGCATTAGTTTATATAGTGTATTGATAAACTACAAATGTTTAGTTGTTGTTGTTGTTATCATTTTCATTAGGTTCATTAAAATAGGTTTTGTAAGTTCATTCAAGAATTCAGTTTGTCCCTTGGTTATTTTTTTCATCTAACAGTAAGCAATTTATGTGAAAATATTTAGGATAATTAGGGAATACAATGTTCAATAAGGAATGAGAATGATTTTTAAGTATTATAGGTTTCGGTAAATGTAAGTAAGGGCAAAAAGTGAATTTAGGCATATTTTTATACCATATCAGTAAATACTAACATGATTAGGCGGTGGAGTGAGATATTATTGCATGTATACCTCTCAAAGGTCTAAAATTATGTCTACTTAATTGAACTAGAAGGTATGTTTATATTAAATTATATTTACTTTTATGTTCTTCAAAATAGAATGACATTGCTTGTGAATTAGGTAAAATATAAATTAGTGTGGTGAGAAAAAAGAAAAATTAGGCATTTTGGAGCAAATTTTGCAAATGATTTAAACTATAGGATACTAAAGTGCCAAAAACTCTAACCACTAATCGTCATTTGATAAAGATAACTCTAAGGGAAAAAAAGGTAAACTTATGTGTATTTTTATGACACCTTAGCAAATGTTAACGGGGTTAAGAGTTTTGACATGTTTTTGCAAATTGCTCAAAGTACAAGGTACTAAAGTGTTAGAATTGAAACCATAGGTCCTAAATTGATAAAGGGCTAAACCACATGGTATTTTAGTGAAATTTCCCCTTATAACAATTAAACCCCACAATAGTTTAAGTGAAATATTTAATTACAATATTAAATATGAAAATTAAATTGAATAGTAGTTACATGAATAAATTAATTTAAATATTTAATTATAATAAATAAGAGTAATGATATTTAGTCATACTAATTTTCAAAGGACTTTATCATGGCAAGTATTTATGAAAGATGAAGGCAAAGAATAGAGGTTGTGAGAATGAATTGCATTACCCTCATTAAGAAACACATATATGTTATGTAGACAGTGTTGGTGATTTTAAGAAGATACCATATTCCAAAGACCAAAGGTTATTAAGGAGATTGTGATTGACATGTATGTCATTGATGGAGAGCATACAATGACCACTTATCGTCTTTCCTTGTAGTATAAGTGAATAATAACATTTTGTCTTTACCCTTTACCCTTTATTGCTATGCTGCATGAAATTTGTTTACAATTATAGTGTAAGTGAACAATATACCTAATATTTCCTAGGTACTATATATGATTACTCAAAAATGTTTAGCATCTCAAATCACTTGTGTGAAATGTTTACTATTCATATTTGTTTTTAGTATTTATTATTACAAATCTTTTATTTGGATAATTTTGTTGGTAAGTCATTAAACTATGGTATATGACACATGCCAACCACAGGAATGGTTTGGTGTGTGTGTTACCGCAAGTATATGGGTCATCAATTAATATCTCGTGGGTGAGCACGAGGGTCATATTCCTCAGGGAAAGGTAAGAGGCTCCTATTACTTCCTTTTCGCTTAATCAATAGCTTAACATCTATGGTGTTTCTTAGATCTACTTTTACAAACTAATTACTAAGTACAATTGAGGATCATGAAGTGCAATTAAAAAGAGTGGGTACTCATATGAGGAGTCCCTTAGCAATCACTTGTAATGTGAAATCAATTATGACAATGTTATCTAGTGATGGACCAGGGGAATTCAGAGGCCTACTGATCCCAATCTCTTAGCAACTAGGTTTGAAGCACTAGGGACTTAAGATGGATTCTCTTCCAGCCCAGCCTCATATGTTCACCTTAAGATCAAGAACTCATCTAAAATGATAATCAAACCCTATATTATTCTAGATATTTAGCAATACCTAACCACTTAGCGCATGCATAGATCTAACAAACTATGGGTGTTCTTATAAGTGGGAATCTCTTCCTCACAACATCAACACATGAATCAATAAGCAAATATGCAATGAATCACAATCAACTAGAACAAAAATATATTGCCAATGAAAGTCAATGTTCACAAGAAAAAGCCTAGGTACATTGACATACAATTCCCCTCGAATTAAGGTCCTATTATGGATAAAGAATAAAAATTAAATAATAAAGAATCCACAAGAAATGTATAAAGAATCCTAAAACTAACTCCCTCCAATAGTTCTCCGATGGTTGAGGTTGAGAAAGATCCCAAGGTTGTCAAGATGGCGTCGGGTTTCTTTGCACGCCCTTCACTTTTAATATACGTTGACTCCCCCTTGAGAAATCCGCAAGAATTTTTTCGGAAATAAGCTTGATCCTCGTCTCCAGCCGCATTGTTCTCCAAAAATCAGGCCGCCTCAAACCAAATTTAGCAAAAGAATCCCCCTTCAATTGTAAAACCTAGGGTTATTTATATCCCAAGTTCGCCACTGGGTCACAACGGCCATTGTGAAGGCCGTTGTGATCAAAATTAGTTTTTTGGTCCTTAAGTCGCGTCCTTACACGGTCTGATTTTAGGCGTTGCGTGCATTGACCATGGGCATTTTATGCATAACGCCCATTGTGAGGGCCATTGTGGCTCCAGTGACATCTTCCTGTGGACTTGCGCACTGGCACGATCAAATCATGGTCGTGATGAGGCCGTGGTGATGGTCTAAAGGTTATATTTTGGTTCGTTTTGGCTCGAATCACCTCAATATTTCGCTTCTTCAGCCCTGAAACGCATTTAGATCCCATAGTGAACAAAAAAAATGTAATTTTGAACTAGTTTGGTGTTAAACATATGAAATTTCATGCTAGATGTAGTGTAAATGATATGTAAAATATGCATATTTAACCACTTATCAGTATATTTTCATTTTAGTCACCAAACTTCAATTTGAATCAAAATGGTCATCCAACATTAATTTGATTTCACTAGCTGGTCATCTAATGGTTTCTTACCCCCCTTTGCTTGCGTGCCAACCAGAAAAACTAAGTCAGCTTCCCTAGAACATATCATTATGCTAGAATGGCGTGCCCACATTACTTGGGAGGCACCGCATCATCCGAAGATGGCCACATCATTTGAAAACCTGCCACATCATCATCATCATCTTCTTGGAAGGGTTATAGATTAGAACATGGAAAGTCCTGGCATTTCTTAAAATTCCAACGGATGGCCACATCATTTCATGCAGGACTTTTTCAGCCTCGTGGTGTATTAGGAGAGGATCCTTCTTCCTGGCAAGCCGGCAAACACAATCTAGAATAGAGTTGTTAGCTGGGGTAGATAGCTCAAAACCCCCCACCCCCCCAGAGGATCTCCTCTATCAACCTTCTTGCCTCGCCAAGCTTCAGCTCAATGCAGTACTCTCCAATGAAAGCATTACAGATGACTACATCAGGAAATATCTCAGCAGCCACAGCTTTGATAGAACACCAGTGTAGCGGTAAATCTGTGTGCGCATAGCACTGTAACGAGAACAAAGAAAGTGGCTAGATAATGTGGGACGTTGAGATCCTTGCCAATGGATTAGAAGAGACGAACGACAGTGTCAGGGTAGCCGGCAAAGGGCAGGGAGAGGAGGGTGGTATAGAGGCTTTCATGGTCGAAAATTTGAAGAAAGTCATGGAGGGCCTTGAAATCGTGGTGGCAGGTAAGGAGGCCAATGAGGAGAGTGAGGGAAGGGTCAGATGCCTATTAGCAATGAGTTCTAGCTTGGTGGCGGAAGAAATCGGCAGCTGCTCGACTAGCGGTGGGAGGGGAAAGTGTAAGAACGTCGTAGAGGAGAAAGGGGGTGAAGTAGACATTGGAGAAATGGAGGGAGAGTTGGCCAGGGAGTTCAATAGAGACAGAGGAAGAGATCTTTTGGAGTTCAATAGCGATCGAGTGAGCTTCATCGGAAGATGTGGCGGCGGGGAAAGGGACTGGGACGAGGAAGGGGACAGTGAAGGAGAGAGAAAAGAGGAATCAGAGGATGGTGAGAGGAGGAAGAGGGGATGGGATGGACGGATGGGGAATGGAAGGATTTGATGGGAGGAAACGCCAGAGGAGATGGAACAAAGAAACATAACAGGGATGCTGATGTGTAAAGTCTTTGTGATAATGTGGCGGTGACCAACTAATATGGAAAACTTATAATGACATGGAATCACTAAATAGACTAGCTGACATGTCCATGGGGAGCTGACTCAGGCTTTCCAACGGCCACGCAAGCAATTGGGGGTCAGAAACTTTCGAGTGACTAACCGATGAAAGCAAATTAAAGTTCAATGACCATTTTGACATAAATTGAAATTAGGTGACTAAACTGAAAATAGAGGGAGGTTAGGTGACCTAGTAAAATATTTACCATCTTTTATTTGGTAATATGCCAAATGGAATTGCAAAGATCAATGGCCCATTTTTAAAAACAATAAACTTTCATAAGTTCATGCTTTAATTTTAGGGCAGGGACTTCTTTATTGCTTCTAAAACAGCTGTTGGATCGACCCATACCTTTTTACTCTCACACTTTCGACTTTGGCAACAATGGCCTTATCCCATGATAAATATAAACATAATTTTTTATTTTACAAATAAAAAAGACACAAACTTAACTCTATGAGGCATTAATGGATATAACCATTGGGAGATTAACAAAAAAATAACCATCACATAATAAACATTTATTAAGTTATAATTATTGAAATAAATTACAATCATATTTAAGAGAAAAGAAAAGATGACAATATTATTGAAAAATCTTAATGAAGAAATTTAACATGATCAAGAACTAGTTCCTACATTCAGGAGGAACTCCTTGAGTAAAACGTTTGTAATCTGTGCAATAGTTATAGATCATGTAGTTCTTTTGCACCGATTGAAGTTTCTTTTGGCCAATGGAATCCAATTCTTGTCTATACCAATCTTTCCTTAATGAGGAGCAAGTAGTACTACTTCCTAAAGGACAAGCATCAGCGTTGAAGTTCTGGTAGGTTGCAACAAATGGAGCCTTTGACCAATCGGTCTTTACTAACCCACCTCTTGTTGCCCAATCTTCGGCATCCCAAAGACTAGAGTACATTCTCATGGGTTGATTGTTTGGAAAAGGAACACCTCTTGCTTCCTCATTTTTAAAATCTCTTATTGGAATTCCATCTACGAAAAAACTGTGAAATGTATTAATGTATATATATATATATATATATATACTCAGTGCAACTTTTGTGTAATGATAATTGATTTATTCAAAGCAGTGAGAAACTATATATGTACCGTATATATCTATTAACACTAAGATATATTTAATTGCTACATCTGCAAGAGAAAAAGAAAAGAAAGAATCATAGGCTTTATAATAGAAATCCTTTAATATTGAACTTCACAAAATCCATGAATATATGTATGTTAAAAGTAGTATATATACTATTTTTATTTACTTGTATTTTTTTAAAAAAAAATCAACTTAAGAATAGACAATTTCCTTTTATGGCTACCTAAGTTGAATGGAGAGAGAAGAGAATGAGCACATAATTAGTTTTTTTTTAATATAAATCTTAGTTTATTTTTAGTTAAGAAAAAATTATTTATAAAGATAAATGAATACATGTAATTTTTAATTAATCATTTTATGTGACTACGCAAGTAAAGAAAAACTTTAAAAAAAAAAGTTTATTTTTCACTAAATATATATTTGAATAACATGCTAGTTAGTAACCAAGAGATCCCCCTTGCCACTTGAAATCTATTATAGTGTTATGAATATGAAAAAATGAGTAGGGAAGAGAGAGAGAGAGAGAGAGAGAGAGAGAGAGAGAGATTACATGACATGTTGAGGGTTCCACAGAATGGAATAGGTGTGAAAGTTTTTGGTTGGATCAAACCAAAGATAGAACTGTTGTTCCCTGTTGCCTTTTCCTTGAGTGAACACATTAGTGTGCATAACATAAGGGTCACCACTAAGGTTTCCAAGGAACTCAAAATCAATCTCATCATGTGTAGCTCCTTGTGAAGATAACTGCTCAAATAACCAATAACCATTCTCATAAAAATTCACAACCATGCATGCATGCAAAACAGCAAACAATAAAATACATATATAAAATTAGAAAAATATATAATTACTTACGTAGTAAGTAGTTACAGTGCCAGCAGAATTCCCAGGAACAAGCTTGATCTGCATGTCTATTTTCCCATAAAGATACTCACTCTTACTCTGAAATCCAGACCCTGATGCCTTGTCAAGTGACAAGGTAAGAACATCGCCTTTGCCAACGATCTTCCCCCGGCCACCACCCCAAGTTATATCGACATCCTCGTAAAAGTTCCCTCCAAAAACCACAACTAATTCAGATAGTAAAACAAGGAAAATAACAAGAGTTGATGCCATGAATGTAGTAGTATTGACAATCATTGTGAAATGCACGCCATTTATATAGAGAAGAGCTAGAGTGTGAGTGTTAGCAAAAAATAGTAACGATAGTTATCCATGCCAGATGCATGGCCTAGAACAGCTGTAATGTTTGGACTATAATTACCAACTGTTGTTGGTGTAACAAGAAGAGTGATGTATTTTAATGAAATGTTGCTACATTAGGTGAGCTTAGATTCCTTATTCTAGTGTTTATTACATGAGTGGTGCATTAGCTTTATATTAGTATATATATGGTATTATAGTATATTAATGTGGCTTTGATAAGGACTAATAAACTATCTCAATCA
Source organism: Dioscorea cayenensis subsp. rotundata (assembly GCF_009730915.1). Classification (NCBI taxonomy): domain Eukaryota; kingdom Viridiplantae; phylum Streptophyta; class Magnoliopsida; order Dioscoreales; family Dioscoreaceae; genus Dioscorea; species Dioscorea cayenensis. The sequence goes on from NC_052486.1 coordinate 9,858,049, forward strand.
TGGAATTGGCATCTCTTTGCATTAATTAATGTTAATCAGGCCGCTCTTCTTGTGACCACCAACTTCAATCTTCAATATATTTATATTAAGTTTCAAATGAAAACAAATAATTAATTATATCAAGGAAAGTAAAAGAAGTGATAGAAAATTAAGGGAGAGAAATTATACATAATTAATATGTATTTACATTTTTGGATAGAAAGCAATCATATTAAATACAAACCTATCATATATATATATATATATATATTCTCTTTTTAATTCTTTTTATTGTGAATTTCAAACAAGGATATGAGGCAAATGTAAATGTCTTATGGGGGGATAGACAAGGATTATAATTTTCTTGAGTTGATAAGCAATTTTCCATATTTCTAAAGTTATATACAAAAATGCTCCAAAATATAATAATTATATAAATGAGAATATGTCTAAAAATATAAATTATTTCTAAAAATAGGTATAACTCAAAATATTCAAGAAAACCCCCAAGATTGAGTAATATATTTTCCATCATTTGCTTGCACGCATCAGTTTCCTTGTATTTATAAAACACTACATAGCAGTTATCAGTACTCCATTAATTTCCTTTTTTTTTCAATTTTCTTTCATGTGAACTATTTCTTGAAAGTGGGTTTTTAATCACTTGTTGACAAAACACAAGTTGGCCAAGTATGACAGTTTTCCATCAAACACTGCAGTTTTGGTTCACTTTCTTACCTTGTCCTCCAATTTTAGCTCATAACATTCGATAAGGTTTATATGCTCATAATAATATATTAATTATTTTTTCCCTTTTAATAAAAAAGAAAACATATCACTAAAATAACAAGGGTGAAACCCAAGTTTTAACCAACTAGATTTAGTCGCTTACTGCTTACTGGATTAGAACTAAAAACTTTTAGGATGCCGGTGGATCAAAGACCATAAAGAAATACAAGTTTTATTGATTATAAAATTTTTTAAATCTAGATAGAAAAAAAATTAGCTGGAGTTAGAAGTATTAGTTTTGCATTTGGGGTTGACACTGTTGGGTTTCAGTCCATTTGGGCTAGAAGAAATAATTGGGCTTGGCCCAAGTTGAAAGAAAAAAAAGAAAAAACAACTGTATCAATAATGGAAGCCACTTGAGGATTCAATGGTAATTTTGCCATTGGTATTTATAACCAAGTGAGATGATGAGGATAGTGGGAGGTCAGCCAAGAAAAGGAAAAGAGGGCAAAAATGTGAGGGTTTGAAGGCAAGGAAACCAAGAAGAAGAGGAAGACAAAGGAGGCTAGGGTTAAGCAAAGCAAGATGATCGGTCGGAAAATCAGTGCCGGATTTCGCCCCAACTTCGGGTAGTCAATCCTTGCGGGTAGCTCTCCTAACCTACCGGTTTGATCTTCCTTAATCTCTTCTTGATGTCTCTCTTTGTTATCCATCATGTGTGTTGATGATGTATGTGTGCCAAGAGCTTGCTCTTGAGTTGTTGTGCCTTCTTCTTTGTTATCCTCTAGTTGTATCTAGAGAGAACCCTCTTTGATCCTCTAGTTGTATCTAGAGAGAGACCTCATTGTATCCCATTGTTGATGTAGTGAAGCATGTTTAAGAGGCTCTAAGGAGTCCCGTGGTTTTTCCCTCGATTCGTAGGGTTTTCCACGCTAAATTGTTGTCTTGCATTGTTGTATGTTTGTTCATCCCATTCTAACAAGAATTGAGGGGTTTGGTAGTGTTTTATGCTTGAGTTGGAGCTTTGAAGCCTTGTAGAACCCTTGGGAAGAGCATTGAAGCCTCAAGGAAGCTATTGAAGGTGTTTTTCAGAGTTCGCGGGCTGTATGCGGGCCGCGCAAGCCTCTTTGTGAACCACGGCGGATCGCCAGTGAACCGCGCGGGCTGCGTAGAATTGCCAGTGAAGTTCGCGGGCCGCACACTGTCCGCACGTGAACAGTAACAGTGATGCAGTATGCTTGACCAGTGCATTGCTGCAGTGTCTTCTGTAGTTTTCACTGTTTCGAAATACCGTCTAGACCCCAACAGACACAACATCAACTTATGTGATTTAATATATCAAACGAACCAGTCACACGAACCAGCCACACGAATGATGTGGCTGGTGACGTGGCTGGTTATTTTTTTTAATTTAAAAAAAAAATAAGAAGGACTTTAGTTATCACGTGGCTCTCTCTTTCTCTCTCTCCTGTCTCGTTCTCCCCTCTCTCGAGATCCAGATCAGGGCCGCCGCATCCCCTTCCTCTCTCCTGCCCCACCGATCCGATCCCGGCCGCCGCTTATATCTCTATTGTGCCCCCGATCTTGGCGGCCGATCCCCCCTCGGTTCCCAACTTCAGTCCACCGCTCCCCTCTCGATCTAGTGGTCTTTGCTTAGCTGTCTTCCCTCATCTTGGATTGTTGTTGTTTTTATGGTTATATTGTTATATAATGTCTTTGGTGTTATTAGAATTGGGATTGTTGTCTTTGTTATATTATTAGATGCCAGAACACTTCACTCAAATTGGGATTGTTGTCTTTGGTGTTATTAGATGACAGAACATTATATTTTGGTGTAACTCTTTAGATGAACTTCTAGATATTGCTCGTCGTTGGGTTTTAGATATTGCTGCGAGAGCTCAGGTAAGGAAAATATTCGATTCTGCTAGGGCTCAGGCTCGGAAAAATCTACTTATAATTAACTCCCTTTGGATTGCATTGACGTCATTGAAAAAGGTTTTGTTGCTGATTTTTTCTGCTGAGTCCAAGAATCTAGTTCATTGTACAGGAAACAAAAACCACAAATATGGATGTACATAGTTCTATGAACTGCTAATATAACAAAAGGTTCATGATTTCGTCTTAATCACTTAGAACATGCCAAACACCACATAAATTTGGTAATATCGCCAAAAGAAAATAAAGGTAGCCTGAAAAATGTCTTGTATACAATCACATTGTACATGAAACAAAAACCACAAAGAAATAAGATACTTGAGTGGTAATGAACACGTAGGAAAACATAAGCATTGACGGAGCTGAAATATCATCAAGTTTTAACAGGCCACCAAAGTCCAAACTATTTTTGTACTGTCCTATTTTTACCCATCCAAAGTAGACACAGCTCAAAAAAACATATTGCTTTCTAATTGTAACAAAAACTGGTCTCATATGAGCATCATCAAATTTTCTCCAGTAGTAATGGATGGTGTGAGCTGGTCTTTCAAGAAGCATTGTGAAGCTATGCTTGGCTTTGAGAATACCTGTTGGCCAGCTATCATCTCTTGATAGCAATGGAAGGTTTAATTCATCTCTAGGGCTGTTTTGTTCATCTCATGCTTGTTGTTTTGATGTTCTTGTGCATGAGGAGGTAGAAGGTGATCTATCAGAGGTTTTGTTAGGATTCCAAACACCTGCAATCATATAAATTTTAATCAATGTTCTTATGGAATCTATTACAGCGATAAAATAAATGCAAACTATTGTGAAATAATACCAAAGTGCTAAAAAGGACAACAACAACAGTGCTGGTGATCATTGTTGCATTAACTGGATTCCATGCAACACCAGAGGATGTGAACTGTAAAACAGAATAGAATGTAGAGTGTGATAATGATAATCTTCATTTCTGACTGAACAACCACACTAAAAATACTTGCTTGAATGCTAAGGCAATAGAAACAGCTCCTCTCATGAGCCCTGCCCACCAGATTACAATCTGTGACACAAATAAAGTTTCCACATGTATTCATTCATTCAAATATTCTCACAGAGGTCAATGATATTTGTGATTTAAATAACCTGGTGTTTAATTGTGATTAATGGCTTTCCAGCATCTGAGATCATGTAGTTGGATAGAGCAGACGGGGAAAACGAATGCAGCTCGTCCAAGCAATGTTAGGAATATCACGGAACTGTAAATGCCAAAGGATGTCTGTATGCTGTAGTGAAATTGCAGAGGAAATTCCATGATAGATCAACAAGTACATCAATTATAATTCTGCAGAGCTTGTACAATTTTAGAGATAACCTGGTGTTTGATTGTGATTAATGGCTTTCTAGCATCTGAGCTCATGTAGTTGGATAGAGCAGACAGGGGGAAAACGAATGCAGCTCGTCCAAGCAATGTTAGGAATATCACGGAACTGTAAATGCCAAAGGATGTCTGCATGCTGCAGTTAATGAGGAGAGTAAATTCCATGATAGATCAACAAGTACATCAATTATAATTCTGCAGAGCTTGTACAATTTTAGAGATAAATATATGGTGTTGAAAATAAACTGTGATTATAGCATGCAAGATCGATCTTGAAGAAAACAACCAATAGAGACAAAGATCTGAAGTCAATTACCAATCCAATCATCCACCTTTATTCTGAAAATAAGCAAAACCAGCCACATCAGTCCTGAAGATATTAATAACATCATCAGTAACATTTTCAGCATCTCTAAAGATATTAAAACAAAAATCAGTCAATAACACAAATTCATGTTTTATCAAAAGCTCAGATCTTGCCCTCTATTTGTTCACATGGATAAACCTAAATCAAGGGCTGCAACTAAAGTTGCCACGCCACCCAATTTTCATACTCTTGTAGGGAAAATCATCATGGCCACAAGAACATCTATAACAGTAATGCTATATAGAGCGAACCAAACACACAAACCAGCCACATCGACAGAATGATTCATTATGAATATATATAACATATCAAGCAACAGAATGAAAAAAGAGGCTCAGATTCAACAGTTGAAAATTTCTCCCACCCTTCCCCTCCCTTTACAACAATAGGAGTAGCGGTTGCCTATTAGGCCATCCAAGCTACTACGCCGTCGATGTAGAGAGATGAGGGCACGGGAGACTTTTTTAGAACATCATCATTGCCTCTTTACCTGATTTCAAGGGTTCCCCCTCTCTCGGAAAAGGGCAGCAAAGAGGGGAGCGGCGGTCGGGAGTAGGGCATCGAGAGGAGAGGTAGCCAAGCAAAGACCACTAGATCGAGAGGGGAGCGGTGGACGGAAGTTGGGAACCGAGAGGGGATCGGCCGCCAAGATCGGGGATCGGCCGGGATCGGATCGGTGGGGCAGGAGAGAGGAAGGGGATGCGGCGGCCCTGATCTGGATCTCGAGAGAAGGGAGAACGAGACAGGAGAGAGAGAGAAAGAGAGAGCCACGTGATAACTAAAGTCCTTCTTATTTTTTTTTTAAATTAAAAAAAATAACCAGCCACGTCACCAGCCACATCATTCGTGTGGCTGGTTCGTGTGACTGGTTCGTTTGATATAGCATTAAAAAAAGCTTGTTTTCTCTTTAGCATACTATATAAAAAAATTTGTATAGGTTTTTTTTTTAACTGTCATTTTATAACTTAGATGTTGCCAGCTTCTAATTGTATGTATATATATATATATTTGATTTCTTAGTTATTTAAATTAGCATCTGATCTACATTTCTTTCTTAGGTGATTAAACATTGATGTTCTTTTAAAGTTTTCTCCTCTTTGTTTTATGAATGGATATGTTCCGATTCTGAATTATTTTTAAACCTTTTATTATATTTGTTTTTTTTCCTTATTTGAGTTATATATTGCTTTGAGTATTTCATTAAGAATTTATAGTCGTCCATCAATAAATTATTTATTTTTACTTTAATAATTATTGTTTTAATTTTTTATCCATACCGTACTTTGAATTAAATTCTAGTAAAGTTTACTTTTATAAAGTAGATAAACCACTCATCACAATCAAAATAAGAGGAAGTTGAACTCTCAACCTATCACTCTGTAGAAAAAAAATTATCATCTTTTTTATTACAAAGATGGTATACCGATCATATTTTAATTTAAAATTCAATAGTCTTATAAAAAAAAGATATTGTATTTTAGAAACCAAACAGAAAGATATTTAAATTAGTTCAACATTAGTTATATAAATGTTCTTTCAACAAATTTTATATGCTTATTTGTTATTTAGTATTACATTTTGTAGATTATCAAAAGCTCATATTTTTTATTTTTTTATTTTTTCCAAGTAAAAAGGAACAAAATTTGCATAACATCACCCAAAAGTGAAAGGAAAATCCTCTAATACGTTTTAATATAAAAATATGAATTTAAATGTAAAAATCCTAGGTTTCTCACCCTATCATTTCGGCAAATTTAGAAATATAAGCTTCTAAATTGAACTAGACAAATAATATGTTTAATTTATATTTAGTATGATATCTACACTGTGTTTGAATTATTTGCAACGTATTTAATTAAAATAAAAATCTATCATATTAACTCAAGTTTTTAAATTAAATCAGACCCAAATAATTTTGTTAATTTGCATAAAAAAAAAAAAACCAAAGATCAAACTGTACTGAACCCCAAAACTTCCAGAAACGTAAAAATAGATGAAACAAATGTAATAAGTTTTTCAGAACAAGAAGAAATCAGTTTTTATTGATACAAAACCAAGGTCTGGTACCCCCCAACAAGTGCTCTATAGTGCTGTACACACATCATTATTTCATTCAACTACATTACAAACCGAAACTTTCACACAACTCTATGCCTTTCAGAAGTAATCAGTAAATAAAATCAAAATAATGAACAACAATGCAAGTCAAGAAACAACCTCCGGCCGCAAAAATTAACACACCACTATTAAACAACAACACAAACCTAAATAAAAACAGGGAGGCAGTTGTAGGAATTCAATGTTCGTGATGAACAAATTATTTGGGAGCAAAACCAGCTAAAAAAACACTGGTTTCGTCCCTCTTGTCCGTAATTTGGGTCCTCCCCAGATAAACCCGGGTGACCAAAACTCATGATGTTGATATGATTGGGAATGATCGAACTCAAGGAATAGCAGGCTCCTTTAAGTATTTAGAACAACTGCAGAGTGAGCTTAAGCTTGTTCTGCCTCCACTTGGGCAACTTGTAGAAATTTTCCTTTGTTATACCAAATTTCTCTCTGAATTCTGCAGATGAGAGATAAGTCTGCAATTCGAGCAAAAGAGTAATGAGATCTGATAACGTTTTGCTAAAGAGAATGATTGAATGATTGATGATTACCTCTCTTTTTGTTACATCTATACCAGTGACAGGATTTGTGGACTTTACTTTTAGGCGTTCATATGGGAAAATAATAAGCCCTTCCTCATCTTCGGCTTCATTCTCCTTTGTATCTTCTTGAATAGTTAGGCCTTCAATCCTAGTGCTCATTGAGGTCGGGGTTTCCTTGGCACTCACTGCTGGTTTTGGTTTGTTCACCTCCGGGCTCACTACACAAAACAGATGAGAGTAAGTATTGACACACATCATGTCTACAAATTACTTCATTCACATACCTCTGATTGATTTCGGCATGATAACTACTTTCGGTTGTTCAAAAGAAGCACTCAGCGCAGCAATTGCTGACGACTTAGGGGCCACTTTAATAGAATCAGGACTTATCGATTTTGGAATAATTTTCCTCACAACTGGAGGTGGGGTTGAAAGGTTCCTGGCATTAGGGTTCTCAAAATTAGCCGCTAGAGCATTGAAGGCAGGAGATCTTCCTCTGACACGGACACGGTCAGGACTGAATGACATACTTCTGGAGCGCTGAGATTTATCTGGCACACTAGATCTTCCTCCATATGACGCAGGTGCCCTTCGCTTAGGTTTCTGAGAATTGCATACGTTAAACAAAGAAATTTCATCTAGATCTAATTGAAAATGAAAAAGTTACTGAAGAGGGAGTTTCTACATCGGACGTCGGAGTGACTCCATTTTTCACTATAGCGAGCTTCCTCTGGAATGAATTGCCGTGCATCTGGAAACAGAAGAAAAATGTCATTAAAATATCAGGAAATGGTCCTAGAATCTGCATGTGAGACTCTAACTAACTGTTTTGAATGCTTACAGTCGCTTTAGCAGAATCCCATATAAAGAAGCGAGTGAAAAATTGTGGCTCACTTCCTTCCATAACGACAAATATTGGAGTTTCTCGAGGTAATTTCTCCAAAAGAAAATCACATTCTAGATATTTCTGGCAAAAATAAAAGATTGTGAATCCATCAGAAAACAGTTACATCATTTTGAAGCCAATATGAAGTAGGGATGGAATGGTGGTTGATATCTAATACCTCTCCGATTTTAAACGCTTGTAATTTGTTCTTTGAATCTACATTTTGTCCAACCCAAACAAAGATATCTGTCTGACAATCGAGAATGAATATATCTTCGGTCATCAAGTCATCTTGCGTGAAGTGGAATACTTCTGTGACCTGGACAAGAACATACTGATGGTTATTTATCCAAGATTCAATTTGGGCAAAGACACTGAAAGAAATTCTTCTAACACACACCTTTAGGTTGCCTGGACACCAACAGCAAAGAGAAGATTGATGAAGATGAAGAAAAGGAAATAGCAACTTAGTGATTGCATAGAATAGCAAATGAAAGATAAAAAAACAAAAAAGTTGCAATGAAGAGCATTGGCATTTTCACCAGCCACGTACCTTTTAAGAATGTGCAGGAGAACAGATGTGGATCATATTCAGGTTCTTTGCTGACTTTCTGACTGGGATATTCAGATTTGCCTCCAAGCAAACTCCAAAATAGTTCACTTTCGGTCCCTTCCTTTTGTTGTCTAGACTGAATGTTTGGCTGAAGAAAGTGAAAAAAAAAAAAGGAAATCAAGCACAAGGTAACTGCTAGAAACCACGATAATACTCAATTCCAGATGATCCATGTTGCCTGTAATAGGACTTAGGATTAAAATCTTTTGGACCTTTGGTATAGGAACCATATTTTCTATCTCGTTCCAGAAAATCTCATAAATAAACTTAAACAAGCACAACAGGCACACATATTTTTATGGAATTAGAAGTATGACGCTTCATTTCTAAATGAGACACTGGAACTGAAGTTTATAGCTCTCATTGGCCTGAATATGATTGTAGCTCTAACATCAGAAGCATCCAGAATTATGGAATGAGAGAAACCTTTTGTACAGATGTGAAGGTCTATCATATACAAATAATTGCCTGGCACACCAAAGAGCAGTATAAGACAGATGTTTAATTCTTTGAGGAAAGGATAATTCACAACAGTGTCTTCAAAATTACTACTTCGGACTTTTTATCTTCAATTAAATTAAGTGTGGTAACAAATACGGAGCACATACCATGACACGCACTAGCAGCTTGTTATACTTCCTGCACACTTAACTTCAGTTTTTTTATCTTACATAAAATATGCAAATTACTAGAAAAAATATAGTGAAATTGCCTGGTTTCCAAAACAAGGTAAAGTCAAGTTTTTAACTTCACTGTGCCACTGAAGGACTGCTAAACTATGTCATGGACTAGCCAGTTAAACAACAAAATAGATCAAAGCAGCTGAAGGTTGAGATTAGTCTTGAGCTAAGTTGATCATTTAAAGAAAAAGAAATGAACTCAAACAGCCAAGCAAAGCTTGAAACTAATTCTAGCAAAGCTCAAATATCTTTAAGCTGACTAGTTTTATCTTCAAATCACCTTTTCCATAGCTTTCTTCCTTCACCACCAAGCCAGCTCTAATCAAGCCATTTGAACGGCTCAATGCAGCTCAAACTAGAATAAATTGTCACTGGAAAATTTTTATCACCTTAATACTTTATTTTTCCGGAAACGCTTAAGGTACAGAACAATACATATATTCCTTTTAGAACTGATTGATTGTCAAGGGCATGTATAGTGTCCCATACCTTAAGTTTTTCAGGAAAACTTCCAGTATGAAGATAGTAAAATTACCACCGATTGCAAGCTTAAGAAAAATCATGACATCTATTAAAGTGCCACATGCCATTTCAAATCTGTTCAATTCAACCAATTTATGTGCCAATTCATGCGGTCAAGCATCATCATTCTCAAAAGAAGACAGTAACATAGAAGTAGAAATCAGATATTGAACTCAAAAAAGTCATTTTTATAGTAATGAAATTTTTGGGAGCAGTTTCTAATTTTCTATACATGAAATAAATAAAATAAATGATGAAAAGAAAAAAGATAAAAATAATGGACCATGTAGCCCATAATCTTTCAGACATCAAATTAGTTAGTCATATAGACAAAAGATCACACCTTTATCACATCTAGTTGTCTCTCAGCAAGCTCTTGGTCCTCTGGTGTGGTAAGGGTTCCTGACCATGTGAAAACAGAACTTCCACTGTGCAATATGTAACAATATGATGAATTCAGAGATGATGCCACCTGATTAGAACAAATGGGACAATGAGTCTTATCATCATCTTCACCATGTTAATAATACAATTCACTAAAAACAGAAATACTAAAATTAAGCTACATACAATCATAATTATGACAACAATATTAAGTTTCAATCTCAAGATATATATTTTTCAGCAACATGCTCATTCAAGAAATGGCAGCATTTACCGGCTCAACTTGAATTGCTTGCATATTATCTGGTCCAGAACCTTGAACACGAAAAAGTGCAAGGCTGTCTTCTGAATATGTATCATCAACAATGCCATTTTCTTTCAAGAAATTAATATATCCTGAGCTCAATCCACCCTAGAAAGTTGTAAATGAAAGAGCTCAGATGTCAACTTTGAAAACCCAAAAAAGAAAACTATCTCATAAAATGAAGCTCTTGTCCATGTAGATGATGTTGATAATCAAAGGCCACCTTAAATACTATAAAGCTCTGAAATATTGAGAAAAACTGAACAGGTTCCTTTCCTTCATAAATACGAGCCTATGAATAGACAAGAAACAATTAGATCAAATCAAAAGCAAGTATTCATCAGATTGGTTGCTATAAAAAAAGGAAACTAGTTATTGATAAAATACCTGTACAGCCTGAAACTTCAAAGACTCAACCATCTTTCCAGCAAGAAAAATAGCTGATGTTCTTTCTTCCTGGTTTCCAAATAATGACACATCAGTAAACAATGAAGTTATGCAAGTTATGAATTATTATTTAGTATGCTAGGTGCAAATAAGCAATGCATATTAATTTGCAGAAACTTGTATAAATACTGATAACTGTAAGACAATTGGCTGATGGTATTGACCAAAGGATCTTTACTGAAAGATTTTAATATGCCACCTTGAATGAAACCTGGAAGATTTTCTAGATACACTCGCCAATAGAAAATCATAAAAGTTTCCTTCTAGACTTACTTCAATGCTTTTTTTCCCAAACCAAGTACCAACAAGATGTTCCTCCTTATCTTCTCCGGGGTATGAATATTGGAAAATATAGCAATCCCCACTATAAAATTTTGAAAGATCGGGAGTTGGAAGAAGGGTCTTCCCCTTGCCATTCACACGCCATACCTGTGAATTAAATCCAGAGTTAGTCTGCTCAAAGACTTGATATTCAAAGTAGATTTGCATACCTAATGCAGCAGACATCTCAAAATGTCTTAGATGGAGATCACAAAAGGATAACCATACCTGCAAATTGCCCGTACAATCAATATATGATTGAGGTTCCTCCTTCGCAGGAGTGGCTTTGGTGAGACCCTTCACATTAAATCCTTGGCGTTTTAGAAGCGCTGCCAAAAGGAAAAAAAAATCATCTCCATGAAAAGAATAACTTCATTGTTAAAAACAATTCAGAAAGGATTGTGAAAGCTTCATGAGAAAACCTTTGAATGACAGTGAAATTAGTTTCCATCCTCATACGCACATTGAGAAAAAGCATAATTCACATATATAAAAGTTTAAAAAAAAAAGTAAATAAGTAAAAGGACAGCTAGCCTGTGTAGCATCAATGCCCTAAAATCCTCTACTATATAATCATATAATTGCTAACCTGCAACTTTGCCTCTAGCATCATCAGATATGCCTACTTCAGCTGTTTGTGGCCATATATCAAATTTAGATCGAAACATCACAGTCTCAAAACCCTCAATAACACGAATAATATGAGCTTTTGGTCGGCTAGGTCCACGGATTAACTCCTGTGAAGAGAAACCATGCCAGACACTAAGTTCACATAGCAACACCAGGTACAAAAAGCTTTCTAACATCAACTAGACAATACTTCTGCAGCAGAACTGGCAGCTTTCCGTTCCTCAAGAATTGTATTTCTGCCCATCCATACAAAAACTTCAACCCCACAATCAAGCAGGTAACATTTATAGGTGTCCAACAACTTTCTTGTCAATTTATCAGCTTCTATTACTTTGAGCTGTCCTTTGTTTAAACTAGAACAAAAAACAACATCCATTTAAAATGTATCAGTGCAATCTAGAATTGAAGGCAGACAACGGATAGATGGTTCAACTTTAAAATAAGTTGTAATTGTAAAAATTACCAAAACAGCTTTGCAGGAGAGGGCTCTACATGCTTAATAATTTCAGATGCTGCTTTTCTAGGAAGAGGAGCAAAGCCACCAAAATATCCCCAGAATTCTCCAGCCTCAGCATCAGCCATCAACTTTCCATCCTCTGCCAGTTAAATAATACAATTGACAACACCAGTATTTCTTAAAGGGAAATTTACGTGGAGGATCTCCAACTAAGTTCAACTTACCAACTGCCGCGACCTCACACTTCCCATCATGATAAGTATCCTTTATGTACTGAACAACTTCAAGAGCTTTAGCCCTCTCCTGAATAGATGAATTTGATCCATTGAACTGGAAAATCTTAGCATCGGTATCAAGAATGAAAACATCATCATGATTGAGAGATGTCCGAGTGAAAGAAACCTAATAAAATATAAAAGAAGGCTCAATACACATCTCAATAAATAATAAGCAATGCAGAAAATTTCATGAAAATCACCTCTTTTACATGGACAACATGCTTGCCTTTGCACACAAATAAGCGTGTCTGATGTTCATGTTTGTTAACTTCAGCATGCTTGAAGCCAGATGCTACCCCACCTAGTTGTGGAATAATACATGGTTTGAAGTAAGACAAGAACATTTCAGTCTCATGGCCTTGAACTTCACGGTATTGAACAGCACGCCCTCCAAGGGCTGCATCAAGTTCAACAGTCTTGATCGCAGCAGTACCAGATTCATCCTAGTTTATTCCCAACAGCACAATCAGCAAACAGAACAGAATGCATGGCCAATACTCCAAAGGAAAGCAATTGACGTAAAACAGACAGGTTAATAACAAACCAGAGTTGTATCTTTGCCAAGCCAATAATGAATATCATGTCTAAGTGCACCATTTTTCTGAGCTGTTGTCTGTTCAAAACAAGGTTTAAGAAATCACAGGAATGATAAATCATAAAATGTATAGTATCTACTACACAAGGTAATACTATGTGCATGTTATATATGATTAACCCATGGCACGTGTATATCACAATCTATTTCTTTATAAAGGCACCAATTCTTGTGATCAGCATAATGGCTTATGTCATCTTTATGCTCAAAGTTAATCATTAATGTTTGTGATAGGCCTATGAGAAGAGATACCCTGATGGGTAATAAATTAAACATCAGGTGTATGTGTGTATTTTCTGAACTGTCAAGATAACTTCAAAATTGTCACATACCTTTAAAATTAAGTATGTGTCTCCTGTAAAAAATTTTCCAAAGGATGACTTTGGGACAGGAACAGGCTGGAAATTTTCAATACGCCAAATCTCAAGTCCACTAAATTCTATCAAGGAAAAGTCACAAGTATAAATCAATAGCAAAAAACAGCCACCATATTTTGTCAATTATGATAATAACCAACAATTTGCCAAACTGTGACCTAGTAGTACCAATGATTACGAGCTTCTACTCTGTCAGGAATCTGTTCATCATGAACTAAGTCACTATCAACTTCTTCGATCAAAAATTATGGTATGCACAAAAGAATGACAACCTAAAATACATGCCAATCCTCTCACTTTTATTCCTGAGTAAATGCAATGATGCAAATATTATGTTTCTAAACTTGTGCTTGGACTTCATGCTACATAAGCATCGAAGATTAATTTCCACTTCAAGCTAACTTGCCCTCCTCAAAGAGATGCAACCCACTATTTCTATTTAAATATTAGAAAAATTAAAGCTAGCATGACAAAAACTAATACAACAATGATTCTTCACATTACACACGTAAATAAATTCCAGTGGCCCGCTTTATAGATAACAGCTTCTGCATTCCTTTTCTAAAATCTCAACCACTAAATTGTTCTAGACCACTTAGGTCATCTTCTATTTATTCTCTTTATGCAAGTTCATTGCATACATTACTGAGTTGAACTTTGGAAAAGCTACCATTATATATTGCCTATATAATACATGCAGTATGTTTTCATCTTTTACCACTTATATGTGCATTTTTATTAAAATTAACAAATAAAAATATCCACCTAGAATCATGAAATATGAATAATATAAAAATTTCATAGCAATACAAGAAGTTGATAATTGACGTAGATCACATTGCACACAAAATAACATTTGAAAATTTCAGATATATTATAATATATCTTAAAGTTAGAAAAACAAGGATACGGCTTTTGTCCAGCGCCATGGAAGGTGGAATCCACGTCCCTCATTGACACGGCCATGAACTACTAAGCCTAATGGAAGTACTCTACCTATTCCACTTTGACCTCAATGAACAACAGGTGGATTCTGCAGGAATATAGTGATAGTTAATTAGTCCACAGTAACCATGCTGAATTTCATTGGTGATTTGTCCATGAAGATAATGACTACAGATAAAATTTGTTCTCACGCCAATGACAAAAAATGACAAGAATAATAACTAACTGAAAGTTTAAGAAAACAAGATAGCATAGAAAAGAATAAAGTAGATCAACACACAATAACATTGGACCACAAAAAAACATGGGCAGGCACTGACCAGGAGAAAATTAGATACATGATTTCTGCATGTGAAAGCAGAAAAGGCACATTGATTTGGCACAAAAATATTGAAAGAGACAATAGATCAGGTTTTCTCCAAAAATGAAGTACATTTTTTACTTCTTGATAGCCAACACATAGTGTATACCAAGAAAAAATTGAATCTAAAAGTTCAGTACTCAATGGACCAGAGTCAAGGCAATACAACAGTCCAGTATGATACACACAAAAAATAAAATAAAATAAAAAAAGAAAAGAAAACCCATGAAACTAATGCAGCTCAAATCTACTCAAATTCTGCTTTTCCTCACTCACAGCATAAGCAGAGTTAGATTCACATTTTTTTTCTCATTAAACAAGCAACAACCTAAGATCCAGCAATCCCAAAATTAGATCCTGCCATCCAATCCTTCAAGTCATGAAAACTCAATCCTCAATCACTTAAAATGCACCAAAACCCCCCACACAAAACATATTGTACCAATTCTTCAAATCAAGCTCCAATTTTCCCGCCCAGAGAAAGCAATCACAGTCTCTCAGGATAAAAAATCTCATTGATTTTTAATAAAAAACATGAAGAAAAACAAAGAAACCCATCAATTAACATCTGAATCAACCCAAATCCAACAATCAACAGCAAAACCAAGAAAGACAAAGAAAAAAAAAACGTCGCTTTCCCACAAATCAATAAGATGATATCAACATTCAACAGTAATCAGCTATTAATCCAAAACAATCACGCCAAAAAGAAAGCAGGAAACTAAGAACAAACATAGAATCCAAGCATATTACCTTGCTTTGAAACCCTAAGAGAGACTTCAGTGCGTGTGTGTGTGTGTGTGTGTGTGTGAGAGAGAGAGAGAGGAAATGATGGAGAGTTGGCAGGCGTGCTTATCACTAAGGAAAGGGAGAGGACCCTACGAGGGAGATCAACTGTCACTTCCTCTCCATTTTTTTTTATTTATTTACATATAACTCCCTACCATTTTTTTATTTCAAACATCCACTACTTAATGTAGTACAATGTTAAAAAATTTGATGATTGGGTAAATCAGGGTTAAATCGGTGGGTTGACAGTATTGTTATAATATTATATATTATAGTATATTATATAAATACTATAATTTTATTATTTATTTACAGTTTATTATCTTCATGGGAGAATATCATTTTTCTCAATTTCAAAGTTACATGGTAGAGGATTTATTAACTCGGTTTCATTCCTGAAATATTTTTTTAAAAAAAATTTTAATTTTGTAAAATACATCTCTAAAATTTTGAAAAATTTTTTTATTAAAAAAACTCCGTGTAATTGTTGGGTTATTATAAAAAAAAATTCAAATTAAGTGATTACACCCTCCAGTACTTTTTAGTTGTCTATTTAACTAATCACATGATTAAAAAAGTCGGATAAAATCGGTTGATAATCCAAAAAAAATACATCAAGATTACTCTTATTTAAAATATGATTTAATAAAATATATAGTTGAATATAATTTATCAGAAGTTATATAATTATATTAAATATAAAGTGTAAATATTTTATGTTAATTTTCAATTTTACCCCTTTAATATTTATATTTATATTTATGAAATATTTAATACAATAACCACTTCATAATCTTTGTCTGCTACATCATTATCTATTTTTCTATATTTTTTTAAATAAATAAATCATATTTATTAAGCTAAAAAAAACATAGTACGACAAGTGCTTTCCTATAACCATGTCAAGGTGCTCATTATATTAACTATATTTAAAAATAAAAGGCTTGAAACGAGTAAATAACAAATAATCAAATTTTAAAATGTTCTACTTAAAAAAATAATAATAAATTTGACCTTAAATATTTTTTAGGATGGAGAAAAACAGGAATAACATGAATTATTTAAAAAAAATAACAAAAAGTTCAAAAAAGTAGGGTGGGAAATTAGTAGTTGCTTTTTTTAGGTTCTTTGGGGTGGAGGTCGGCCACCGCCCACCATGATGCTTACTAAAGGGAGGGTTATGCCAGCGTGTATGAATGACTCAACTACCTAATCTTGTTTCCTTTCGTTCATTTCTGCCAAAAAGGGAAACGATTTTTTTTATTAAAAAAAATGGGGAAACGAGTTTTTTTAAACTGTTTGCTTAACAAGATTTTTGTTTTTAATGTTATTAAAGAGGAAATTAACACACCAACCTCCTTTAAGTTTATTGAAATCACGTCTTTAAAAAATATCTTTATTTAGCTATAATCATAGATTTAAATCTCAGCTTATAAGAACACAAGAGTGTTGAGGGATAAATTTTACATGTGTTTGTCTTAAACAGATATATTTTTATTAAAAAAGTTAAACTTTTGACCGTTTACAAGTATTTTAATTATTCGACTATCTACCATGGTCCAAACATCTATTAGTAGTACTATGAGATTTAGATGTTGAAGTTATTATATTGTCCTTGGCCATTTAAATCTTAAAAACTAGAAATTACAATTTTGTTTTCTCCAGTCAAATTATTTCATTGCTGCAGAGGTTTTTAAAAACTATTTTTCCATATTCTCCATAGAGCTTGCCTGGAAATGATAGAGCATTTATTCAATGATAGAGCATTCCAGGTTCGTCTTAGCAAAAGGTGATGTGGACAATAGAAACGAGTTTTTTGTTTTTATTAAAAAAGGGAAATAAGGTTCTTGTTAATTCCTGGAAAAAAAAATCCAGTTTTATTGGTTAGTGAAAATTTTTAAATTGTTTAGTGAAAATTTTTAAATTGTTTTATGATCAAAGTCATTTTTCTGACTCTTAAAATGAGTCTTCTCCGGGGTCTGTGGGGAGCTTCCGGCGACGGCGGGGGAGGAGGTAACAAGGCTGCTTCTTCACAACTTTCTGGTGCTCCTCCGACCGAGGTACCAGCGCAACAACTGGTGGGCCGTTCGTATGCCCAGGTGGCGAGCTCCTCGTCCTCGGGTGAGGCGCGTCCGGTGAGGAAGATGAATATTCGAAGTTCTAGCGGGGAGGGTGGATCTTCTGAGCATAGGAAATTTGCTGGTGCAAAACGGCCGCGGTCCCCGAAGGAGCTCTCGTGTGGACGATGCTTCGATCGGCATGACACGTGACGCCCGAATGTAGGCATCAGGTGGTCTGTTTGAGGTGCTCGGGCGTCGGTCACATGGCTTCCCGTTGTACGGTGGAGATGAGGAGAAGCCCTCGACGGAGAGTTACGCATGTTCGCTCTAAACATGCTCGTCCTCAGGGTCGGTCGTCTGTGTTATCAGAGGATAACGTGAAGATGGTGGAGCAGTCTAAGTTAAGTGACCCAAAGGTTAACAGGTTGGAGCTTTCGGTTTCTTTGTCGCTAGAGTCGGAGGAGCTCCGGGAGGAACTTGCTAAGGTGGCCGTGCTCTCGTTGGAAGAAGGGTCAGTGAATGATGCTAACCTTCGTGCGGTTCTCCCCTCTATTATTGACAGGGAGCTCGCCGGCCCTATCACTCCGTTGAACGATGCTCATTACCTACTGCCGTTGGAGAGCAGAGAGGAGGTTAAAGAGCTATGCAAACTGGGGACCTTCAATGCGGCAACCTTGGACGGACCGTGTCGACTCAAACTTGCACCCTGGTCGGCGGAGCTTGGTGCATGGGGGCGGGCTTCGGGGGAGGGACAATGGATACTCGTGTGGAACTTGCCCTTACACGCGTGGTGTCGGACGATGATTGCGGAGGTTCTCCGCCTGGTGGGAGAATTGGTCGCTCTGTCACAAGCCCAGTTACCTCACAAGGAGTTTCTCTCAGTGTTGATCCGATGGAGGGTGGGTGTCGCGCTTCCGATGGAGATAGATTTGAGCTTGGGTATGCGAAGATATGTTGTTCTGATCACTGGTGAACGATGCATGCATCCGATGTATCGCCGGGATCTTGGCCGCTTCGCTTTCTCTACGAAAGTGGGGGACGGGGGTGCAACGGTGTCGGCCACTAGTGCTGCAGTGCAGCCCGAACGGTCTGGGGATGTGCCGAGTCTGATGGTGGACATCAATGCAAAGGGGAAGGCGGTGGTGGAGCTTGGCTCCCACGCCGGACCGAGGAGAGACGTACCATCGGTTGTGCATGATACGGTGATGAGGCCGGTGACGACGGTTGAGCTCTGCTCCCTCGTCGGTGTAGAGGGTAACTCCATGCATGGCCGAGAACCGGCTGGTCGGACCGCTGGTCCGCTGAAGGAGCGGAGACGGACTGGGAGTGATAGCGCGGCTCGGTCTCCCGAGCGCCGAAGGGTTCTGCAGGTACAGTGTACGGCGTCTCGACGTGTCGAGCAATGGAGAGCGCCTTCGCCGCGCTACTGGAACAGGATAGGGAGAGTAGGCGTGGCAAAAGGCTATTGGCCGAGGATGCGCTAGAACATGTTAAGGAAGCGCAGGAGCAGGTTAAGGATGGCACGTGTGTCGATGGCGATCCTTCTCGGGCCAAGGTTGTCGGGCGGTATGATGCGCCGCAGGCACAGGATATGCAGTGTGTATCGCCTGAGAGGTGTGTTGCTCCGCAGGTGCACGTTAAGAATAGAGGGTCAGTTGCTCCGCTGGTACAGGATAGGCATGGAGAGGGGTCTGAATTAATCGGTGGGCCTGTTAGTGCTGAAGTTATTGAAGTGGGCCGTAGAGTGGAGGATCCACTAATTCGTGATGTTGGGATGAATGTGGGCCTTAATTCCAATATAAAGCATGAGGACCCTATTCTTTTATGTGATGTGGACGTCCAGATGGGCCGGGCCTCGTTAACCAAGAACAATTTGCGCTTCAGCTCTAACGATCTCTCGAAGTCAAGTGTACCTGTTACGGTTGACAATGGATCAATCTTATCCTTGGGACATGAGGAGGAGATTCCTTCTTTGAATGTCCCTAGTGTGGGGAGAGTGAACTTCAGTGATTATTCTGCGGCGCCGGCTGTGGCACCCCCTGCGGATTTTCACTGGAAATTCTTGGGTGGTTTTTGGGTGCTGGCTCCGAACTTGATGGCAAATGTCAGTGAGCAGTGTATTGAGTCGCCCGTCCGCGTCGATGAAGAGGTTTCGGAGGCGAAGGAGGCAGATGACATGTCCCGGGAGGTTGATGCTGACTCAGATGATTCGGTATCCGAATTTGAAAGGAAGATACGGGAACTTATCCCAGATCTCCAGGAGGACAGTTCTTCCATACCACCGGAGCAGGCTCAAGGATTAAGGAAAAGTGAACGGCAAAAGAAACCGCCTGCAAGATTTAACGATGATGCTGGTCAGCCGACGGAGTCTTCTAAGCCTCCTAAAAGAAAGGGGGCAGATGGTGCTAAAGGTACAAAAGCTAAACCGTTGTTGATTTCTGATTGGTCTGATGTACAACTTACTAGTTACTGTGATGCTTGTGGAATTTCTTTTGTTGATTCTGAGCATGATTGTATTAAGCAAATTCGGTCTCTAGAGGAGATTCGAGCACGGACCTCGACGGGTCAGGCGGAGACCTCCTCGGAGGCCCGTGAGAACTAGTTTGTTGATTAATGAATATTATCAATTGGAATGTTCGGGGCCTTGGTAGGCCAGCTAAGAGATTTTTAGTTAAAGACTTTCTTAATATAAATTGTGCGGATATCTGCTGTTTGCAAGAAACTAAGCTGGAGGTGATTTCTGCGCCAATTTGGCGGGAGATTGGTGGCACGCGCTTGGATCAATATGCCTCTGTTGCGGCTAAGGGGGCGGCAGGGGGCATTGCGATCGGTTGGAACAGTATGTTGTTCTCTGGAACGGTTACAAATGTGGGATAATAGTGTTTGGCGTTGTACGGTGGTCTATGGTCCTACCGAGCGGTCTCGCAAGCAGGCCTTTTGGTCTGAACTTTTGGACTGTAAAGGGGTTTTCGCTGGACCTTGGGTTATTTGTGGGGACTTTAATGCGATTTTTGATATCAATGATAAACCTTCCGGAAACCCGAATTTAGAGGACATCCGATGTGCCAACAACCTGTTGAGGAATCTGTGTCTACAAGAGCCGCCTTCGGTAGGTAGGAAATTCACTTGGACAAATGGTCAAGAGACGCCAATTTGGGTGAAGCTTGATCGGTTCCTGGTTAACTCTGAGTGGTTAGATCGATTTCCTAGGGTCATCCAGTCGAGTCTGCCTAGACTGGGTTCTGACCATGTTCCAATTAGGTTAGAAGTGGGGACTCATGCTTCTAAGCCAAGGCCTTTTCGTTTCGAGGCGGTTTGGACCACTGCTGAGGGATTCTATGAGCATGTTAAGCAGTGGTGGACGGGTTGTTCAGCGATTGGATGTGGGGCATTTGTCTTCTCCAAGAAGCTAGCTTACGTTCGGGCTCAACTCCGGCAGTGGGCGAAGTTTAGTTTTGGTTCGATCAAACTGAGGAAACTGGCTTTACTTCATGACTTAGAAGTTCTGGACGTCGCTAAGGAGGCGCGTTTGCTGACCGCGGTTGAAGCTCAGGAAGAGCATGACTTGCTGGAGAAACTTAGAATCATCCAAAAACAGGAAGAAATTTACTGGAAGCAACGATCAAGACTACAATGGTTGCAAGAAGTGGATGAAAATACGAAATTCTTCCACGCGGTAGCCAACGGTCGTAGGAACCGGAATTTCATTCCTAGTCTGCAGCAGAATGGTAATATTTTGTTGGAAGCCAAAGAGATTGGGAGGGCGTTTACTGAGCACTTCAAGCATCTGTTTGGGACTAGGCGCGCTAGCAGATTCAGGATTGACTTCCAATATCTCTTTCGTTATAAGTCCTCTATTGATTTGTCAGCTCTGGAGCGACCTTTTTCGGTGGAAGAAATACGTAAGGTGGTGTTTGAACTGGGAGGAGATAAAGCCCCGGGGCCGGATGGCTTCCCCCTACAATTCTTTAAGCAATTCTGGGATGTGATTAAGTCGGATCTCGTTCAACTTTGTGAGGACTTTTACTGGAATAGAGCTAATTTAGAAAGGATTAACTGGGCCAATATTACTCTCATTCCGAAAGTGGATTCTCCGGAGTCCACTAGTGACTTTCGTCCTATCAGCTTGATAAATTCCTCCTTAAAAATTATTTCCAAGCTGTTGGCTTCACGATTGAGCAGTGTAATTAACTCCCTTGTGGATGTTGAACAATCTGCGTTTCTGAAAGGGCGTTGCATTTTAGATAACATCGCAACTGCGGAGGAACTTATCTTTAGCATTCACAAAAGAAAACTGCCAGGACATGTGTTAAAAGTTGACTTCTCCAAGGCATTCGATAGGGTGGACTGGGAGTTTTTATTGGAGTTACTTAAAGCAAGGGGATTTGGGGACCGGTGGATCGGGTGGATCAAATGTATTCTTTTATCTTCCAAGGCTAATATCCTGATTAATGGGTCTCCTCATGGGTATGTTCGTTATCTTAGCGGTATACGACAAGGGGACCCACTTTCCCCTCTTCTCTTCGTTCTAGTCACAGATGTGCTAAGCACGATGTTTGCTAATGCTCTCAGATCTAGGATTTTGGTGGGTGTGCCTCTGGGGGATTGGGGTAGTAAATGCAATCTGCATTATGCGGATGACCTGTTAGTTTTGACTACAGGGGGGCTAGAAGACTTGCGAATTATCAAGCTGATCCTATATATCTTCGAAGGTCTATCTGGTTTAACTGCTAATTTTTCTAAAACTTGTCTCTATTCGGTTTCGGTGGATGAGTTACCGAACAGGGAGGCGGCGGAGACGCTTTGTTGTGCGAGGGGTTTGCTTCCAGTTACTTATTTGGGGATCCCTATCTCTGGTAGGAGACCAAGGAAGCAGGACTGGGAGATTCTTATCTCAAAAATACGGAGAAGGTTATCCACTTGGAAAGCAAGACATCTATCCTTGGGGGGGCGACTAACTATGATTAACTCGGTCTTATCTGCGATTCCTACTTTTTGGATGTCGATGTTTCGTATGCCTTGTTGGGTTATCAAGGAGATTGATCGGATCAGAAGAGATTTTCTTTGGTCTGGTCCAAATTTGGAACATCCGAGATGGAGGTTGGTGGGGTGGAACAATATATGTCGACCGAGGGATCAGGGTGGTTGGGGTATTCTTGAGCTGGCGAGTTTTAATCTTGCGCTCTTGGGCAAATGGTGGTGGAAGTTCATGACGGATTCTACATGGTGTGGCGCTGATGTCATCCAGTTTAATTATGGGGTGAGCCGTTGGAATATATTCCCCAGGCAGACAGGTAGGCTTTCCTTCTTCTGGAAAGGAGTTATGGGCTGCCTGCCAGCGTTTCGGGGATGTGTGCTGCATGATGTCGTATCAGGATCGGAGACACTCTTCTGGAAGGATAGTTGGTTTAACGGCCGCGCACCTATGTACATCTGGCCGGAGGAATTTCGTGCGACAGATGAGCCCAATGGTTCGGTGCACGAGTTGCACTGTCTCTTAAGGCATGTTCCTTTCTCTACGGAGAGAGATAGTCGTAACTATTTGGAAAGAGTCAGGGATTATGCCGGCGGGGTAGGAGATAAAAAACGCTGGAGGTTGACCGGGAATGGATCTTTCACGGTGAAATCATTTTACAATTTTATAATTGATGGAGGCATGCGTTGCCCCATTGCAAGGTTCTTCTGGAAAAAGCCGTGCCCGAAAAAGGTTAACTTGTTCAACTGGTTAGCTTGGAAAAATAGGATCCTTACTTTGGAGGTTCTTGCCATTAGGAGATGCAATCAGCTGCCTACGGCTACATGTGTTATGTGCAACCTGGCGATCGAGACGACGGATCATCTTTTCTTACGATGTTCGGTGGCTCGGCAAGTATGGACGTACTTTGCGAGCCTCCTGCGTCTTCCAGATTCTCCTGAGTCCCTGCAGGAGATCTGGGGGAATTGGAGAACTTCGTTGTGTGCGAACAATAGGGATGTTGGGATTTTAGTAGCAAAAGCAATTGTGTGGAATATTTGGCTCACTAGAAATGATTGCATCTTTAATGCCAATTATCTGTCTACGCATGCTCTCATTATGAAAATTGACTGTATGTTGATGTCCTGGTTTTCCTCAGCTACTGAGGGTGCGAGGGAGGTGATGGAGGACCATATTGCTTTGATTCGGCAGAGTGTGGAGACCCTTGGGACCAGTGGTCGGGAGACTGGAGGCCACCCTCCAGAGGCAGATCATTTATTTATCACGAGATAGTCGGATGTCGGTGTTGTGTTGAGGACCCTTTGCGGATTCTCTCTTTGGTTGTTGGGTAGTTGTTTTGTTGTTTTTGGGGGGGGTCTTTGCCATGTCTCGTGGCGTGTTGTAGCGGGTTCTCCCTCTTCTTGTATCTTTTCTTTCCTTTTAATATATGGTTGTGGTTTATCCACTTTTTTTCAAAAATTTAAAAATTTTTAATTTTATTATTTTTTTTTTGGCATCAGTAAATATAGGCAGCAGGTTTTTTTATTTTTTTGGTTAGGTTTTTCTTTTATTTATTTATTTGTGTTATTTAGAACTGGGGAACAATTTTATGCTTTTTCTTGTCTATAGAGGAACGAGCTTTTAATTTTTGGGTAGGAACTTTTTTTTATTTTCAAAAAAAGGAAAATTATTTTTTTATTTTATTTTGTTTTTTTTTTTTGGGTTATTGCAGAAAATGAGATGGGGAAAGATTTTTTTTTTGGTTGTGTTATTAAAAAATTTATTTATTTATTTATTTATTTATTTATTATGGTTAGTAAAAATGGGGAAACGAGTTTTAGGCCATTGGATTCTGGATTAAAGTTAATCTTGGTGTCTTGCCTAATTTGTCAATTTCATACTTGAGTGAGATGCTTGACATGATGATTTTGTCGTTTTTGTATTATATTAAGAGTAAATTACTTTATTAAGTATCAACTTTCTTTAGTAAAAATTTTGAAATAAATAAATAAAAAATTAAAACCTGTTGTTGTTATGTGCTGACTATAATAATATTTATTAGACCAAAGTGCCCCGCTTTCCTCTTTGGAAAATGTGTTTTCGCTTCCATACCCTTTGCAAAATATTTAATTACAATATACTTATATAAAAACTATATTTATTTCTATGCACCTTATCAAAAAATAATGAAAATAATGTAAAAATAATAAATAAATAAATTATTATTTATCCTCTTCCTTTTAAGTATCTTCAAAAAAATATATATATATATATATATATATATTAATACGTTTGCAATAAAATTCGTGAATTAGTTTAACTATAGGAATATAAAAATATCGATAGGTCTTATTAAAATTGATACGTTTGCAATAAAACTTAGTAAATTAGTTTTTAACTATAGGAATATACAAGCAAATAAAGATTGTCCCAAAGATGCCCCAATTATTAGGTCATCCATCTCTATTGGATCATGTAATGGCGGACCCAGAAATTTAATCAAACCCTGGCTTAAATAAAAATCAATGTTTGATATTAATTACAAAAGACACATACAAATTTAATAGATAATACAAACTAAGTTGATATTCAATACCAATAATAAAGGGTAAGTATCACTGGTGGCCACAAATGTTTTCAGTAAAGATAACGCTAGTTTGTACATCGTTTATAACGATGGGTACGAGAAACTTGTCTCGGTCATCTCGTAGCACAATTTCATGTTTGGGGGTTATTTCCGGCGAAAGTGCTGAGGTGGCTAATTATAGAGCCATCCATGTCGGACGCCAACTCGAAAGACTTTCACGGAACCGCCCCAAACATGAAATTGTGGCCATGAGTGTGACCGGAGACAGTTTTGTAGCCACATCGTATAAAAACGTGATGCATATACGAGTATATATTTAAACATTTATGGCCACCAAAATGATACTTTTACCCCTAATAATAAATACATGAACAAAGTTCAAATACAATACATAATAAGTGAAATAGCAATGAAAAATACAAATACAAACTACATGCCAACACTTGAGCTACTCTTGTTACTGCTACGATCAAGATGTGCCAATTAAATCCTACGAGTTTGCATATTTTAAAAAACTGTAAATATTTTCATTATCAATTTCATTAAATATGTCTTTCTCAATATAGCAAACCAAGCTATCAGTCAAAAAATCATCCTCCATTTTGTTACGCAAATCGGTCTTAATAATAATGATTACTGAAAAAATCTTTTCAACTAAAGCAGTTGAAACAGGCAAGACCAACTCCAACTTAATCAACCAATAAACTAGAGGATATCTTAGATGTTTTTCTGTTTCAACCAACTTTATAACAAGTTCTCTAATGCTTCCTAGTGAAGAAAATCAATATTTTTTCCCATGTCATATATGTACATCTCTAATTGATCTACCAATGCCATTTGATCCAATTTTGAGAAATCTTCTGGATAAAGCTCTGCAATACGAACTAATTTACGAGCATCAAATCTTGAAAATGATTGTTTTGGATCAAGGCAACTTATGCAAGAAAGCAATTCTTGAAAAATGACTATTCATATCTTGCATAATCATATCAAGAACCTGGCATAACAAATAAATAAAACAAACATTAATCAATAATAATGTAAAGTTTAATAACAAAAAACAAGTGAAAGTGACACGAAAAATACTAACTGTGTAAAAAATCTCAATGCGATAATAGTGCAAATATGTAGTGGTTTGCTTCTCACGTCTTGGATGACCGCTGACCAACAATTTTTCTTCCATATTACATGGCATCTCAATATCATTTTCATCACAAAACTTTGAAACATTAGCCAACAATTCATCCCATCCATCATCTCTTAATGCAACTTAAACTTGACACCTTCAACCATGTCTAAGGCATTCATTATATTTTTATTTTTCTCTTGCAAGGCTTGTGGCAAGCCATTTGTTATACCTAACACCTTTTTCATCAAATTAAAATAATATGAACACAAATTCAAATCTTTTTTGTGAAGATAGGAAAAATAGTTTATATATTTCATTAGTAAAAGAGTACAATATTATATATAGAGAAATATTAGGGTTTTGTGGTATGGGCCCAATATGGCCCATTAACCAAATATAAACTATAACATAACTCTAACACTCCCCCCTCAAGCTAGAGCATATATATCGAGCATGTCTAGCTTGTTACATAGATTACTATAGACTTTAACATTTAAACCCTTGGTGAAGATATCCGCCAATTGCTCAGACGACTGGGTATATGGCGTAGAAATGACTCCCTTCAGTACCATATCATGAACATAGTGATAATCAACCTCCACATGCTTTTTACGCTCATGAAATGTTGGATTATTTGCAATGAAGATGTCAGCCTGATTATCACACAACATCTGCATAGGTATTGTGATGGGGAATCCAAACTCAGATAGAAAAGACCGCACCCAAACCATCTCACAAGCTGTTTGTGCCATCGATCTGTACTCCGTTTCTATACTCGACCTTGAAACCACATTCTGCTTCTTGCTTTGCCAAGTAACCAAGTTTCCACTGACATATGTACAGAAGCCCAACATAGACTTCATGTCTCCTCTATCGCCAGCATAACCCGAGTTATAATAAGTTGTAACATCCAGGTGACCATGATTCTTGTACAGAAGACATTTGCCAGGAGCTCCTTTAACATATGCAAGAACTCTCAGAGTACCCTGCCTGTAAACTTCTCGTGGCTTATGCATAAAGTGACTCAGGAGTCCAACTGTGTAACATATATCATGATGAGTAATTGTCAAATAAATGAGCTTACCAATCAGACATCTGTATTAACCAGGATCTTTGAAAATTGGGGAAGTATCTGGGTCAATAGGTGTACTCTCTGGTTTACAACCCAATAAACTAGTCTCCTCAAGTAAGTCCAACACATACTTCCGCTGTGAGAGCGTCATCTTTCCTTTGGCATATGCAAACTCAATACCAAGGAAGTATCTGGGTCGTCCTATGTCTTGTGTAATGAAATGCTTCATTAAATGCTCCTTAGTTCTCTGAATGCCCTAGCGATCATTACCCGTCAATAAGATATCATCGACATATATCGCAAGTACAACACAACTAGATAAAGTGTTCTTATAGAACACAAAGTGATCCACATTACACCTGCAAAACCATCTACAACTACAATTACAGTAAACTTTTCAAACCATGCACAAGGACTTTGTTTCAGACCATAGATCGCTTTCTTGAGTTGCCAGACTAGATTTACTCCTTAGCAACATACCCCAGAGGTTGCTCCATAAACAATGTCTCAACTAAGTCTCTATTGGGAAAGGTATTCTTCACATCAAGTTGACTGAGTGCCCATAATCAATTTAGAGTTACCGATAGTAGAATGTAAATGGAATTCAGACGAGCAACCGGTGAAAAAGTCTCAGTATAATCTACACCATAAGTCTGAGTAAAACCACAGGGCACCAACCGGGCTTTGTAGCGATCAACTGTACCATACATTTTGTGCTTGACAGAGAAGACCCATTAGCAAGTGATGATGCTGGCGTTAACAGGGCGAGGCACGAGCTCCCATGTACCACAATATCTCAAGGCTTCCATTTCCTCATCCATTGCCGTCTTCCATTGTGGAAGCAAATGCTCATCCTGGTAGTTCTTGGGAATTGACTCAGTAGTCAAGGAGAGAGCGAAGGTGTAGAAGGATGGGTGAAGATTATCATAAGAAACAACAAGTGAGATAGGATGTTTAGTACAAGAACTAATACCTTTGTGAAGGGCAATGAGAAGATCAAGAGATGGATCTGCATGGTCTTGGGAGAGGACCGGAAGGGGCGGAGCTGGAGGTGGTACACGTTGGCTGCGATGATAAATCTATCCAAAACAGCCATCATCTATATCCATTGGAGAAGGCGTCACACTAGGCATAGGAACAGGTTGATGGACCGAAACAGGGATGGGGAGAACAATATTAGATGACGTAGTTAACATATCATGAGAAACGGAGTCAGTAAAAAATAATTGAGACTAAAAAAATGTGACATCTATAGACACATAATGCTTCCAACTAGTCGGGTGAAATTAACGGTATCTACGTTGGGTGCGTGAATATTCAATAAAGACACATTTAAGCAAGTGCGGGTGCAACTTGTCAAAACCAGGAATTAAATCTTGAACAAAACCAACATAACTAAAAATACGAGGGGACAAGCGAAACAACTCGGAATCAAGTAGAAGACGACATAGAGGAACCTCCCCCCTAGGGGTACAGAAGACATACGATTAATAAGATAAACTGCTAGTTAAGATAGCATCAGATCACAAATACATAAGAACGTTACGCTCTACCAAGAGAGTGCGCGCAAACATCCAAGATGTGATGATGCTTTCTTTTAGCAACCCCATTCTGTTAAGAGGTGTGTGGACAGGTGGTTTGATGAATAATCGCAAAGGACACACACAAAGAATTTATAGCAGAATATACAAATTCTAAAGCATTATCGATGGTCTTTTAACAAATATACCGATGTCACTCAGGAAAAATCATCAACAAACACAATATAGTAATGATGACCAGAAAAGATGCGACCTTAGAAGGTCCCTAAACATCACAATGAACTAAATCAAATAACGACCAACTAGACACTAGAGTAGAATGTTTAAAGGTAGCACGATGATCTTTACCCAACTGACATGACTCACATTGAAATGACTTGACCCGAATCCAAGGTAAAGTCTGCTGAAGACGACTAAAAGAAGGATGACCCAATCTACAATACCATATGAGTGATGACTCGGAGTTAGAAACAAAAGCTACCAAACTACTAGGAATATCATCACGCACCAACGTATACATGCCGTCACCATGATTATGCCCCAAACTAATTCTCTTCCCCGTATGCAGATCCTGAAAAAATACAGTGAAAAGGAAAAAATGTCACGGTACAATTCAAATGTTTGGTGATCATAGAAATAGATAGCAAGTTAACAGGAATTCAGATATTTAAAGAACATCATTTAGTCTAAGCCGAGAGGAAGCCTGCACAACTTCTTCTCCAGACACTAAGCACGATCGTCCATCGGCAATTGCCATAGAACGAAAAACATAGACAAAGAAAGATTTTGGAAAAAATGTTTTGTACCTGTCATGTGAGAGGAGGCCCTAGAGTCAATAATCCAGGAACTGTCCTTAGAAGCAAGAAAGACATTACCAGAGAAAACAAGAAAAGAGATTGTGACATGAGACGCTGTACCCTGTAGCTACTGGAACCGTGCAAAGTTAGCCTGAGAGATGGTGACTAACTGTTCGGCACCAAAAGTGGGTAACGGATCTACCACCTCTGTACTAGCATTGGCCACTGTCGGGCGACCATGCTTATCCCAACAATGATCCTCAATGTGGCCTGTCCGTCGACAGAAGGTACATACAAACCTATCCTGAGAATCACCACGGCCAGCTCCTCGACCACCACGAGAGAAGCTTTTACCACCACAGCAACAAGAAGCTAGGAAAACGGACTAATCAGAGGACACAACAGGTGATGGAGATGTGGATGTAGAAGACAGGTGAAGCACTCAAACATAAACAGCAGCAAGATCAGGCATTCTCAGAACTCAAAATAGAACCCTTCACCTAGTTTGACATCTCAGGAGGGAGCCCGGAAAGATATGCGATGCCTGTAACTTCATTCTGGTAACGATGAAGGGTGGCCAGATTAAGAACTAATGGCTGGTAAATATCTAGCTCATCCAACAGGCTACGGATGTAAGTGAAGAATTGAGGGGCAGTATGGTTATCTTAACGGGCTGTAAACAGTTGCTCATACAACTCAAAAACATGGGAGATATTATTTTCATTTCCATATGTCAATCTGCACATCTCCCAAATTACCTTTGCAGTAGTTAACATCACCACACTTCAGGCAATATCTAGCTCCATACTACCGGTCAACCATGAGCAAACTATAGCATCCTCAGCAAGGCAATCAACATACTTGGCATCCTTACAGTTCGGTGGACCTGCCATGAGATACGACAATTTCTTATAAGCCATAAAGAACTACTCAAAACTTTGTGCCTAAAAAACATAGTTCCTCCCATCTAAATTTTGTGAGGTATAATGTACAATGGAGATTCTTAACTAAAGAATCATAAGACGAAGACATGACGATGAAGAGACAAATCCTTCAGCAATGAGACAAGGGAATCATTAGTGAGGGCTGAGGAACATCACCAGGTGCCCATAGACCAACGAGAACGGTGAGAGATGAGCGGCGGCTGGCTGTAGAGGTGGCAGCGATAGGTGGAAGGATAGGATTTGGAGTGGCAGTGAGACGGCTAGGGTTTAACCCAATCTTTGGTACCATGTGAAGATAGGAAAAATAGTTTGTATATTTTATTAGTAAAAGAGTACAAGGGTATATATAGAGAATTATTAGGGTTTTGTGGAATGGACCCAATATGGCCCATTAACCAAATATAAACTATAACATAACTTTAACACTTTCCATACGATCAATCAAACCCAAAGCTACATCTTGTTGGTCAGGATTAGTTCCATCATCATGAATATTTCCAACAACATCCGTTACCGCTGGACACATCATTAGAACACGAAGTATTGTATAATAATGAGATCCCTAATGTGTGTCTCTAGTTCTTGCAAGGCTTGTCTCTTGATTTCAACCTCTGTTAGTAGAAATTACACCTTTCTCTATACGTGAAACTATGTTTTCATGTTGGCTTTGTCGAAGTGCATCTTTCCTTTTACATGATGCTCCAACCAAATTGACAATTTTGATCACATAACTAAAGAAGCCATTGATAATAGACATTTTTTTCACAAGACCAACAACAACTAATTGAAGTTGATGTGCAAAGTAATGAACTTATCTTGCATATGGATTATCCTTCAATATAAGTGACTTTAGGCCATTAAATTCTCCTCGCATATTAGAAGCTCCATCATAACCTTGACCACGTAACCTTAATAAGGACAATCCATATTTTGCAAACAAATTATCAATGGGATTTTTCAAAGTATGGGATAAAGTGTCTGTCATATGCTCTACACAAAGAAATCTCTCAATCACTTGTCCACGAGAATCAACATATCTCAAAACAATAGGCATTTGTTCCTTCATTGAAATGTCTTTAGCTTCATCAACCAAAAGTGAGAAAATCCGATAACCAATGTCTTCAATAATGAGTGATCTCACTATTTCAGCACAAGAATGCACCAAGTACTTTTGAATTTTTGGAGCAATCATTTAGTTATTCACGGGAGCATTTGCTTTCAATGTCTTGACAGTCTTATCAACACGTGCATCATACTAATAGAGTAACTCCAAAAAGTTACCTTTGTTCTTAGAACTTGAAGATTCATCATGCCCCCAAAAAAGCTAAACCTTGTCTTAACAAAAATCGCACAATATCTAGAACTGTTGTCAATCTAACACGATAAGCAACTTCCATTTTTGAACTATGTTGTGAGATTTTTTGTGTGACATTTGTCATGGGTTCTTGAACAATTCTAATTTATCAGCTACAAAATTATGAATACTAGTAACATTTCTTTCATGATCTCTAAAAGTAGAAATAACATTCTTCCAATTATTATACCCCATTTTGGAAAACACATCTCTCCCGCTTTGCAATCCATAATTTGTTGGTTTAAACAAATAACACCATAAGCAAAATGTAGAATCCTTCTCCACACTATATTCCAACCATGGAAAAGAATCAAACCATGAAGGATTGAAACACCTATATTGATTCCCATATTTTTTTCTTAGGAAATTTGTGAGTCCTCGGTTGACATGGACCTTTTGCTACATAAGATCATCTCACCTCATCTTTAATGTTGGCATCATAATTCTCAATCGGCATTCAAAGCCTAGGATCCGCAACTAGATTATTTGGATCAAACTCAACTCTTGCTCATTTCGGACTTAAAGATGTTGTTGCATTATCATCTTTAACGCTCGAATCTGTGCTTTTTAGTCTTTTAGTCAAAAACTTATCCATATTAAATAACCTATATTAAACAAAAATCTTAACACATTAATAATTTCAAAAATCAACGTTAATCAATTGGAATTCAAGACTGGATAACAATAGATAAAATAATAATAATAATAATAATAATAATAAATAATGATCATATTCAATGTGAATTAACCATCAATATCTAGTGTACACATTTCAAGATTCATGATCAAGATAAATTGATAAAGTAAAACCACCCAAACATCTTGACTCATTCAAGTAATCAGTTAAAAATGGCACAAATAATTTCAATATAATAATGTGAGCAAGTGGTTTCCCACCATCACCCAAGGCCTCTATTTATGACAAATAGATGAAGGTAATCATCACTGGAAAAAGATGAAGTTCTCTTCTCTCATCCGGTCAAAAGACTTGCAAAATTCCCTTCAGCTCTTCCAATTTCTCTCCACAATCCAAAAAAAAAACCTAATGACATTAAAAAGTCACTACAATCTTAACAAATAACAACTCATAAAATGTTAAATTTTTTTAAAAAAAATAGAAACACCACTCACTTCATGGTTGATGCGATGAGCGATCATGCTAAGGTTAGGAGAGAGCTAGTATCAACAATCCACAGATCTAAGGCAGACTGGCAAAGCCACAGAGGAAACTCAGGAAAGGGATATGGATTTTAATTTTAGAGAAAAACAATGAAAGAGGCTCCTCAATTTTGGGGGGAAAGCAAAAACATAAAACTAGTAAACTAGTAAAGGACTAGACTTCCCTTGACTTTACATACAACTCAACTCAACAAACACAACACCACCTTACCTAGAACTTGAAACAAAACACATGATGAACTCATCCTGACCCTCCATTTATCCCACTAGTCATCTAGTAATTTAAAACTTAAGTCACCAATCAACAAACACAAAACTTTGCCTAGAACTTGAAACAAAGAACAAGATGAACTCATCCTGACCCTCCATTTGTCCCACTACTAGTCATCTACTAATTTAAAACATAACTTCAGTCACCAGACTGAAACACATTCAGAAAATAAAAGAGAACACTCATTCAACCTGGGTTGCCCTCTCCGTCAGCCAGGGCTTAAACTTCGCCGGTTTCTTGTCTTCCAAAGATTTTCACCAGACTAGCTCAGGCTTCAGCGTGGGTGGGAAATATAGTGGGCCCACCCTTGGGATCATGTAACCTATTCCCTAGTATTTTCTTAGTATTTTTCCATGTGTAAGTATCTTCATCTCTATTAATTGAAGGGTCGTTTGACACTATTGCCAATTCTTGTTTTTTATTTTCAATTTTATGTTTTGGAAACAAAACTAAGAAACACATGTTTGACACCTTATTTTAATTTTCAAAAATTTTGGTAGCAATCTCATGTTTCCAAAAAAGTAGGAAACAATATTTTTATGTTTTCAACTTTTTTGGAAACCTTTTCAAAACTCCTCCTCCCACTATGAAACCCTTCCTCTTGTATTCTCTCTCTCTCTCTCTCTCTCTCTCTCTCTCTCTCTCTCTCCTTTTAATTTTTTATTTAAAAAATTAATTTTTTTACAAATTATTACTAATAATTAAAAAAAATTAAGAAAAATATTTTTAAAAATTTATTATTTGGGATTGATATTTTACAAATTAGTTTATATAGTATAAAAATTATATTTTTAGAAAGTATTTGTGAAAATTATTGTTTAACTCTTGATTTTTATAAACCAGGATATAACATATAAAACACACACACACACACACACACACACACACATATATTGAAAAATATTTGTGGAAATCTATTGTTTGAGCTATTGACTTTTTACTTAATCTCTGTAAGTTCCAGAGGGGTAGTAGTGTGTTGATTTTCTCTTAATTACTCATGTAAGCACACACACACACACACACACACACACACACACACACACACACACACTCAATGTAAACTCAAACAAGCAAGAGATGAAAGATACACGAATTGGTTACCCAATTTGGTGCAACTTACCTACGTCTAGGGGCCGAGTCCAGAGAGAACAATTCACTAGAAGAGGTAAAGAATGAAGAGTACAACACTCTTTCTCACTCACACAATGATTAAAAATAACACTCTCTAGATTGCCTGATGCCCACTTTCCTCAATCCACACACTAAGATCTCTCACTCATTGCACATCCTAAATCTTAAAGCAATCTATCTTATATAGACTTTTCTACATCTAACAAAGCTTCCTATTTTAAGAATCTTCATGGCTTCCTAACTTGAATACCTTCCAAAGTTAGACATTGCAACTCATGTTGCAATCGAGCTTGCAACACGACCCACCTACTGATCATAACTGAGTTCTAGCTCTCATTGGAACATGACTTACGACACCTCCAACCCTCATGGTTACTTCAGCTCGAGTCAATGCAGTCCACTCCTCCCAAGCTCTTGCCGCCAGTAACTAGCCTTCTTCCTCACATCATATCAGCAGGTCCCTTTCCCAAGGGTCGCACCCACCAAAGCATGAATCCATCTCACCAAAGAAGGTCTCCAAAGATCTCTCTGATCTTCTTTTCAAACTTGGTCTAAGTTTGGTCTTCATAAAATCATCAAACTTGATCTTCATTCATCCAAGTTTGGTTTTCAATATATTGTTACTAAACTTGATCTCCTTTCATTCAGGTTTAGATCTTCAATATCTTCCAAACATGATCTTCATTCATCCAAGCTTGGTTCTTCAATCTTCTATTAATTCTTGCCATAGATATCTTGTATTGTTGAATAGATTATGTCTTCAAATAGCTCCACCCCATAATTAGCTTTAGATCTTTCCTTTAAATTATATTGCTAATTATGGTCTTGAGAATCATATTGGCTTACTCTTGGCTTTCTTAGTTTGTGTCTTTAAATAGCTTCACACCAAACTAAGTTCTATGCAATCTTTGGTCTCCAAGAGATGATTTTCATACTTGCCAACAATAGATTACTCCTTTCTTTAGAATTTCCTCCACATGGTCTTCAAGAAATAAATCTCTCATGAAAAAAGAGTTTACCAAAGATAAATCTTATCATCTTGAATCTTACCAAAGATAGATTAAATCATAACTTTAGATAAACTTGCTCTTCAAGAGAGATCCTTTCACCTTGATGCTCCTTGCCAACAATAGACTTGATTTTATTTAGCTTTGCCTCCATATTTAGATTCTCTCCAAATCTAAACAAATCTTTACTTGTATCTAAATATGGTCTTGATGAGATCTTGCCTCCAAGTGGTTGCTTGATAGATTTACTTGTCATATATAAAAGTATCTTCATTTAGTCTATGACTTCATAAGGCTAGGATCTTACTTGCTTTCTCTTGAAGTTGCAATCCACTTGCCTTATATAACTTCTCTAAATATAGCTTTGATCTCATCAATTAGTATTGACTTTAGATATCATTGTGTCTTAAAATAGATCTCCTTTTCAAAGATAATTGTGTAGATATTCTCAACATGCCTTTTGCTTGTTCCTTAAGAGAGGTCTTCCAAAGTTGATGCTATTACCAAAGATAGCCTCAATAGATTTTCTCCACTTGGTTCATTGAGAGAGATCCTTCAAATATAAGCTCCTACCAAAGATAGCTCCATGTGGTTTCTTGATAGATTCTCCAAATATAGCACCAAGCATGATTTTCTAGTCTTCAAGCCATATCATCATCGTTTGTCATGTCACTAATCTTGCCACGTCATCGTCATTGCCACGTCATCTTGACTTGATGTCAAATGATGCCAACTATAGAGCTTAGCTCTAACAATCTCAAAAAAAAAAAATATATGACTATGTCTCTATGTTGCCCCTCCTCTCTCTTTAGTTTTTTTTTAAAATTGGATGATCAAATTTGAATATATATATATATATATTGAATTTTTTAAGGCAAACCACAAAATAATTTTTAGTTTCAAATAGTACAATTTGTATGAGATATTTTTTACCCATACAATAGCAATCTATGCTATTAATTTTATTTAATAATATAATTATGAAAAATAAAGTTTTATAGAAAATTTGAAAATATGAATTAAAATAATAACAATAAAAAAATACATCATAATGATTTTGTGCTAACTAAACGTGTTTTTTGTTTTCAGCATTTTAAAATACACAACAATTAATGTATCCAAACATGTTTTTGTTTTCAAAACTTGAAAAAAACAAAACAAAAGAAAATACAAAACAAAAGTAAAACAAAAAAAGCGAAACGATGACAAATAACCCCTAAGTTGTAGTTTATTCATTTTTATAGAAAAAATATTATATAATATTATATAGGTTTAATCAATAAAAGAGTTTTGTACTTTTCTCTTTCTTTGCCCTTTCAGTCCATGTATTAGAGATTCTATTTTTTTTTTGTTCTTATACTTTTAAAAATGGGTAAAACAGGTCCAAAACGTTATGTTGCCATCTATTTTAGCTGACGTGATTTTTTTAAATAAAATATTAATAAACGATTAACTGAAGTGGCTTTTTTAATAATAAAATATTTAATACTAATAATAAAAATAATAATAAACTTCATCATCCTTCTCCTCCACAGTTGCTTAACTGCAGTGAATATCGACTCTTTCACAGCCCTTTCCGTTGTCCTTTCCACTATCTTCCCTTTCTCGCCCACTTCCTTGCACCGTAGTCTCTTCCTTCATCATTCTAGAAAATAAAAAAATAAAAAAAAAATCCTGCAAGAATAACACTCTAGCAAGGGCTTCTTCATATATCTATCCATATAGTAACACATATATATAATTTAAGTTCTTTCTGAGTGAGAAAAAAGTGAAAGACAAACTCCATTGTTATCACATCTCTATGATGTATATATATATATATAATCATCTATACAATTACTAGAATTTTTTATATATAGAATGGTTTAAACAATGGTGACCCTCTTTCATGGTGCACCCGAGATACAATCGAAGAGCCTCCAAAGACTATATTTAATAAATAGATGTCATGTTGGCTATGCTAATGATGAGTGCAATTCATATCATGTTTTACATACTCCCAATTCATACTTTTGCTTGTATTTTAGCACTTTTTGGATATATTCGATGCTATTCTGGGTATGTTTGTTCATGGTGCAGGATTTTAAGGTTCAAAGCAAATAGGAGTAAAATCGGGGTCAAAAACAACCAAAGATTGCATATTTCTCTAACTGTCCAAGCCAAACACGGGCAAAGCACGGTCATGCTCTGTCTTCATGATTATTGCTGTCTGATGAGGCCTGAGTAGATGAGCAAGCATGGGGGTGCTTCCAAGGGGAGCACGATCGTGCTCCCTCCCCGTGATATTCTCTGAATTGAAGTACCATCTGTTTATAGGGGAAGCATGGTCAGCGTGCCCCTTGCACCGGACTACTCAAGTGGAGCATGGGCAGAGCACGGTCGAACTCTCCCTGTGATTTTCTCTAGATGTCACTTAGCCAATTCGCTCAAAAATCCCACAGAAGAGCATGGTCTAAACAAGACCATGCTTAGACTGTGTTGAACCCAAAAATCCCTTTTTAACTCCCAGAGCTAGGGTTTATTGGCATCTTTGGTTAGGAGGTTTTCTTCCCCACTTGGAGAGGACTAGGGAAAATGATGATCAACCTTCACCACATCATCTAAGGGAATCAAGGTCAAGTTGGAGGTATTAGAGAAGTGAAGTTAGCTCATCCATGAAGCTTGTGAAGCACAACTAAGGAGAATTTGTAAAACAGGGGAAGTCATGATTTCTCACCTTAGTGCATTCATTTCTTCTGCTAAGTTGTATGAATTCATAAGGGGCTAACCACTCCATGGTGCCACGGGATGCTGAACTATGTTGCTTAATGTACTACTTGTTTTTAATGTCTACAGAGTTTTAATGCATTGTTGTGTTTATTCATGTGTTGTATAACTTGGCATGCTTGAGTTGCTCAGTTGTTTGTGTAAAACTTGGCATGTGTGGATTACCGTAGTTGTGATTGCCTTGTGTAGTTGCAAAACTTAGCATGTATAAAGCCCATAATTACACTTGCAAAACTTGGCGTATTGGATAGTCGTAGATGCAATATTACTTTTGAGCATCCTCATGTATCTTAAGATGTACCTGGTAGACATTAGAAGTAAGTCAGTACACTAAAGCACATAGGGATTGTCGTGGAGCATTGCTCTCTTGTTGTTGAAAACTCGATCCTAGTTTGCATGATAATTCCATTCCTTTTATCTTTTTATTCTTGTTAGTGTTTCTTCTTACCAACCAATTCTTAACCTATTAGACATTAGAGGAGCAATTATTACTAGAAGTCTAGTCCCTGCGGTTCGATAACCTTACCCTTTATGGGCTACCATTTTATTACTTATTACAATCCATACACTTGCGGAGAGTGCATCAGCTGACAAGGCGGTGTTAGGCTGCTAGCAAACATGGTGCTTCATGACCTCCCCATGAACTCCATCAATCCAATGAGCAACCAAGCTCATAACATTTGGTTAGCATCCCACTCCAGCCTAACACAACAACCACGCGCCCGCTAGCTGCCATACTTTCATCGGAATCCAACCCTCGTCTTCACTAAAATCTCTGGACACCTACACCAACTAATAATATTTCCTTTGGTGCTCGTCGGAACTTTAC
This sequence comes from Dioscorea cayenensis subsp. rotundata, assembly GCF_009730915.1. NCBI lineage: Eukaryota > Viridiplantae > Streptophyta > Magnoliopsida > Dioscoreales > Dioscoreaceae > Dioscorea > Dioscorea cayenensis. Next base: position 9,897,280 of record NC_052486.1, read on the forward strand.
TATATCTTTAGCCTAATGAGGTTTGAACAGTGGCACAAAAGGGTGGTGGAGGAGGAGGCTGTGGTCGTGGAGGTGGAGGAGGATAGTGGCAGATGAGGGCGTGGACAAGAAGAATAATGGGGGTTCTTTAATTATTATTTAATTATTAATTAATATTTTATTATTAAAAATCCATGTCAGTTTAACTTTTATTAATATTTTATTAAAAGAATCATGTCAGTTAAAATAGAAGGCAATGTAACGATCTGGACCTCTTTTACCCATTTTTAAAAGTATAGGGATGAAAAAAATAGAACCTCGAATGCAAGGCCAAAAAGGGAAGAAAGAGAAAAATACATAGACTATTTTAGTGATTAAACCTATTATATAATAGGGTTTAGGGTCACCACTGAAATAGCCGAGCCGTAAAACATATAACTCCTATACAGGAGGTCGAGAATTTGCTTTCCTCCTATGGAGCGTTGTGTATGGTTAGTTGTCCACATTATATAAAAAGAAGTAAATATGATTATTATAAAAAAAAAAATATAACTCACATGTTTTTTTTATAATGGTATCTGATGAACACAAGAACCAGATCCCTCAAAAGATGACCTAATAGTGGGGGTTAGCCTAACCCTTATATGCAACTAATTACTGCTTTTCAAGCTGATGTGGGACTAATTTTGGGTTGCCACTTTTATGTCTCACAATAGTATCCAAACAATTTTCTTTTGAAAATACTTTGAAAACATTATATTTACTCTTAGTAATAAAATTTAAAATACCAAAATTTTCATTTATAGATAAACCCTTAAAATTTCATATTTAAATCTTCGAATAAAATTTTATGATCTAATAGTATTATTATTTGGACAATGACCACGGGGAACACTTCTAGATCCAATGATGTGTATATTTATATCATGTTGTTAAGTTGTCTTTTTTAAATCTTTAAATTCACATATTTTATATATAAAAAATCCCTTATATTTTGCTTTATACTACGTTTGGATTGAGGGTTGGGGAGGGAAAGTAAAATAAATGAAGGGTTACGAAGGGTCAAAGTTAGCTCTCCCCTTGTTTGGAAATTTTTTTTTTTAATTTAATGAAGGAACATGGAAGGTTAAATCTGACCCTCCAAAACCTCACTTTTTGTGGCCCTCCAATTTGGAGTGTAGAGGGAGGGAGAACCTCCCAAAAATTTTACAAATTGTAAAAATACCTTAATACCCTCAATTTTTTAACCAATTACTTAACATCACTTTCTAAAGTTATTTTTCCACTTTTTTCAATCTAATTTTATTGTTATTGTAATCAAAGGTTCACCTAACACCAATCATCTTGTTTGAAAAGTAAGATTCTCACACCTTATTTGCGACTCTTGATTTGAACCTTGTTGTTAATTCCACATATCCTGTATCAATTTGATCTTGTGTTTTTTTATCTCTCTCTCTCTCTCTCTCTCTACTTATATATCCATGTAGATCACACATCTATATTGCCTTGAACGTTACTATATCACTAGATTTCTCCTTTTTAGGCATTTATTATTAGATTGTTTTTGTTATTATGGATTTTTTAATTGTTTATGGGCAGCATCCCGCCGTTCTCATACCTTAGGGTTTGTTTTGCTTGTTAATGCGTAGAATTTCTTATAGATTCAAATTTAATGACTACTATTTTCATTTATTTCATTGAACATCCTAAGAAAGTAAGAGCAGTACTTTGATGTCCCTGGGAGAAAAGGAAGGAGCTAGTGGAAAAGATAGTGCTCGGTGCTTCTGACCATTAACCATGCTCATAAACATCTTAGTAATATATGTTTTGAATTGAAAATTAATTTTTAGGATTTCCCCTTCTTATCTAGTTCATAAAGGAACATGTTGTTGTCCTCTAATTATTTTTATCTACTTTTGAATAATGCTAATGCTATTATAATTATTTCAAATTTTAGTCTAATCAACCTTCGGCCCATCGTGATCATATAAATAGCAACATTTTTTTATTGGTCCTTTACATGACAATAATGCAAATTATGTCTCCAAAGGGAAAATAAATGGTGGCATTTGACAAAAGACAAAATTAAAGTAGGAAAATTAAAAACAAAATAATAAAAGTGATAATTTAAGTATTTATAAAAGAAAACCCTACCTAAAGTGTGAATTTATTTGAGATATTGCTAATGCATGTGTTCAAATAGAAATAAGTAATTTTTTATTTAATAATAAGGGTATAATTGCTAAATCATATTATTGTATATTATTTCTTTCCTTTCCTTTACTCAACCAATTAGCATGTGTTTGGTTCGCAGAATGGAAATGAGGGTAATGGATTTAGAAATAGTGAAAGTAATGGGAATGAAAATAAAGTGATAGGAATGGTAATGAAAACTATATTTGGTTGGGGGATAAGTTATTGGGAATAGAAAACAATGAGGAAAAAAATATGGTCAAATTAAGTTTATACCCTTTTAAGTAAAAAATTGATAATTATATACGAAATAGTGAGTTATATATAAAGTATTTTAAAAATCATTATTAATTTCAATTAATATAATTAAATATTTAAAATAATATATAAACTTAATAATTTATTGATTTAATTAATATGTATTACGTAAATAGTCTTTATACTTGTAAAATATGTATGACGGTTATTTTAATTACTAAAATTAAATTTTAAATTGAATATATCACTTTAATAATTTATTTAATGAATTTTTATAATTAACTGCAAAAATAATATGATTTTTTTGGTAGTTTTTAATATTTTTTATTATACAATATTCATAATATTATTATTCATTTTAATTTATTACAATTAAATGTTTAAATTAAACTTATAACATAATAATTGTTATGATAAATTATCTCACACTACTTTCAAATTGCAAAACACACACCTAGAAATCTTGAGTGATCTACATAAATTGTTTCTTCATTCACAAGAGAAAAAATAATATACAAAACAAAATATTTAACACACAATGGTTCAAAATAACAAGTGGTCCATATGATTTGTCTGCATGGTTTACAACTAATCACTACCCATGGTTTACACACTAATTATGTTTCCAAATAACACATGGTTTTCAGATACATGGTTTCAAAATAACAATAGCAATGTTTCTAGGCAAACACAAACACAAACACAAACACAAGATTTGCTTTAACACACTACAAAATATAAATGGAAAAAGCTTGATATGTTTGTATTGCTTGAATTGGCTTCCATTTTTCTCATCCTCATTGCATGAAGGACCTAAAAAATGTCACAATAGCCATGTAAACAAAATTACCATTTGGCACAAACAAGAAAGCAATTCAAATTAAACAAATCATATTGTGCATTGTGCTTTCATGATTTGAGACTATGTGCTGTACAAACATACATTTAATATTGAATTTTAATTAACTAGATTGAGTACTAAATTGTTTAGCATTATGGTGATTAATTGAGAGTTAACAAATCACAAATGATGACATTAATTGTGTCTTGCTGTTTATCATTTTTTTTAAAATAGTTTGTATATTTGTTTGGTCTCAATGATTTCAGCCTTATTTGTAAAAAAAAATTAAAAAATAAAAAATAATTTCAGCCTGCAGGCGTGAAGGAGATGTGATCAAAGTTTCTTTCAATGCACTATTATATTATATAGTACAAGTTTCAACTCATGTTAGTCAACATTTTCTCACAATAAAATGCTTACAAATATGAGAAAGTGATGAGAAGCCAGTAACTTTTTGACAAATGCTCACAAAGTTTAACAAAAGGAAATAAAAAGTTTGTGAAAAACTTGGAAGAAGCACGGATGGTGGAGTGGTGTGGAGAATAGACAATGGAGAAAGGAAGAAGCACGATGGTGCCGGTGTCTCTGCTTTAGGAAATGAAACTTGTGAGGATAAACAATGGAGAAAGGAAAGTTTGCAAAAAGTTCACGGGTGGATTTTGCTAAAGAAGATGAATCATTTTTTTTTAATAAAAAGGGTATTAAAGATTTTTTAGTTGGGGGTAATGGCCATTACCCTAGCTAATGGATCACCATTACCCTTCAAAGGGTTTTCATGACTCATGATGGATACCCAAACATGGGTATCCATCACTGTATATAGAGGGGAACCATTACCGCAATCCAAACATACACTTAAGGTTTATCAAATAACCCTCATTTCCTTTTCCTCTATAAAATTTGATTATCTAAATAAGGGCTAATTTTTGAGAAAGTACTCAACTATAGTTTGTTTTCATTATGGTGACCGAACTTCAATTTAAATCAAATTAGTCACCCATCTTTAATTTGACTTCACTGGCAGGTCACTCGATAGTTTCTCGCCCCTCTTTGCTTAGCTGACAGCTGAAGAAACTGAGTCAGTGGCACCGTTACATGTTAGTTATCCCATGTGGCCAGCCCACATCACATGAAATAAGACATATCATCCAACCACTTGCGATGTCATTTTAAAGGAGCCATGCCAGCATCATCATTCTCGAGATTTATGGGTAAGACTTTGGATAGTAAGACTTTAGACATGATCATCATCTCTTTCTTAGGTAAGCTTCATCTCCATTCTTGAGAGACAGTGCGAGGTAAACGAGATGACAAAACATTGCATCCATCAATGAGAGTGAGCGAGGGCACTATGGTCAGTAGCGAGGGTGGTGAATTGGGAAAGACATCCAGCAGGGGAAGAAGCACCGGAATACTGTAACTTCTTTCTTGAAACCCTGATTCCAGAGATTTTGAGATTCTTTCTTCAACATTGTAATGAACGGAGTTTTATGTGAAGTTAAGGTTTACATTAGAAGTTAGGGCTTTCACATTAAAAAAATGAGGGGTTTTGACATTGTGATAGAATGGTGTTGACATGGGGGTTTTTTTTTTTATGTATAGAGAGAATTTATTTTATGATTCAGTTTTCCAATGATATTGCATTGTCTGATTTGAACATATGGTAACAAAGATGTTTTGTCCTTTGTTGTGGTCCCCAACAGAGCAAACTTATAAAATTAACAATGTTCTAATTTAATCTGTTGTTGCCTTTTTTTATAGTTGCAATTTGGTGACCGAGATGCTAGAAAATTAAACGAAACACAAATGCCAACACTACCTTACACATATTTTTTAATTTGAATGTTAACCTTTATATATTTCTTAGGATTTGATTCCAACACTACTTGACACATAGATTAAAACAACTGATGTTTGATTAAGGAACTTTTTCCCTTTGACTCTGTCACACCCCATGCTCAATTGATGATAATTTCAGTTGTTTGTAGACTTTGGTACTTGATGATGTCTTCCTGCATGGTTTATCCTTATATGAAATGGCAAATAAATGTTATCTCATTTACTACCTTGCAAAGCCTGCAAGGATGATGTTTTTGGGGTATTTTTTGTTTTCATTTTTATTGTATTATTTTTTTACTAGGATTGCATGGTGGTTATTATAGTAGTATGGGTATGGTTATATGAATACATATGCAGTCGCATTAATTAGTTTTTCATTAATGTCTTCCATATGTGAACATGGTAAGGAACTGACAATTTATCTTTTTTAAATTATTATCATATGCTCCTTGGTTTTTGCTAGTTTTGTCTATGGTTTATGGTTTGTTTTGCTAAGAAATTTTAATTTACTAGATAATTATAGTTGTTGTTATATTTTTATGATCTAGAGTTTTGGACATCTTTTGCAGTGTGAAGATCTGTCCTTGCATTCATAATTACTGTTTATGTATATGTGTTACATTTTTTTTAAGGGTTTGTATAATGTCAGTATAATATAAAATATGATCATGTTGTTTGTTATACAGTTTTTTTTTTGATGATGTATATAATGGTTTTGTAAGTGATTAGGAGGCCATTTAGTATCAATTATCTATTAAAAATGTACCATGAAGTGCATTAGGAATCACACATTCTCATTTGAAGCTTAAGAGTAACATGAGATATAAGTTAATGAGGTTGTTGAGCCATAGCACTTGCGCTTAAACCGATTGGCTTCCAAATGATTTGTTGTGATTTCTAATGCATTCAAAACAGTAAAAATGGAGTATGCAATGTGTTTATTTTCCATACCAAAAACTTTTTATCCATGTTGTGAGTTCATATGACGTAAAAAATGCAATAATTGTTTCATCTAAGTTTGTGTTCTTTGTTGCATGCCCTTTGTTGTGTGAAGAAATTATTTTTAGTAATGCTACGTTCTTTGTTTTCATTTCCCACCAAAATTTTTTTTTTTTAATTATCCATTAAATTGGTAACTTTTACTTCATTAGGAATTTTAATTTGATGCTTTGACTTTAGAATTTAGGTTGGAGGGTTATGTTTGACTTATAGAGGGAAATAATGCACAATTTCCCTTTCTTAAAGCATTTTCCTATGCTCCATGGTTTTTGGTAGTCTTTTCTATGGTTTATGGTTTGCTTTGCTAAGGAATTGTAATCTACATGATAACTATAGTTATTGTTACATTTTTACGATATCAAGTTTTGGACATCTTTTATGATCTCAAGGTTTCCTATGGTTATATTCATTATTACTGTTTATGTATGTGTTATATTTTTTTAAGGGTTTGTATAATGTCAGTATAATGTAAAATATGATCATGTTGTTTGTTATGCTATATAATGGCTTTGTAAGTGATTAGGAGGCCATTTAGTATCTATTATCTATTAAACATGTGCCATAAAGTGCATTAGGAATCACACATTCTTATTTGAAGCTTAAGAGCAACATGAGCTACGAGTTAATGAGGTTGTTGAGACATAATACTTGTCCCCAAACTGATCGGCTTCCGAATGATTTGTTGTTATTCCTAATGCATTCAAGAAAAAAAAAACTCTAGGTTAATAGTAAAATGAAGTATGCAATGAGTTTATTCTCCATCCTAAAAAATTTTAATGCATGTTGTGAGTTTCATATAAAGTAAAGAATGAAATAATTGTTTCTTCTAAGTTTGTGTTCTTTGTTGCATGCCGTTTGTTGTGTGAAGAAATTATTTTTAATGATGCCATGTTCTTTGTTTTCATTTCCCACAAAAAAACCATGGATTTTAATTTTCCATTAAATTGGTAACTTTTACTTCATTAGGAATTTTAATTTGATGCTCTGACTTGGGCATTTCGGTTGGATGGTTATGTTTGACCTATAGAGGGTAATAACACGCAATTTCTCTTTCTTAAAGTGTCTTCTTATGCTCCATGGTTTTTGATAGTCTTTTTGTGGTTTATGGTTTGTTTTGATAAGGAATTGTAATCTACATGATAACTATAGTTGTTGTTATACTTTTATGATCTCAAGTTTTGGACATCTTTTATAATTATGTTATGCGTTATGCAGTAATTTCTTTTTATGATGTATATAATAGTTTTTTAAGTAATTAGAAGGCCATTCAGTATCTATTATCTTTTAAACATGTACCATGAAGTGCATTAGGAATAACACATTCTCATATGAAGCTTAAGAGCAACATGAGCTACCAAATAATGAGGCATTGATATAAATTTTAATCCATGTTGTGAGTTTCATAAGGCATTCATATAAATTTTAATCCATGTTGTGATTTTCATAAGGCATTCACATGAATTTTAATCCTAACACTCGTCCACAAACTGATCGGCTTCCAAATGATTTGTTGTGATTCCTAAGGCATTCATATAAATTTTAATCCATGTTGTGAGTTTCATAGAAAATAAAAAATGGAATAATTGCTTATTCTAAGTTTGTGTTCTTTCATTGCTCTTTCTTGTTTTGTTTGTTATTTTAGATAGTTGCAATTGCATGTAATGTTGAGTTTCACTGTGGGTTACACATTAAGAAAGCTTGGTTTCCAACTATTGCAATGTCTCTAGTGCTTATTTATTTCTCTATGTCCTAATGTCAATATTAATTATTATTATTCTATTTATTTTTTGTTAAGCCATATCTTGATTTGGCTGCCATTTTATGAGGTTGTAGTTGCCACCTAGATATATAAGTAACCTTAGAATGTTTCCAATTTCAGTACAAGATGTTGAGTTGTTCACAATAAGGATACATTATACCATTGGTAGTATGGAGAGTTCGATTCATTATTCCATTGGTTGTATGGAGAATTTGGTAGGATATGTTGATTACTGCTGTGCAGATCAGATGTTAAGACTTGAATTGTTAAGCATGGCTAGAGAGTTTAAAATAGAAGTTGATGGTTGTAATCTTTGTTGGTTTGATGTGAGTAATGCAAGTAAGGGTCTAAGAGAAACAAAAAAAATGAACCCGGATGCTCTGACTATGGCAAACAATGTAGATTCTAGCAGGGAGGTGTGTGTGTCTATTTTAGAATTACCAATGTTGGTTCTAGTGGGGATAGTGTTGCCAGTGAACATGGTGTTGGATAAACAAGTGCTGAGAAGGTAGAAAATGTACCTGAAGAAGTTGATAAAGAGGAATAGTTGCAGGAGATAGATACTAATTTCAAAGAAACATTACTTGGGAGAGATGCCAAGGGGAAAAATAATGATGAAGATAGCCATTTTTATGATTCTGACTAAAACTTCACTCATGAATCAAATAAAGAAGATAGGGATACTAGTGATATACCTAGAGCAGATGTAGTTGTGGCTGAAGAACCACCAAATTTAGTGAATGAAATTAAAATTGAGTTAGACTATGCAGGATCTAAGGAGTTAAACTCATGCTCATCCATAGATGAGGATGAATTGGTTAGTGATAGGCCCAAATATTTAGAATTTAATTAGGAATGTGACATGAATAATCCTCAATTTAAGATTTGAATGAAGTTTAGGTCTTTCAAACAGTTCAAGGAGGCTATAAAAAATTATGGGATTAGAAATAGATATGTGGTGAACTTCAGGACAAACTCCAAGAAAAGGTGAAAGGCATTTTGTAAGAAAGGTTTCCCTATTTATTTATGGGCTTCTCCTATGGTAAATGATGGTAACATAGTGCAAATTAAGTTCGGATTTTTGAAGCATGAGTGTGCAAGGGTTCACAACAACAATCATGTCAATGCAGAATGGATAGCAAATACATATATGGAACAATTTAGGATAGACCCTGCATGGAAGATATATGGGATTATTCAAGTTGTCAAATCCAACCAAGAGGTTGACATAAGTAGATTGAAGGCATATAGGGCAAAGTGCATTGCCATAAGGTGAGTTCAGTACTTCAAACTCATAGTAGTCTATTTATGTTATCAGATTTTAATGTTTCAAATTGTTAATACCTAACTATTTTTTTTTTCCATTTGTATATGTAAACAAGGCTCATAGATGGTGATGAGCTCACACAAATGCTAAGGCTCTATGATTACATGTCGGAGCTCATAAAAACTCACCTTGGTTAAACAATAAAGTTTAGATGTGATGTAGGAGTGTTCCAGGCAATGTATATCTGCCTATCACCACTCAAGGAGGGCTTCATGGCAGGATGCAGGCAAGTAATTTTGATTGATGGTTGTTTTTTGAAGGGTGTGTACAGGGGGCAGTTGTTGATAATAGTGGGCATAGATGTAAATGACTGCATTCATCTCATTGCATGGGCAACTGTGGGCAAGGAAAATTAAGAAAACTTGAAATGGTTCCTAGAACTTCTAGCAGAAGACCTGTAGCTCACCAACAGTAATCATTGGGCCTTTATGAGTGATAGGCAGAAGGTGACTAACCATGCCTCTTCCTGAATTTTGGTTTCTTATTAGTTATAGAAATGTTTACTGATTAATTTTTTTTTGTGCCATGTTGTTTGTTTCATCTTGTCTATGTTTATTTCTCTTGTCCATTTAATTTGTGTGTGGGTGATGGTGTGCCAATTTCATGCCCAAATTAGGTACCAATACTTGGCATAGAAGAATTATTCCCTGACAATGAGCATAGGTTCTGTGTTAGCCATATCCACACAAATTTTAGAAAAATACTATAGAGGGAAAGCACTCAAAGATCAAGTTTGGTCCTGCGCCACAACAACCTCGCTTCCTTCATTTTAAAAAGCCATGAATACTTTAAAAGAGTTGTCCCTTGGTGCATATCAGTACATGAAGAACATTGAACCCAAAAAGTGGACTATGTCACATTTTCATACAAAATTAAAAATATGACATACTTTTAAATAACATGTGAGAATGTTTCAAGAACCACATTCTTGCAGCTAGATCCAAAGGAATGTTAACAATGAATGAGATGATTAGGTCTCAATGAATGGTTAGAATACAAAGGAGGGATTCAATGAAGAAATGCACAACCATCCATTGCCCTAGAATAGTTAAAAAATGGAGAACTTCAAGCAGCTATGTTTCCTATACACTACAACATGGTAAGGAGAGGATCAATACCAAGTGTTAGGGCCTAATGGGCAGTTTGTGAAGGACAAAGATAGGGGTAATTGTTCTTGTAGGAGATAGAAATTGACTGGGATTCCATGCAGCCATGCCATATTAGTTATTTAATATAACAATGAGAAGCCAAAAATTTTTCTAGATGACTGCTATCAGGTCAGTGCTTAACTGGAGATATATAAACACACCTTATGCCCCACACATGACACGGATTCTTGGCCCAAGAGTGATCAAGGGCCCATGATCCCTCATGAATAAGTTAGCCAAAAGAAAGGTAGGAAGACATTCCTCAAGAGGAAGGAGTTGGGTGAAGAAAACAAAGGCTTCACCAATGGAAAGGTCAGCAAGAAAGGGGTCACCATGAGATGTAGCATTTGTGATAATGCAGGACACAACAAGAGATTTCATGGTGGGATGCAAGTAAAGCAATTTTTTATAATTTGTGTACATGCTAATGCTAATTCCCTATTTAGGTTGTTATGTTCTACCATATGATTAGAATAAAGATGAATCTTTTTTTTATGTAAGGGCACCAAGGGGAATGCAACCAAATAGCAGCTTGCACAACTAGGTAAAGTAGAGCAATGGATCACATTGACACTCAAGTGCTGTAAGAACGTTTCATATTGGCATGCTAATTGTTTGATTTAAACTCAAATGCCATGAAAAGTTTTTAAATTAATTATATGAGACCCACTTGTGTCATGTTAAAATTTGTAAGGTTGATTCCATGAGTAAAGGTAACTAGCACTTGTCAGGAACATCACATACACAGACATTGGGAGAACCTAGTTCACAGATACTTCATGATAACATGAAAATGTGCATTAACAACACATTATTAGAAAGTAAATAATTAAATATTTTTCTATTAACATTCTCATGTTTTGTCAAAATTCAAAGGTTGCATCTTTGAGTAGAAGCACCCAACATGAGTTAGAAACATCAATTATTCAAACCTTTGAAGCACCTAGCTCACAGGTTAGACATGACAAAATAAAAATCTACAGCAGCAGAACATTAGTGTGATGTAAAATGATTTTATTTGATTTCTTTTTTCTGTCTTGTTAAAATTCAAAGGTTGAATATTTAATTAGAATCACCTAGCATGAGTCAGACACATCAATTGCTCAAATATTTGAAGAACCAAGCTCATAGGATAGTCATGCAGAATTAAAATTTTGAATCTCTAGCACATTGATTGGATCTAGCTGTATTTTATTTTCACTGTTAACATCCTAGGTAATTAATGCAATTGAACAAAGCAAATCCATAGGGGCACATTTTATAAATGAGACCAGCATGAGGAGGCTAAAAATAAATGTCAGAGGAGGCAAGGGTAGCACAACTGCTACAAAGACACAACATCATCTAGCTCATAAAGACTAGCCTAACAAGGAAACAGGGAAAAAAATTGCTCAACCAACTGCGAAAACCTCCTTTGCTGAAGCCTCAAGGGAAAGATAAGGAAGGAGAAGAAAGGAATAAAATGAGAGATGATGCAAAGAAAAGGGAAATACGGGTCCTGCCAGGTGCTTCTACTGAATGTAGCACATGTGGAAAACCTTCTTGAATGGTTTTTGCAAGTGCTTTTATCATAGTAGAATTGACCAACCTTGTTTGCAAATATTTCTGATGCCATTTTTGTAATTTTGTTTAAAGGGACACAATGTGTAGCTGTGTATAAAAATTACAACGTATTAATGAGCATGCTCACTGATTTTGTTTCTTTGTCCAAGTGAGTTTCTCAAACTAGATGGCTTGATGAGAATTGTAAATACATACATTTACCACTTCTAAATTAAATTGCAGATGTTTTGTTTACTTTCTCTTCTTCTTTTTTTTTTATTTTTTTGTTTTTTTTTGTTTTTATGGTGAGATGTTGATGTGAATATTCTAGGGACCTTATTGGGTAGTATTTTACTTTCTAAATTTTTTTCCTTTTCAATAGAGTAGGTTTTGCTCTTATTTGTGCAATTATATTCAGAATTTATGAATTTGTGAATATGTTATTGCAGTTGTCCTCCAATTCCATAAAAAGCTTTGTAGGGAATTTTCTAAGTTACTGACATGAAATTATTGTATCTTACTAAAAATGTGTAAGAAATTATTACTGACATTCAACTAAGGTTTTAACAATTGTGGAATTGTGATTGCTGTGCTGGGTATGGAATTAGCATTTGGATTTGGGGGAAACATTAGGAAATTAAGGAAAGAGTAAATTAATTCTCTACTTTCCATCATCTAAACAATGAAGAGAAAATGACATCTTCCACAATTTCCATTAAAATACATTTAAAAGGTTTTCTTCATAATTAGGGAATTAAGAAAATTTGAAACATATTCAGAAGCCTAAATTTTGAAAATGAAATTAAGAAAATATGCCATTTAGAGATCAATCATCGACAATATCCATTAAAACATAAGGCACACGATGTATGTTACTAACTTTAACAATTCATTTTATATTTTGTTTACTCGCAGCAAGGCATAAATTTACAAACGCAACAAGAAATTTCCAAAATGAGTCTTTAAATTTGATCTTCTTTCTCTCATTTTTCTCCACACATAGGGTTCACAATGATTTGAAGCTTTTCAACACTACACTTCGTTTGCTCGAATAATGTAGGAGTTTTTTGGTAGGCCATGACACCCGAAGATCTTCTGTTGCTAGGGTACTTTTTCCATAATGAGCCTTCATCGCCCCCACTTACTCTGCTGGTGTTGCCTCTCAGGAGAAAGAAAGATGGATGAAGAAGATGATGCTGACATGACGTATTTAAAATGATGTGGCAAGTGGTTGGGTGATGTGCCATATTTCATGTGATGTGGATAGGCCACATGGGACTACTGACATGTAACAGCGCCATTGACTCAACTTCTTTAGTAGCCAGCTAAGCAAAGGGGATGGGAAACCATCGAGTGACTTACCGGTGAAGTCAAATTAAAGATGGGTGACGTTATGTCACCATAATGAAAACAAACTATAGTTGAGTGACCTCTCAAAAAGATTTTAGAGGGTTCGATCTTTCTTTTCCTTTCTCTTACTTTGTTTTTTTCCCCTCCCCTTTCTTTACTTTACTTTCCATTCTATTTTTGGATCCAAACACTATGTTTGTGTTCAAAATTATTGTTTTATGTTACGAAATTTACTTTGATTTTGGTTCTTTTTTTGTATTTATCTTTTATTTTTAAATTTAAAAGTTATTTAAGTATTTTGAAATTTTATTTAAATAATTTATCAATCTTCTGAAGTTGGCCATTTTTTCATTTTAATATTTTATAACAGTGGTTAGCAACTTTGTTAAAATTTCAAGCGGAGGGAATTTTTAGAGATTTTTTGAAAATAATTGAAAGGGGAAATGATAATTTTCATGTTTGCATTATAATGGAATGCAAGGTTTTGCTTTGTTTTTTCACTTTCATGCATTTACTTCCATAAATCATTCAAGTAAATCAACATCTTTATAAAACCCATATAATATTAATTTATATGGCAAATAATCACCTTAGTCATAGCTTTGTTAGAATCTTGAGAAATGTTATAAACATATATTTATTTTATTTTGATATTGATAATTATTTTTTTTACATTTTAAATGATATATTAATCAATTGTCGAATATCCAAATCAAACAAATGTTGGATACAAATTATATATCATGACTAGACCTAACCCCGATTCACATCGAATGGCCAAATCGAACCAAAACAACCATTGTTTGAACCAAACTAGAACTGTTTTATGGTTAATTCCAACCGAAACTTTAATGTTCTAGTTAAGGTTCTTACAAGTCGGAACCAGAATCAAACCAGCATGAATAACTAGTTGTGATACTATTTTTTTAATTAAAACTTATATAATATATAATATAATATAATTTCTTTTGGTATAGTTCAATTTAACTATTTGGAACAAATAGGAATTGGAACCATCTTGAAACTGAAATTTGAATTGGACTATTAAGGCTAAGATTAGGTTCTTGTTCCAATGATTATATAACCAAAACTTGAAAATGAATCGGAGCCGAACCAAGGCCACATCTACTATTTAAGTTGTTGATGCGAAAATATGTCTCTCGCTTTGGATTGATACATATATTTATCAATGAGTTAAGAGAAGAGCCCTGACATCATATATCCTAAAGGGTAAGTTGGCCTCTCTTGCAAAGTGGTACCCCCTCAGCTCCTTTTGACCCACACACTTCATCGAGGCATACTCTATGGCTGATTTGTCAGGTTCCTTAAATAACACACTGAGGCATCAATGTTAGCTAAACCTTTAGCTTGGGGAATGCTTTGATTCCTAAGTCATATAGGGATTGATCTCTCAAAAGAGAGTGGAAACATGGGAGAAGAAAAAGAAGTACAACCTCGAGGTCTATGGCAGTGGTGTATCCATTGAGTTCTCTCTCTTCTCCTTCTTTCTTACTTGGACAACGATAATATTTTTTATATCCCCCTAGTAAAATAACTTAGTTTTCTTGCCTTTGGGGATTGCACATCCCCCATTAGATGGTTGGGAGGACTTTTACATCTCTGAGAAACTCTATCTCCTTCCTTCAATGGTCAAGTAGCCTTACCACCATAGGAGATTTCTTCTTCTCTATTAGATAGTGGGGTGAGTTTTATTGTCTCAACTGGTTCAATATCAGTCAATGGATAACTAGATGCTTAAATATGATTTTACAAGTTTAAATCACACCATGCTATAGTAGGTTTGATCATCCATGCTTTCAGGTATATTTCCCTTTTATCATTTGTCCCCAACCTTCTAAGTCAACCTACTCTGTCACGCCTAGAGGTGGGCACGGGCCGTCCGGCAACCCGGCCGGCCCGTACCCGGCATGAAACCGGCCCGACGGGCCCGGCTAACAAACCATAACCAGGCCGTCATGGAGACGAGCCGGTTACTGGTTAGGCTTGCCCCAACCTGTAGCACAACTTAGAATCGGGTTGCAACCCAGTTCCCAACCCGCCGGGTTGACCCGGCGGGTTAGGAGCCGTTGAAGCCTTACGACTATTACAGCCGTTAGGCTTTTTATTTTATTTTATTTTATTTAAATTCAAATTTTGAATTTTGAAAAACTCAGTTTTTTTAATTTCTTATAAATTTCTATATATACTCCTCATCCCCATATAATTTAGTTTTTACCAATTATTACTCTTTCCCAACTCCCTTACTCTCATGCTCTCTTAATCTCATTATTTCTCAACTCTCCTACTTTCATTCTCTCTTAATCTCACTCTCTCAAGGCATATTATTTGGATTCTTGGATTTTAATTATTTCAAGTGAACATTATCAAGGCTTAATATTACAAGTTGGAGTCTTGGAGACTTGGAGTGGTGCAAATTTGGGTTTTCTCTTAATTTTTTACATTTTGGAAGTCCCCAATTAACAAGGTTGGTCATGATTTATTTATTTTTATGTTTAGTTATAGTTTTGTAGGCTTGTCTTATTTTAATTATGCAAGTATTAGTTGTATTCTTGATATATTTATTTTAATTATTAGTTTAGACTTGTGGTTTTTAAAAAAAATGCATGAAATTCTTATTTGTAGTTTTGGTTGACTTTTTTTTTCTTATAAATATTTGAACGAAATTATTATTGTAGACATGAATAAAAGTATTAATTGAAATTCTTGATATTCATTTTAATTATTAGTTTAGACTTGTGGTTTTTCAAAAAATGCATGAAATTATTATTTGTAGTTTTCATAGAGTTGTTTTTTAAAATAATTGTATGAATTTATTTTTGTAGACTTGAACAAAATTATTAGTTGTATTCTTGATATTTATTTTTATTATTAGTATAGACATGTGGTTTTTTTTAAAAAAATCATGAAATTATTATTTCTAGTTTATGTAGGCTTGGTTTTTTTAATATTTGCATGAAGTTATTTTTGTAGAGTTGAATGAAATTATTTTTTGTATTTATGATATTTATTTTTATTATTAGTTTAGAGTTGTGGTTTTTTTTTGGAAAAAATGCAATGAAATTATTTTTTGTGGACTAGAATGAAATTATTTTTAACTTCTGGGTTTTTAAAAAGTACATGAAATTATTATTTCTAGTTATTGTAGACTTGGTTTTATTTAATATTTGCATGCAATTATTTTTGTAGAGTTGAATGAAATTATTTTTTTTGTATTTATGATATTTATTTTTATTATTAGTTTAGAGTTGTGGGTTTTTTTGAAAAATCCATGAAATTATTTTTCGTGGACTTGAATGAAATTATTTTTAACTGTGGGTTTTTAAAAAGTATATGCAATTATTATTTGTAATTTTCATAGAGTTGTTTTTTTTAAAAATATTTTTATGAAATTATTTTTGTAGACTTGAACAAAATTATTAGTTGTATTCTTCATATTTATTTTTATTATTAGTTTAGTCTTGTGGGTTTTTTTTAAAAATGCATGAAATTATTATTTGTAGTTTTTGTAAAGTTATTTTTTTAAATATTTGCATGAAATTAATTTTGTAGACTTGAACAAAATTATTAGTTGTATTCTTGGTATTTATTTTTATTATTAGTTTAGACTTGTGGGTTTTTAAAAAAATGCATGAAATTGTTATTTGTAGTGTTTGTAGATTTGTTTTTTTTTTTTGTAAATATTTGCATGAAATTATTTGTTGTGTTGTTGATATTTATTTTAATTATTAGTTTTAGACTTGTGTATTTTTTAATATTTGCATGAAACTATTAGTTGTAGTTTTTGTAGACTTGATCTTTTTTTTTTAAAAAAATATTTTCATGAAATTTATTCGTTGTAGACTTGAATGAAATTATTTGTTGTATTGTTGATATTTAGTTTCATTATTAGTTTTAGACTTGTTTATGAATTTTTTTAATATTTGCGTGAAACTATTATTTGTAATTTTTATAGACTTGGTGCTTTTTTTGTGCATGAAATTTATTTGTTGTATTGTTGACATTTAGTTTCATTATTAGTTTTAGCCTTGTGTATGCATTTTTTAATTTTTGCATGAAACTATTATTTGTAATTTTTGTAGACTTTTTGTAAATATTTGCATGAAATATATTTGTTGTATTGTTGATATTTACTTTCATTAGTAGTTTTAGACTTGTGTATGCATTTTTTAATATTTGCATGAAACTATTATTTGTAATTTTTTTAGACTTGGTTTTTCTTTTTGTAAATATTTGCATGAAATTTATTTGTTGTATTGTTGATATTTAGTTTCATTATTAGTTTTAGACTTGTGTATGCATTTTTTAATATTTGCATGAAACTATTATTTGTAATTTTTGTAGACTTGGTTTTTTTTTTGTATATATTTGCATGAAATTTATTTGTTGTATTGTTGATATTTAGTTTCACTATTTGTTTTAGACTTGTGTATGCATTTTTTAATATTTGCATGAAACTATTATTTGTAATTTTTTTGTAGACTTGGTTTTTGTAAATATTTGCATGAAATTTATTTGTTGTATTGTTGATATTTAGTTTCACTATTTGTTTTTGACTTGTGTATGCATTTTTTAATATTTGCATGAAACTATTATTTGTAATTTTTGTAGACTTGGTTTTTTGTAAATATTTGCATGAAATTTATTTGTTATATACTTGAATGAAATTATTTGTTGTATTGTTGATATTTAGTTTCATTATTAGTTTTAGACTTGTGTATGCATTTTTTATTTTTTGCATGAAATTATTATTTGTAGTTTTTGTAGACTTGGTTTTTTTTATATATATTTGCATGAAATTTATTTGTTATAGACTTGAATGAAGTTATTTGAAGTTTGGATTCTGTTACCAAGTTGGTGCCTTCATGAATAGTTTGAAGAATCTCCCAAGATTTCTTAGCGCACTCGCTTGTGGCAATATACTTGAACTGGTTCTCATCAACACCTCTAAAAATTGCATTGAGAGCCTTCCCATTAGCATTAGCTCTTCGCATATCTTCTGTACTCCAGTTGCTTTTGTTCTTTAAGATCTTCTTCTCGTCTTCATCAAGTAGAGTAGGAGGAGACCAACCTTCTTCTACAGCAATCCATGCACTCTCATCAATTGACTTGATAAAAGCCTTCATGCGTGCCTTCCAGTATGGATAGTTGGATCCATTATGCAACAGTGGTTGTGCGACGGAAGCTCCTTCTTTTCTGGCCATCAATGGAACTTGTTAGGACCTCGCCGACTTTGAAACCAAAGCGAATATGGCGACCAAGGCTCTGATACCACTTGTTAGTTCCGGTGATGTGGTTTGTGGTTTAGTGAACACTCAAAACACTCAAAGAAAAACTCACACAAACCAAGCAAGAAAGAGACACACAAGAATGGTAACCCAGTTCGGCGTCCACTCGCCTACGTCTGGGGGGCCAAGCCCGGAGATAAATAATCCACTAAAAGAGGTGAAAATACATGAGTACAAACACTTGTCACTCAACACTTACAAACGAAGATCACTACCCTCTCTAGATTATCTTGTGCACCCACTCTCTCTGGCTCCGGTCACACTTACAATCTACGAACAAGGTAGCTTATATAGACGCCTCAACGTCCCAAATATAGCACATACCTCTTTTGGAATCTCTGTGTCTACTAATTTAAAAACCTTACGAAATTAGCTGTTGCAACTCCTTTTGTAACATAAGTTGCAACATGGCCCTGACTGCTGACTTGATTGAGTTCTGGTTACGTTGCGACGACCTCAAGACCATCAACCTCCCGGTCATGCTTGGTCCAAGTCGATGCAGCTAAATCTCCCGATCCTGACTATCGGCAACTAGCCTACCTCCTGAGTTCCTCATCACACAGTCCCTCACAAGGGGCGCACGTCCTTGTGCGTCTTTCATGAAACTTGCCAAACTTAGTCTTCAACCTTCCAAGTTTTGGTCTTCAAAGATTCTTCAAACTTGATCTTCAATTCACCCAAGTTTGGTCCCCAAATCTTCCCAATAATAGATCTTCAATCAATCAACTCAATCATCAAGGATTCTTCAAATCATATCTTCAATTAGCCTTCATTCATACCATGAATAGATATTTCTTCAATTAAACTCCATCCATATTTAGTCTTCAATCACATCTCCTATATATGGTCTTGATATGATCTTGTCTTCAAGTTGTAGCATGTTTCCAAGAATAATTCCACCAAGATCTTCAAGATATTTTCCTCCATGTTATAGATATACTAAAAATAGCTCCACCAAGATCTTCAAGATGTTTTACCTTGCAAGCCAAGTCTCCTTGTCATGTCACCATGCTTTGCCACGTCACCTTGACTATGTGTCAAATCATGCCAATAATAGTGTGGTTGCACTAACAATCTCCCCCTTTGGCATAATTTGACACAACTGCTTCTGCACCCAGACTGACTCCTGTTACAACATTTTGTTACAACTCAGCTGGGACACAGACTTTACAAACTGAAAAAAAATCAACTAGTTGCTTACAAAAATATATGATTACTCTGCAACTAGTGATGTACAAATTAAGCACAAACAAATACACCCAAGTAAAGTAGTCGGTT
The DNA here is from genome assembly GCF_009730915.1 of Dioscorea cayenensis subsp. rotundata. Lineage (NCBI taxonomy): Eukaryota > Viridiplantae > Streptophyta > Magnoliopsida > Dioscoreales > Dioscoreaceae > Dioscorea > Dioscorea cayenensis. The sequence goes on from NC_052486.1 coordinate 9,917,099, forward strand.
TGGAACTCTTGCAGTAGTCAACTTCTCCCCCTTTGTGTTTGAATTGATGCCAAAGTCTTCACTGGTTGTTGCAAGACTTATTACAACTTGTTCTACAACTCCCCTATCTTCAGAATTCCTGGTCATCGGCTCCCCCTATCTTCAGAACTCCTTCTTCCTGCTATAATAGGGATTAGTAAACTGTAGCAGATGCAGTTCGTTTACAGTCCCCAATAGGGATTAAAGTTGGCAAAGGCCAATTTCACCCCTCAACTTTTCGAATCTTGTAGCATCAAGGGGTTTGGTAAAGATATCCGTCAATTACTTTTCTGTTGCAACATAATCAATAACAACTATTTTGTTCTCTACCAAATCTCGTATAAAGTAGTGTCGAAGATCAATATGTTTGGTACGAGAATGTTGGACTGGATTTTTGGAGATATCAATTGCACTTTTGTTGTCACAAAATATAGTCAATAGCCCTTGTTATAATCCATAGTCCTCAAGCATTTGCTTCATCCACAACAATTGTGTACAACAACTTCCTACTGCTATGTATTCAGCCTCGGCAGTGGAGAGGGAAATAGAACTTTGCTTCTTGCTATACCATGTGACCAAGTTGTTACCAAGGTAGAAACATCCACCTGAGGTGCTTTTTCTATCATCAATGTTTCCTGCCCAATCTGCATCACTATAACCCGTAAGATGTGAGTTGGAGTCTTTTGAATACCAAATTCCATATTCTGCAGTATCATGATCATATCTGATGATACGTTTAACAGCTTTCAAATGAGACTCATTCGGTGTTGCTTGATATCTTGCACAAACTCCAACACTGAAAGAGATATCTGGCCTGCTGGCTGTGAGATAGAGTAAGCTTCCAATCATGCTTCTATAGAGACTTGGGTCTACATCTTTTCCATGCTCATCTTTTGTCAACTTCTGATTCACACTCATGGGTGTTCTCATGTGTCTAGCCTTTTCCAAGCCAAATCTTTTCACCAAGTTCTATGCATACTTGGCTTGAGAAATAAAAATTCCTTCTTTGCATTGTTTGATTTGGAAACCCAAAAAGTAGTTTAGTTCACCTACCATAATCATTTCAAACTCTTCTTGCATTGGATGAACAAACTCATCTTCTTGCTTTTGTGATGTTGAACCAAATAGGTAATCATGAACATATATTTGTGCCACCATAAGATCTGATTTGGACTTCTTTATGAATAAAGTGTTGTCTACTCCCCCTCTTTGGTAGCCCTTTTCAAGTAAGAATTTTGTAAGCCTTTCATACCAAGCCCGAGGAGCTTGCTTCAAGCCATAGAGAGCCTTTTTCAATTTGAACACATGATCTGAATGTTGAGAATCTTCAAAACCTTTTGGTTGCTCCATAAAAACTTCTTCACTTAGAACTCCATTTAGAAAACCACTCTTGACATCCATTTGATGTAGCTTGAGCCCCATAAAACATGCTACTGCTAACAATAATCTAATGGATTCCAAGCGTGCAACTGGTGCGAATGTTTCATCAAAGTCAACCCCTTCAACTTGAGTATATCCTTGAGCCACTAGTCTTGCTTTATTTTTGGTAATGTTGCCTTTGTCATCAGTCTTGTTCTTGAAAATCCACTTGGTTCCAATAACATTCATATCCTTTGGCCTTGGGACCAATGCCCACACATCATTTCGAACAAACTGATTCAATTCTTCTTGCATTGCAGCAATCCAGTATTCATCAACTAAAGCTTCTTTGACATTCTTTTGTTCAATAAGAGAGATGTAACATGTGTAGCCGGCCAATTCTCGATAATCAATTCTTTGAGTGCTTCTGGTTCTCCTTCCTTCAGTCACATTACCAATCACATTTTGAATAGGATGATTCTTCTTTATTCTTTAGGATGGTTCAAGACTGTTGTCTTCATTATCTTCTTCGTTGTCAATTTCTTCTTTATCTGAGTGTGAGATGATTCCTCCTGTTGTAACTTCAGTTGCAACATCAGTTATAACCAGCTGTCTGTCTGAATCATGACCGGAATCCTAAGCAGTTTCTGTTGTTGTAGTTGGTGTTGTAACTAGTGTTGCAACTTCTTGTTCTGCCTGTAACTCTTCATTTGCTGATTCATGATTCTGAGTGATAGGCTTGTTTGACTCACTTGATGCACTTTGAGTCTCCATATCAGAGAAATCATCAACAACAACATTTATAGTTTCCATCATCTTTTTGGTTCTTGAATTAAACACCCGCTAGGCTCTATTAGTAGTTGAATATCCCATGAATAATCCTTCATCACTTTTATTGTCAAACTTTCCCAGTTGATCTCTATTATTCAGAATGTAACATTTGCTTCCAAAGATGTGAAAGTATTTGAGATTTGGCCTTTTACCTTTCCAAATTTCATACGGTGTCATGTTTGTTGAAGGTCGAATGTACACTCTATTAATGCTGTAGCATGCTATATTGATTGCTTCTGCCCAAAACCTTGTAGAGAGTTTCTTAGAATTCAACATAACACGAGCCATTTCTTGGAGAGTGTGATTCTTCCTTTCTACTACACCATTTTGTTGAGAAGTTTTTGGAGCTGAAAATTCATGACGAATCCCATGTTCTCTGCTAAATTCTACAAACTGAGCATTTTCAAATTCTCTTCCATGTCACTTCTGATTCTGACAATCTTCCCAATTTGACACTCTTTCTCATTTTGAAGTTGCATGCATAACTTCTTGAAGGCTCCAAAAGTATCTGATTTCTCCTTGAGGAAGTCCACCCAGGTGTACCTGGAATAGTCATCAACACACATGAATACATATCTTTTACCTGACAAGCTTTCTGTTTGTGTGGGTTCAATGAGATCCATATGCAAGAGTTTTAGCACTCTCGTTGTACCAATGTCTTGCACCACTTTGTGAGAAGCACGACTTTGCTTTTCTAGTTGACAAGGTCCGCATACACCATCTCCCTTTTTCGTGAGCTTGGGCACTCCCTTAACAGCTTTCATTTTTGTAATCTTCATCAAGTTCCAGAAGTTCAGATGTCCAAGCTTCTGAAGCCAAATTTCAGTGATGTTGCAAGATGTGTTATAACAGACTTCCAATTTCTCTAGCAATAAGCAATTGTCTGAAGATCTTGAACCAGTTTAAACACACTGACTAGCTTCATCATAGACCACACATCTGTCATGAGTAAATTTTACCACCAGATTTCAATCACATAATTGACTTATACTCAGAAGATTTACCTTCAGTCCTTCTACATGCAGAATGTTTTCGGTCTTGGATACCCAGGAATTATCAATGTTCCTTTTCCAACTACTTGACAATTCTGACCATCACCAAAAGTTACATGCCCAATTGGACATTTTTTGTAATTCATAAAAAAAACTTTTGTCACCTGTCATGTGTCTTGAACAACCACTGTCAAAATACCAGATGTCTTTTGAAGATTTTTTCATTGAAGAGTATCCCACTAGATCTTCTTTTTTGACCCATATCTTCATGCTTTCTTTCTTCTTTTCTCTGGTATATGGTGTCTGCTTCTTATGTTTGCCTTATTTTATATCTTTCTTCATCTTCCATCATCTTGGACGAATGTGCCCTTTGACACCACAATAATGACATGTAGGAATCCATTTCTTTGCTTTTCTAAATACTCTACCATTCTTCATATCTTCCTTCAGTTGGTAGCACTCGGGTCTTATATGGCCTCTTTTTCCACAATGAAAACATATTGTTACTTGTCTTCTATGTCGTCTCTTCTTCTTATTATACTTCTCTTGTTTATTTTCTTAAGCATTTGAAAGAACGCAACCTGCTTCAACTTTGCTTTTCTTACCTCCTGATGTCTCTTTTATATGGTGTTGCGTTACACCTGTTTGAAAAGGTACCTCCTCAATCTTGGCTTTTCCTTTGTTCAAGTTGTTAATGGGCTTTTCGACATTGTTCAGCTTTTCTTGACATTCTTTCAATTCTTTTACAAGTTTGATTGTTTTGTACAAACATTTTGTCAAGTTTATTTATCATGAGTTCATACCCATGTAGAAGATCGGTTTCAGTAATCTCTTCACAAACAGTTTCTCCAGATGTTGCAATTGATGTTATAACTGGACTTGCAAGAACACTGAAATATCTGAAACCTTTGACATTTTTTAGCACAGCAGGTAAAGAAGTATGATTGTTGATTGCATCATCAGCTTTGTCTTCTTTCTGGATTTTTCAGAAATATCTACACAATTCCCGGGTTAAAAGGGCAATTTCTTCTTCTTCTTCTTCTTCTTCTTCTTCTTCTTCTTCTTCTTCTTCTTCTTCTATCTTCAGTCTGTTGTAACCCTTTTGGGCTTGTTGCTTCAGCTTTCAGAGATATATCCTCTTCTCTTCTACCTGAATTCAGATTCATCTCATAGGCTTGTAGAGATCCCATCAACTCATCAAGTCTCATAGTTGTGATATCTTTTGCTTCATCTATTGCAGCAACTTTAGCATCGAATTTCCTTGATAGCGATCTAAGAGTATTCTGGACTAGCGTCTTATCCGAGTACTCCTTGCCGAGCAGGTAGGCTTGATTTGCTATATCCATTAACTTGGCATTGAACATGGCTATCGTCTCATCTTCTCCCATCCTGCGATTCTTTGAACATGGTTGTTAGAATTTGAAGTTTAGATTCTCTTACCAAGTTGGTGCCTTCATGAATAGTTTGAAGAATCTCCCAAGCTTTCTTAGCGCACTCGCATGTGGCAATATACTTGAACTGGTTCTCATCAACTCCTCCAAAAATTGCATTGAGAGCCTTCCCATTAGCATTAGCTCTTCGCATATCTTCTGTACTCCAGTTGCTTTTCTTCTTTTAGATCTTCTTCTCGTCTTCATCAAGTAGAGTAGGAGGAGACCAACCTTCTTCTACAGCAATCCATGCACTCTCATCAATTGACTTGATAAAAGCCTTCATGCGTGCCTTCTAGTATGGATAGTTGGATCCATTAAGCAACGGTGGTTGTGCGACGGAAGCTCTTTCTTTTCCAGCCATCAATGGAACTTGTTAGGACCTCGCCGACTTTGAAACCAAAGCGAATATGACGACCAAGGCTCTGATACCACTTGTTAGTTCCGGTGATGTGGTTTGTGGTTTAGTGAACACTCAAAACACTCAAAGAAAAACTCACACAAACCAAGCAAGAAAGAGACACACAAGAATGGTAACCCAGTTCGGCGTCCACTCGCCTACGTCTAGGGGGCCAAGCCCGGAGATAAATAATCCACTAAAAGAGGTGAAAATACATGAGTACAAACACTTGTCACTCAACACTTACAAACGAAGATCACTACCCTCTCTAGATTATCTTGTGCACCCACTCTCTCTAGCTCAGGTCACACTTACAATCTACGAGCAAGGTAGCTTATATAGACGCCTCAACGTCCCAAATATAGCACATACCTCTTTTGGAATCTCTGTGTCTACTAATTTAAAAACCTTACAAAATTAGCTGTTGCAACTCCTGTTGGAACATAAGTTGCAACATGGCCCTGACTGCTGACTTGACTGAGTTCTAGTTACGTTGCGGATGACCTCAAGACCATCAACCTCCCGGTCATGCTTGGTCCAAGTCGATGCAGCTAAATCTCCAAGATGCGTACAATAAAGTTTATAAAACCATTCCAGGTTTACACCTAGTGTATTTCCCACTAATACAAGATTGTACAATAAAAACCAAACCTAAACAATGTAATGAGTTTGGAACTCACTGATAGTGCTCAGAACAATGATACCAAGCACACTGCCAAACTAGGAGTTTAAGCCTAGAAAGAAAATATGAATAAGGAACATAATGAGTTAGTTACATAGTGAGTGGATAGGGAACCAAGTAAAATGAAAGATGGTTGTGAGGGAAAAGTTTTGAAATCTGATTAATGTTAAATATGCAAATCTTATAAACAATGTTTATGGCATGTACAACATAAATTAATCCAATGCGCTTTCCAAGAAATAAGATTGAGTCTAACATTGGCCACAACTAAGTTTGAGTCCACTAAGGCCAAATTTTGTGCATTCTAATGATTTATAAAATAAATTTAGCCTGCTTTGGCATTCGCCTCTTAGTCCACGTATGTCGTGAATCATGATATCTGAGTTCATCTAGAACCATCTCTTGAATTTCTTTTTGGGTTCTTTTGGTGGCTTCTTAATGGGGTAAAACATATCTTTGGTTGACCACATCAACTCTTAATAGGATGGAGAGTTGGAATTCTTATTGTAGTAGACAGAACTCTTAGCTCCTGGTCACCAATGGAAACATCAACTTGATTTCAAAATATATTAGACACTATCGATGTCATTTGAACATGTTCCAAAAATAACATTCACATTTGCATCTAAATACTTCTAAAAATTACATATCAAGAATAGTATGATAATGACAGCCAACCAAATTCCATTTTCAAACCCAGGTGTAAAGTAAGTTAACCAGCACATTTAAGATATAATTATGAACATCATAGCATAATTTTAACAACATAAAATGTTTTATTTAAAAAAATTGGAACCAAAATACTATTGCTAAAATACATGTGGTGAACAAATTTCAAATAACTTTTTAAGAAAATAGTCTACTTATTGAGCTTATTAGGTAAATGAGGAAGCTTGGATCCCATTTTGGTTCTTAGTTCTTGCTTGAGTTCTTTCCACCTATAAAATGTGAAATTCACAGGGTCTTAACCCAAAAGGCATAAACAATATGCAATTCTAGATCTAATTGTAATGTATGAAAAGCTAAACTTAATTTCAATTAAAATCGAGTCTAAATAACTCAACTAACCTCCAATTTTAATAAAAACTAGCTTATTGGGCTTAAAATAGCTTCAATTGAAGTCAGATCAACTCAAATTGGGCTACACCAACCTAAACAAGCTCAATTAGCTTGAATGGGCTTGGTTCTAAATTAGACCCGTCTGGTCTCAAATAGCCTGAATTGAGTTGGTTCAATTCAATTGAACAAGTTCAAGCTTATAAAATTGATTGAACTAGGTTAGCTCAGCTCTTAATTGGATTGGTTCAAGCTTAATTAAATTAAACTAGGTTGGGTCAATATAATTAAGCCTATTAGGTCTAAATCAAAATAACTAAACCAAGTCCAAATACCTCAATGCTCTCATGCTTTAAATTGAAAACCTAAACCACATACTACTAAAATAACTCCCTAAACCAGAACTTTGAAATCTTAAAAGTATAAAATCAAACACTACTAAGTTTAGGTCTATAACTTTTATCAACATTATGCCGAATGTCTCATGGGCATCAATCAAACATTCAAATTAGCATGCCACACACACACACACACACACACACACATGTTAACTACTAAGATATGCAACACATACAAAACCATTCTCAACCTTCTCACAAGATTCCAAAAATTAAACAAATTTCCCATTATATTACACAAGGAATCCTACCATTTCCATCTCACACTTCCATACAAATCAATCTTGGAAACTCATACATGCAACATCAAATGAAGACTAAAACATGGATGGCTTATACTTTTACCGCCAAAAGCGATTTAGCAAATTCTATCATCTCCTAGTGCTACGGTAACAATAATGAAAAGTTTAATTCTAGCCTATGAAGATGTATGTTTATGCTAGTATTTACATCAATTCACAAATATTAAATTTTTTCCCATAACTTCAATGAGCAAGACAACATTTCTAAATTGGAAACACACAACATTAAAAACTTGCAAACCCCAAGAGCAATTCATCAAGCTCTTCCAGCCTATTTAAATACATTCTTAACATCCAATTTAAATCCAAATCATCACACACCCCAAGCTTTGAAACAACATCTCAAGCTTCCAAAACATCAAGTTATAGATCATTGGATTCATTCACCAATCAAATTAATATTTGGAAATAAAATTGAATGGTGCAATGAACTTTAATAATTTACAAAGAAATTAAGCAACAACAATTTACAACCCACTCACCTACTTAATAATAACTAACCTACATCTAATGGAAACCTTCAAGAATCTTCAAAATCACACCCGATTATATAATATTAATAAACCAAAAATAAAATAAAATAAAAGAACTCAAGAATAAGTCTAAAACCAAATTCAGCTAAAATTCAAGGGATTTAGAAGATCTATAAAACCTTAGTAATCAAGGAAATTAAAGCTTAAAAAACACTAATAAATTCCTTTTTGAGGAAAGAAAGGTGTTGAACATTGACATTCCTAAGCTTGAAATTAGAGGGGTAGAGGAAGGGAGCTTTCCTTTGAAAAACTCTCAGGTGAAGGAGAAAAAGATAAAGAAGAAAACAAAGACCTTAAGGCCCACCCCATCCCCCACCCCTTGAGTTCCTATAATACTCACTCAATAGGAGTTACCTAGGGTAATCTCCTGTAGTAATATGTCTACAACAAATAGTAACAGGTTAAGCTGGATTTACAGTAAAATGGGGCCCAAGAGAAATAAAAACATGAGGTGTTATAGATATTGCGTTCTTATTGATGCTTCCATTTCCTAGGTCTTCTCCTCCATGTTGTCACTTATCCAAAGAATTTTCACCATCAAGGGAAGCATATTCTCTAGATGATCAAGTAATTCTATTAGATAGACCTCAAAATTCAAGTTATCATATAAGTTTACCGGTGGTGCTTCAAGAACATGAAAAAGATATGGTATATACTTCTTTAGCATGGATACATGGAACACATCTTATATTCTAGATAACTTTGATAGTAGGTCCAAATGATAAGCTACAGGCTCAATCATTTTACCTATTAAGAATGGCCTAATGTAATAAGGATTTAGCTATCCTCTATTACAAAACTGAATCACACCATTCGAAGGAGATTTCTTTGAAAATACTCTATCACCGACTTCAAACTCCAAATTTCATTTTTAGTTATTAGCATAGCATTTTTTTTATCAAATTGAGTTGCCTTTAGCATTTCTTGAATGAATTCCCTTTTCTGTAATGAACTCTAATAGTTTTACACTGCATTTTTCTTCCACTCACATCATCTCAAGACAATGGTGTATGCCATTTTCTTCCATATAAAGCTTTATAGGGCGCCACACCAATGCTAGCTTAATAGTTGCTATTGTAAGTAAATTACACTAAGAATAAATGCTAGTTGTTATAAGCAAATTTTATCTAGCCTCATATTACTCACTAGTTTGACTTGCTATAAGCTGGGATTCTATATAGGCTTATACATTATGAACTCTCATTCATAAGGACCAACATATTATAACAATTAACGCATCATACTTTACTTCATTATTTGTAGCTTTAAATCAAAACCTTAGTGTGACGAGAGTCTTTTACCCTTTTGGTGCTTTCAAGACTAAACCCACTTCTGATTTATTTTCAATAGTTGACTAGTTTATATAGAGGGTCCACTAGTTTTATCTAACTATCCTTGCCTACGTCATTTCCACCTAATTTGATTCCACCATTTGGGGTATGGTAAACGCCATTACAAAATTAGCTAAAGCTTACATTTAAATATCATTTTAATGCTAGTAAGCTATGTCAAATTCATTAAACTTGATCAACTATTTGGTGAGTCTTCTACATATATCAAGCTTTTGAAAATTTAGTTTCAGGGATTATTTAGTGAGCATCATTATGTGATACATTTGGTAGTAACCCTAACCTACCAATCTAGGTGACCAACAAGTATGTGAGTTTTCCCGATTGAGAGATACTTGCTCTCCTTATTATTGAGTACTTTACTACCTTCTTCATCTTTCAACAAGATCGAGTTAATTGTATGCTTTAATTTTGGCTAGACACAACTATATCTCATCTTTGAACTATGGCTTACTTATTAGTAAAGGGAAGTTCAAATACCTTTGCCATCTCACATTCCTCACTCCATTCTACCTTTGAATCTTCTTATGAGCTTGAAAAAAGTATAACCACTTTGTAATAATAAATCCCATATCCATAATGAAAGAGGTTTTCTCCTCATCAAACTTTGCCATCTAGAAGAAGTTATATCCTAAAAAGGCATTGATGAAATTAGAGCTGGTACTGCATCATGGAATCTACTAATTTTTCTATCATTTGGAGTGAGAAACTATCTTTAGGACATGACTTATTAAAATATGTAAAAGCTACGCATAATCTTGATTTCCTGTTGTCCCTTTTAACCAAAACTATGTTAGCCAGCTAATTAGGGTATTGGATTCCCCTGATTACTCCTGCTTTCAACAACTTTTCAACCTTTTCATCAATTGCCTTTGCCTTTCTAAGGTAAAATGGTTCTTCTTTTGTTCAACATTCTTATGTGCAGGAGCAACCTTCATGTGATGTTCCATGGCTCTTTGATCTACTCCAAGGATACCTTACAAGGCCAATGCGAAAGCTCCACATTGGGTAGGAGGAAATCTAATAATCTCTCTCTGTTGTAGCCTTGTATTCTAGTCTACTGTAGAAAATCTTATCTAGATAGCTTACATCCAACGAAAATACGACTAACTTTTATGTAAAAAGTTGGCTTTGGTAAAGACTATTTTACCCTTACTCTTAAGTTCAACAGCTAAGTTTGCTTGTTTCTTACTCTTAGCAAGGCTATATAATAGTAGAGTGTTGAACTGATCTCCTCTTAACTCCCCATATCCTTGCTTAGTCAGGGACTTCATTATAAGATGGTGTGTGGAGATCACCTCCTTTAAAACATTCAAACTTGGCCACTTTGAATCCTATTGTGGTTTTTCTTTTCCTTCACATAGAACATAAAAAATGAAATGAATTTTCCAAACAATTTGCACTTTTTTATTAAAAAAAAAAAACCATAATGACACCAAACAAATCATTAAATTTAAATGGTGGGATTTGATACACAAAACATAAACTTTTCAAGAATTGAAACTAATATTTAAAACCTTATGATCTCAAAAGTCCATTTTAAAAATCATATTTTAAATTATATATTTTATGTTTTTCTTACAAAAATACATAATTGAATATAAATTTTTGTAGTTTACAGTAATTGACAATTAATGATATATTGCTAAAATTTGAGTTTTGAACATGACCAAAAATGTGTTTGGCAAAATGAGGATCTATTTGTCAACCTTCATTTCTCATCCCATTTTGAGAAAATATATTCACATTTTTAAGTTAGAATGTTAAATGACAAATTTACGTATTAGTTAAGATTTTCCTACAACTCATATGATGTGTTTTAAACTAACAACTATATTATATATAATATATTTAATTTATCTTTATTAATGTTATATTTTTATTCAGCTAGACATCTAACTTTTTAATTAAAATAATTATCTACTATTTAAAAAAAATTAAGAAAAAAATCAGATTATAATAGCATGTGTGTAATTAACCATCTGAAAACATATAATAGAAATTTGCATATATATATATATATATATGGTGCTTAAATTGGTGGAATGAGAAAGCATGGATAACAACAAAGAAATGGTGGACTGATTTTGGGAGATTGGATTCCCCCCACCAATTGGAGAATGCCCATATTTGGGAGAAAAGTTCTGTTCACTAGTTTATATTACCCAAATCGACAACAAACTCTAATCCTAGCATCCCCAATTGGTCAATCTCATAAAGGTCTCTAATGAGCTCCTCCAATGTTGCCTTGATGTTGCTCTACTGCAGCATCATTCTCCCTACCACACTAAGAGCACCTTCATCAATCTCAATTTGTAAGCTTTTTTCATCCATTTTGGACTCATTTTTTTTTTTCCTTGAAGGCATCTCTTTTTTCCTCTCTTCCACTTGTTCTTGGGTTTAAGGGCTTTGGGATCTCTCCCTTGTTTCCATTCATAAACTTTTTATGTTTTCTTCACTTTTTTTTTACAAAGTTTTTTTCTTGACTCTTTGCTAGTCTATGTGTTTTTTTAAATACTAGAAGCATTTTGAGGTGTATTATTTGCTCTTCAGTTTTTTTTAGGTTCAAAATGATTGTTTTATGTTATTTGGTAGTTTTTAATTTTTATCATTATGATAAAAATTTCTGTGGATTTATAATACTAATTGTGTGTCTTTTATTTGCAGTTTTCTTTAGTAGACATTTGGACTTAGTAACTAGTAAGCTCTACAATAAAACTATAATTAACTTGTCGTTAATCAACATGTTCTGAACTTTTTAAGAATTGTTTTTGATTATATACTACCAATGCTCATCAATATCTCTACTTTATTTTTTATTAATTTGAAGTAAAAATTATAAAGTTAAATTTTGGTCTATTTAAAAAATATTTGTTTATTATTTCTTAGTGTGAGTATTTCATGTATACTATTTAGTAAAGTATTAATTTTGTTATAACTGATCATAAGTAATGGATTCTTACGGATTGGTGATGTCTTTCATCTTGGCCAAAAAAATGAAGGTATAAGTAAATTGAGTTAATCAAAATTAGTGGTGATTAATATGGTGTTCTATGTTTGATCCATTTAAGAGTTGTTGTTAATAATTAGTTGTTTATTTTCTTACCCTTGTTGCTATTGAAGTTAGAGTTGACAGTGTGAATGATAAATCCATGAAGTATTTTGTCATCAAGAGTGTATATGATCCTGCTAATGTAAAATAAATATGGTTGTCACATAGGCATGCCATTTTTTGTCTAATTTGCATTATCAATTAGTTGATGCTCATTATGTTATATTAATAGTGCCTTTAAACTTTGCATTATCACAGGGTGATTCCTCTAGAATTTTGTAGAATATTGAACAAGTGTGTTATCTAACAATATTGGTTTATGGGTTGTGATGCATGATTTACGTGTGTATATACCGCAAGTGCACGGGTCGTCAAGTGATACCTCGTGGATGAGCATGAGGGTCGTATTCCTAAGGTAATGGTGAGAGGCACCTATTACATCCTTTTTTCCTTAATCAATAACCTGACGTCTATGTTGGTTCTTAAGTCTATTCCTACAACTAAATAATAAAATACAATTGAAGATCGTGAAGTGCAATTGGAAAGAATTGTGTAATCGTATGATGATGTAATCAACAATTACTTGTGATATAAAGTTAAGAGGTGACAATTTGATCTAGTGTTGGATCGGGGGAATTCAAGGGTCTATTGGTCCCATTCTCTTGGCAACCAAGTCTAAATCACTAGGAACTTAAGATGTAATCTCTTCCACCCCAACCTCTTATGTCGGCCTTAAGTTCAAGAACTCCACTAAAAGGGCTAATCAAACCCTAATCTATAAACCTAGTTATGCCCAATCTCTTAGTACATGCATAGATCTAACAAGGCATGGGTATTCTAATGCGTAGGAATCTCTTCCTCACAACATCAACAAAATAGCATCAGACAATCATGCAATGAATTCAAGATAACTAGAAAGAATATATTATTGCTAATAAAGATTCACAAGTACAGATCAAGGTACATTGACATGCAATTCCCATCGAATTGGGGTCCTTTAATGGATATAAAAGTATTAATCAATGAATAACAATAATCCACAGAAAGAAATAGCAAAAGAATTCCTAAACTAATTCCCTCCAATAGGTTACCAATGGGTGAGCGTCGAGAAAATCCTAAGATTGTCAAGAAAACACCTAATCTCTTTGTGGGCTCTCCACTATCAATGCACTTTGAATCCTCCTTGAGAAACTCACAAGAATCATTGAAATAATGGTGAATCTCGTCTCCATCCATATAGGTCTCCAAAAATCATGCCGTCTCTAACAAATTCGGCAAAAGAATCCTTCTTTTATTGTAAAACCTAAGGGTATTTATAACCCAAATCTGCCACAGCCTCACCATGCTAGTTATGAAGGCCGTGGTGAGTAAGTTTTGTTTCTTGGGCTGAAGTAGCATTCTAACACGGTCTGTCTCGGTGTTGTGTGGTTTGGCCATGGGCGTTATGATTTACAACGGTCGTTGTAGAGGCCGTTATGGCTTCTGTGTTGTTTTCTATGGCTCCACATTGCCACGGCTTAGTCACGGTCATGATAGAAGTGGACAATGACCATGGTCAGATGTCACCAAGACTGTTTGAGCTGTGATGGTGCTCTGGTTTAGCAAGTTGATATGTTTTGCTCCGAAACGCTTCCATATTCGCTTCTTTAGCCCTTAGATGAAATAAAGGCCCATGGTGAACAAAAGAATGAGATTTTGTACTATTTTTGTGTTAAATATGCAAAAACTCATGCTAAATGTAGTTTAAGTCACCTTTAGATAATTTAAATTTCAATCATTTTTTTGGATTTGATATTGATTTCATAAATATGATTTTTTATAGAATGGTTGATAATGGCGCCATTTATTTGAGGTTATGATTATTTAATAAGGATATGGAATATATTACTATTTATGTATGTTTGTACTTTTTGCTATTATGAATAAACCATTGTTTCCCATATAAGTAATTTGAGAAATTTTCCTTTTAGTTCTCTATGATGATTTTGTTGATTATCTAAATTAAATAGTTAGAATTGTTAGAGTTAAATGGGCTTATTTGAGTCTTCGATTGAGATTTCATATTTCATATCTATTTCAATAATTCAAGAACTTTCTGAACTCTAAGAGTTCATATTTCATTTATACATACGGTGAATAGCGCTCTTTGTGCATGGTCAAACTGCATCATTATATGTTAATATTTATTAAAAAGAAACACTACATTATTTTTGTGAAACACAACTTGTGTGTATTGAAAGAAACAATATTTCCAAAGATGTCTCAAATGATGATGAAAAGAAACCTCACTTTATATTTCTACCCAAAACAAAAACAAAAGTTCAAGCCAAACACAAATAAAGTTCCTTATTGTGTATTATTAGCTAACTAAACAAATGTTAAAATGAAGTTCACATATCTAAACGAATAGAAAGGATACATTATGTGACTATGTTGCATAATATATTATGTAACTAAGTTTAAGCATGCAAAGGGCATCCTTTTTCTGTTTGAGATGGTTACCATAGAAATTTACTACTTGCATGTGCCCACAAGTGTGTTTTTCTTTCTTATTTTGTCAATCCTTCGAGGAGTGTAATGATGCACCTTATGGAATTACTATGTCATAAGCTTGATAAAATTAATATATTTTTAATTGTTATTTTATATATGGTAACTAATAATATTTACAAAATGGAAGAACCTTTGCTATATTATGTAATGCATATGTATTACTTTTACAAAGTAAACATTATAATCATTACATATGTAACAAGGCAACATAATGATAGAAATAATATATTTCAATAGGAGATTGAGTCAAGTCTGTTAGGCTTCATGAATAATATGAGTACCTTTACCTTGCATGCGGTTCATAAAACCGATACTAAATGTATTAATAAACTACTTATGAATTAATGTTGTTTTCATAGTGTACATCAATTATTGACCACCATTAATGGGCTATGAGGCATGAGAAATGTTATGGTTGAGGAGATGACCATGATGCTTTCAAACATTAATTATAACACACCATGTCAAAAATTGAATAATTAAATTTGATGTTATCCAATCTGCCAAAATAGTTGATTGACATTTCCATATTGTTTTTAAGTAAATTATTCTTTATCATGGTATCTTGCTAAAGAAACTAGAACCTGCTCGCCAAAATTCAAATGGCTTTAGGTGAAAGTAGTATAAGGTAATAACTCAAGTTAATAAGTTTTTTCAATACTTGTGGATATTTCATAAGTAAGAATTTTCTTATTTATTTTTATTCAACGTAGAATTGTTTTCTACCATTAGATAGAACACATCTTAGTGAATATGCCTAAAGATGATTAATAGAGATAGAGAACACGAAGAAGAACACTGGGAGATTCTCTATTTTCAGTGGGATATCATGTAAAGATTCAAGAATTTTGTTCACTAGATCTTTTCTAATCATGAAGTTATATTATTTGACAATAAGACATGCCTGGTCTCTTTAGATAAGGACATTGCCTCTTAGTTGTTGTTGATTCAAGACTTCACTTGGAAATGAAGACATGGAAGTTTGGTGTAATTGATCCTCTAATTTCAAGTTAATTCATATAATTAGTAACAAGAATAATAATAAGCATCATCTCACATTAGAAGGATAACAAGTCAGATTGCAACAAGAGAATGATAACCATATTATCAGGTTATACCCATCTATATATAGACATTTGTAGGTCCTATAAAACAATGTCATGCAATTCACTTTAGTGTCATATAAAGTTATAAAAGTTAAACCAGTTTAAAATAGATCTATGAATATTAAGGGGGTTGTACATATATGTATATGTACAGAGGTTCGTACAAAGTTTAAGGGTATGTTTGAATTCCAGGAATGATTTTCCCTTAGAGGAAACATTACTTACACTAGTAGATATCCATTGGGAAAAGATTCCCTCTTTGAGGGAATCTCATTTCCTTTACCAATGGATTAGCTATATTGTGGGGATTGACTATTCTCTTGTTGGAAAAGACTCTTTTATTTTTTATCTTCTCATCTCCCTCCATCTAACCAGATCTGACACTTTCTTGTGCATTTTACCTTATCTCTTGCTCATCTAAATAAATATACATAAATCACAATCGAATCTCTCTTTCTCTCACTTGTCCAAATAGATCTCGGAGAAATCATGATCGAATTTTAGCTAAGGTTTCTGATTGAATCTTAGAATCTCGCGATCCAAACAAACCTAGACTGATTTATATATTTGTAATCACTTTCTTATGCTTATGTTTGAATTTGACCAGTTGGTTTTTTATAACTATCAATTTCAAATGACATCATAGAAATTATTTTGCTAATCGTGGATGGCACTATTAAATTATTCTAAAAGAAATGAAAGACATTTAAAGTTTTTAATTTTTTAGGGAAAAATGTAAATTTAATAAGAAAACTTAACTTTGTTATATAGATTCAGTTTTCAAGAGACATGAGTTAAAATTTCATGATTTTCTAATGTAAATATATATATATACACCCACACTAGTATTAGCCAATAGACAAGCCTTTACTTTTATAAAAATTTTATTTTGCATGGATTAAAAACAAATATGAAAACAAGGTGCATGATAATAATTCTAATATAAAAAAAACTTAGAAAATATGCTTGGAGATTATTGGAAGATATAAATAACACTAATTGCTTTAGATGATGTTAACATACAAATTTTAAGTTATTTTGCAAACAATGATATTTTAATATTTAAATTATTATGTAGAATAATTATTACTGAGAGTAATAGGATGCATTGAAAATATGTGTGAAATTTCCATTTTGTTGTAATTTTGGAGTATTTAAATAACACAAAGGCAAATTATGTTACGTAACAAGTAATTTAAAAAGCAGTGGTTGTTGCATTAAGATGAAACATACTTGCAAAAGTAAGGAGCTCCTAAAAAATTTTAAAGAAGCCAAAAAACTAAAGCATAAAAACATTATTATGTTATTTTAAGTTGCATTTATGAAGTTATTCAATACAAGCATTTCTCAGTATATAAAATGAAAGTAATCTATTATTCCGTAGCATGGCTTCAATGACATAATATAGATCTTCAGCTTGTCTATACGGAATGGTTTATTTCTTGCATACGATGATGCAACAAGGGCCTAATTATAATTTCAAGCAGTGGATAATAATACTCTATTAGTAAATATATAGTGAAATGATTAATTTCATTCTTGGTTGGCAATGATCTCAAACTTGCATTGTCTTATGTGATGTTAATAATTTAACATAACATTCTCCAGCTCCTTGGTTGTTTAAGCAATTGCTTATGTTTATCAGTTAAACAACAACAAATTGTAGTATGGAATAAGCATGTGCACACAAAAAATGAATTGCTTTGACCATCAGTAGATACATGACACTACAAGAAAAATAGAAAAAGACAATCGATTCTCCAGTCCATAAAAAAAGATTTTTCGTGACTAATAAAATTTAACAATGGAGTTAGGGACTGAAATATTCAAACAAAAATACTCAAGTCACAATTTCAATTATGTCTATAATTAAAATTTCATCATTATTTCTTCTAATTTGCTGACAGAGCATTCCGTTGCCCAAAAAAAATGTCATTAATATATAGAAAAAAATATTCAATTTGAAGGGTGTTACAAAATCTTCATTGCTATATTTCTGTCACTATTTTTCTATTAGTAGAAGAACTTATATCATTCTAATGTTGTCAACATCAGAATTTTCTTCGTTGTGTTTTTATTAGCAGCGGAAGTTATATTTTTCCCGGCTATTTTGCTATTAGCAATGAAATTTTGCTCATTGTTTTTATTAATAATGAACTTTTTATTTTTAGTCTGCCTATTTTGTCACTATTATTCTTATAGAGATGGAATTTCTTTTTACTATCAATATTTTCCTTTTTAGCGGTAGAAGTTCCATTGTTATTTTTTCTATTAGCAACAAAATTTATACTTTTTTCCATTTGTTTCTTTATTGTCAACGGAATTTCCGGTGCCAATAAAATTTATATTTTTCTGTGATCATTTTTCTTTTGGCAATAGAATATGTATCACTAATGTTTTGTTAGTAACAAAATTTATATTTTCTTCCATCGCTAATACTCTATTAGCAATGAAATTTCCATTGATATGTTTTTATTAGTAATGGAATTTATATTTTTCCATTGCCACTTTTCTATTAGCAACAGAATTTCCATTGCCACTTTTCTATTAGCCATGGAATTTCATTTGCTATTTTTCTATTGTTGATTAACAATAGAAATTTATAAATAAAGCAATAAAATGCATACATTGTGTTGTTGTACCATTGCCAATGACCATTGCTAATGGAGGAAAAAAATGAAGCTTTGTAATCAGATTGATTTGATAGGTATCCCCTGTGGTCAACTCATATCAACTATCCCAAATAGTTTCAAAGTTTGCACAGACCTGAGCAACCTTTGATGGATTCCATTAGAAAAGTTTAGACTGAATGTTGATGAGAAACTATTATCATGCATAGAAGTATGTCTCATTGAATCATTCATGCAACATGATGTCAATAATCCAAATTGTTCAATATTCTTGAATTATAGATTAGAGACATTATTAGGCTATTCCCAAACATTTCACAATTGAATTATGTTTCAAATTTGATAGAAAAGCAAAAACTAAAATCTATCTTTTCCACATAAGTGCTTCTTTGAGGTCGGCTTGCTAGTTTGGAGGTCACCTTCTTAGCCATCAACATGGAAATGTAGCCCAAAATCTAAGAAAGCTTGGGGAGCAAAAGATACTTCTACGCCTCCACTTCTTGAAAATAACAAATATGCCACCGGGGCTCTCCTTTATTGTAATTACAAAAGTAACATTATCCATTAGAAATATTTATCAAATGATTTTTTCTCAAAAAGAAATTCTCCAAATACCGTAAATTTGTATTTGGTTTGATGTAGTTGAAAATGCAGTGGATTTATATTTACAAATCCTTGTATTTGAAAATTCTGGAAAATCAAATCCAGTGTTTGGTTGGAGGGATTTGTAAATTTAGATTTTATTAAATAATTAATATAATATAATATATCAATTATATATTATATTACCAATATTAATTACACTTTTATTTAATATTTTATAAAATATAATTATGGTGTAATTAATTTTATGATAAATTAATATAATTAATATATACTTAATTTATTATAATAAAATATAATATATTAATTATTTATTAAAATAATTAATATAATATAATATATCAATTATATACTATATTACTAATATTAATTACTATATAATCATATTTTATTTAATATTTTATAAAATATAATTAAATTAATATTATTATGATTAATTAATATAATTAATATATACTTAATTTATTATAATAAAATATAATATATTAATTATTTATTAAAAAAATAATATGATATAATATATGAATTATATATTATATTACTAATATTAATTCCACTATAATTGCATTTTATTTAATATTTTATAACCCTAAACCCTAAAATCCTAAACCCTGATAATAACTACTGATAATAACTGGTAACTAAGCTGGAAGTAAGCTCAACTAAACGGTATAACCCTAAACCCTAAACCTTAAAACACTAAACCCCAAACCCTAAACCCCATAATTCTTTTAATATTAGGGTTTAGGGTTTTGACAGGGAAGGGTAGATCCATGATACGATGAGGAGGAGGACTTTAGAGCTTCGGGGTTTTTGACATTTTGTTTTTTTAAGGAGTTTTGTTTTCTTTTTGTCTTTATAAATATTTATTTATTATATAAATAATGAAAGCGCAAATATCTAATAAATATATTTATAAATAAACCTTAAAATAATTTATATTCAAAAAAATTGTTGTTTATATTATTAATATATAATAATAATAATAATAATAATAATAATTAAAATTACATTATTTGAGTAAAATGATTGGCTAATTTTTTTAAAATTTTAAAATTTTATTTGATTAATTCAAATTTTTTAAAAAACTCTAAATGTAATAAATATCTAGCATTTCTTAAGATTTTATTTTTATTGATGATTATTGTTATTTTTACATTAATATAATAAAATTTTGATAATTATGTATTGATAAATTTCAATAAAAAAATATATCTAAATATAAAATTTTAAAACAAAAAATATTAGGTTATAATTTCAGGTTATTATAAATTAGTTTGAGGTTATTATAAATAATTACAGGTCATTTTATTTGATTTCCTGCTTAGTTTTTGAAAAACATGAGAAACATTATTATTATTGAAAAAATAAATTTTTGTCTTGGGAATGCGCTCAATAAATTTTTTGAAAATATGAGAAACTTTATTTGTATTGAAAAAATAAAAACTAGTCTTGGGAGTTTTTAATTATTTTAAAAATATATGATTGGTTGAGTTTTTTAATTATTTTTAGTTAATATTACAAACAATAATTATTTTTTTTGAATAAACAAACAATAATTATCAGTCAAAGATCTTGCACCCGTTTTCCTTCCCAATCGATTCCCCTGTTTTAAAAATCCTAAATCAACGCTGAGGCGGTGCGACGACCACCGTTCTTCTCTGGTTTTCGCGCCTTGCCATCAACTACGGGAAAATCTTTTACAATGTGGCTGATATCATACGTCGATGTGTGAGCCGAGATGAAGTTGCTTTAACTGTGGCTCAGAAGGTTTTTAAGAGTTTATATGAGAATGCCTCCAATGTTCATCACGTCAGTTCGCATGTTGCTATTTTATCCGCCATACGGGATGTCTGCAAGCTTGTTGTCAAGGAATTGACTAGCTTGGTGATTTACTCAGATGAGGAGCGGAAGTTCAATACAGAGATCAACTACGGGAAAATCTTTTAGAAAGATTGTCTTTTGAATTTTTATCCTCTTCTTCTTCTCTGGTTTTTAATGGAATGTCTAATTGAAGGAATTTATAAAGAGTTATGGAAGGCTTGTGCTGGACCTTTGGTGGAGATTCCGCAAGTCGGGGAAATGGTGTTTTACTTCCCTCAAGGTCATATGGAGTAGGTGATGGGATTCCCTTTGATATTCTCATTTTTTTATTAAAAAAATTGGATTTTTTTTTAATTTTTTTTTGTTGGGCTTCTTCTTGTCTTTTTGTTTAAAGTTGTGAAGCTGTGATTTTTTGTTTGTGAATGTTTTCATTTTTGTGATTTTGTGTAGTTGGAGCCAACGATAAACCATGAGTTGAATTTGAAGGTTTCCTTGTTTAAGCTTCCAACTAAAATCCTTTGCCGTGTTGTTGACATTCAATTGAAGGTTTGTTTGGGATCTGAATACCTTCTGTTTCATTTACTAGAGGTTTTTTTTTTCTAGTTTTTTCTTCATTTTTTTTTGGTTGCTTTTTTGGGTGAACAATTAATTGTAACTTTATTTCTAATGGATAACAGGTCAAGGTTGAGACAGATGAGGTCTATGCTCAGATTAAATTACTCCCAGAAAAAGATGTGAGTAGCTCATGAAGCATAAACATATAATTTATATGACAAAAAAATAGCTCATGAAGCATAAACATCTGTTATGGAATACTTTAGTTATGGTTCCTCTTCTGCAAAGTATCAAATTGAATGAGAAATTTGGGTTTAATTTTATCGGCATAACTATTTCTGATGTAAAAGATAAATCTTGGTTAAATTTGTTTAGCAAAATGAATTTAAGAGCCCCCCATGTCAACCTGAGCTTTCGAGCCCTGGCGTTTTCTCATTCTATAAGATTTTGACGGCCTCTGACACAGACAAACATGGTGGGTTCTCTGTTCATCGGAGACATGCAAATGATTGCCTTCCTCCACTAGTTAGTTCCATCTTTGCCTTATTTCTTATATATATGTCTGATTTTCACTGTGAAGGTTGTTTGTCAAGCTGTTTAGTGAATATGTTCTTATTGGATCAGGATATGTCACAACCAATTTCGAATCAGATGCTGATTGCCAAGGATTTGCATGGCTTTGAATGGCAATTCAAACATATATTCAGTGGTAAAAATCTTATCATCCTTGCACAATGCCTGTTCTGATTTCTTGGATATCATACATAATAAGCATGACTCCTGAATTTATTGGTCAACCTATTTGTCCTATAAAGTTTTAAAACTATTGGCTTTGTTCATGGTTGCAGGGAAGCTAGAAAGAAGATTGTCGGAGGAGTCTTCTCTTGTATTTTCTTGCTGATGTTGTAAAGTGCGCAACTCTTGGGTCATTACCTGCACTGCTCCCAATAAGTTGACCGTTGCATTATATCTTTCTTGGGTGCTCTTTTCAATTTTATCATCCACTGTCCTATCAACTCTAGTCCAAGTGGTTTCCAATATGGCAACCTCTTCTTTCTTGACAGGAGTGAGCTCTGAAAGCTAGGAGTAGAAAAACAAAAACTCATAAGCAACAAATCAAATAATCTAAAACTCATAAGACATGAAATGTGCTTACTTCTCTCCCAGAGAGGGATTTGAAAAGAGTACCCACTAATGCTGTCTTTCTAAAGTTCTTTTCTCCATAGCAAAGAGCTCGGGGTACTTTCCCATTTTCTACCTTTTTCCCCGTGCCCGTCAATTCATAAAACCACAAGTTTAGAGCAAGAACACATCCCCTCACATAGCCAGTCTTCATCTTTGCACCTGAGCACCTGGCTTTGACATTCTTAGCTGCCTTAGGGATATCATCCATTAAAAATTTATGAACAGCCAATGCCCATGCATATTTGCCCAGTGAGTAGAGTTGATTAACATATTATCCAACCCAGTTTGGGGCAGTGCTAGTGGAGTGGGGGAAGAGGAAGCAGACCATCAAATAAACCACAAGCAATCTCACAAAATTCTCTTCTTCATTTGTGTCAGAGACAAGATGCAACAGCTTCTCCTTAATGCTATCTCGGTTTCGATCTTTGCATGTTGCCAAATACTTCTTCTCAAATGAAGAAAGAGACTTTGGTTGCTTGAACACCACCGTTGTTCCATTGCAAGGTAGACCCAATATTAATGAAATATCCTCGGGCCTAAAGCTTACATAGCCTTTGCCAATTTTAAACTTTTGGGTTCCTTCATCATAAAGCTGAAGAAGCCCATCTAGTAGTCCTCTCTCTTGGACTATTGGCTTCAAATCAAACAAAGAGCTGAAGGGAGTCAAGCGGATGATCTCCCAATGTCGTTGAGTCATTTGCTTTCTCAAATCATTAAGGGTTGATACTAGTGGAAGCAAGTGGCATCTACTATTGACAAGGTTGGTAGATGCCATACTCTTGATTTTCTTATCTGAGACCAAAGGAAAAAAAGTTTCAGTGGTAATGTAGGCAGTATAATAAATTTCAAGTAATATCATTGCCATTTATACTTCATCTCCATCTTAGAACTAACTATTTTGTAACTAAACATGAATATCAATTCGTCCTCCTTCGGTTTATTTATCAAATATTCAATTGTATGCATATTTTGCCTCAATGAATCCAGGGAAGCTAGAAGGAGATTGTCGGAGGAGTCTTCTCTTGTATTTTCTTGCTGATGTTGTAAAGTGCGCAACTCTTGGGTCATTGCCTACACTGCTCCCAATAAGTTGACCATGCAATGGATGATGCCTTAGGGACATCATCCATTAATATTGGTCTACCATGCAAAATGAGAAGTACAAGAAGAAGAAGAAGAAGAAGAAGAAGAAGAAGAAGAAGAAGAAGAAGAAGAAGAAGACGAAGAAGAAGAAGAAAAAGTATTCAATAAAAATTAATAACTATTAGATATTAATTTTTTTTTACATAACATGCATGGCTAATTGCACAAATGGTACCAATTATCAATATAAATGAAACAAAGTATTCATACAAACAAACTATATAAGAATTACGTCGTTAAGCACAAAAAAATTCATCATTTCATTCATATGATTAATACAAATTATTTATACAAATGATCCCATCATTCCATTACAATGAAAGAACCATCATAAAAAACTCTACAATCCATCAATACAATTGAAAGCAACAAACAAAGTAAAATAATACATGAATGCTTTGAATTTTATTTTATTTTTGTTCTCTTCTTGCCTCAATATCTTGCTCTATTAAAATCATAGAAATTTATATCCATCAAATTAAATTTTTAATCAATAGAAATTTATAAATAAAGCAATAAAAATTAAGAGAAGCAAAATCAAATTACAACCTGTAATTATTTACTTGTTGGTGGAGAATTATTTGACCCTCCCATTATTTCTATCTTTAAATTCATCATAATTTGAAATCGACTCATCTAGTCACATATGTCCCTAATAGCATTTGGCATTTGGCTAACAACATTGGTTAGTAATTCAAGTTTTTCTTCTAAACTCACAATTCTGTCAACATTAGAGGAAGTGTTTGTTAGAAATATGCCCTCGAATGCCAATGAGGATACTTGTATTTGGGGATTTGATTTGTATTATACATTCTTATTATTATTAAATAGGCATTTATTTTGATGTTCATATAAATCTTGTAATGGCATTTTAATCAGTTTTGAATATCGCAGTCCATGTGTATTAAGTTAAACCTTCTATCTTTGTGGGATAAAGAGGAGGGTACTAGAAGGTTTTGGTACTTATACACTTAAATAGTTCACAAATTGGAGAACCTTTAATTGGGTGTTAAAGGTTTGTAAGGATTTGTATGATATATATTTTGATAAAGAGTGCTAGTTGAGCACTATAAAATATTGGAAGTATATGCCACCAATGCATCACTGGGATTGGTGTATTCGAACATGATTCACAACAATCTAATCACATGGATTTTACTCTTTGACAGCCAATGATTGGGATTGTTGGTTATGGTCATATGAGTTGACCTTAGACGTGAGGTATCATGATCACAATGTATTTGTGACATCTAGTCTGTTACTAGAGTCGTTAGGCTTAGTTTACTTTTGGTAGGGCCAACCTCGAAGTTCGACTATGTTGGGGAAGTAGAAGTTGTGAGTGATCACCAAGAAAGAATTTATTCTCTCGGAAGTAAATGAGTTAGTTTCCTATGCAATTATAAGTATTTGAGATTAGAATACCTTAGCCAAGGCAGTCAAACTAATCATGTGGGAAACGAAGGGTAGTTTGGCAATCTTACTGTACTATGGTTATTAGCATACGATCGAGTTTAATGAGTTCGACAATTACCATGGTTCATACTCAGTTGTGATACAAGAATGAAGGGTTTATACACATATAGTAATCATAATATAAAAAAATTTTAAACATCAAGACATAATTTTCTAAGCCTTAGAATAAAATAGAGTGATCATTAAAACAATTAGATCATATCTCAATTTTATTCTTGCTTCAGCATGTCTCTGGTGGTATTATTTAATTTTGTGATATTATCTAACAGTGGCATTAGATCCAGGTTAATTGTTTTAATGAACACTAAGTTTACATCATATAATTTCATTGGTGGTCATAATTTGATGATTATATAAAATCAAAACATAGATGGTAAAATTAGATTTTATGCAAGATTTTTTATTTTGTGATTATGATTAGGGTCCATGGATTCATTTAAAATTCTTATAACAATAATAATAATAGTAGTAATAATAATAATAATAATAATAATAATAATAATAATAATATATATATATATATTGAATAAATAAATAAATAAATAAAAAAGTTACGTGCGGCCCACACAATGGTTGCTTAGTGCGGCGAGCATTGCGCCTTGCATGGGCGGCCGAAGCATTTATTATTTTTATTTATTTAATATTTATATTATTATATGAGGACTGGTATTCTAGGGACATCCCTACATTTTAAATCTAGGGACGTTCACAGTAACCGTCGGATGGTAATCCGATGGCTACTATCATTCTAAATAGTGCAAAATGCGTTCTACAGTGTCCTATAGTAATCATGAACAGTAAAAAGATGTATAGTGCTTATATAAATAAACAACCATTGGATGATGATCCAACGGTTGTAAGTGGGACATCCTTAGAGAACAGTAATCTAGGGACATCCCTAGATTACCATTTCCCTTATTATATTAATGTTTTATTATTTTATTAGATCCACACCGATGTAATTTATGATTGTTTTATTTTTATTTGATGTGTTGAATGGATGGGTACCATACGATCATGAATTTTATTGCTTTTTATATTTATTTTATTTTGAATTTATGTATTTGGGCCATATTGCGTCAAATGTAATTTTCTTTAATTTTTACAGAAAGTAAATTGTATCTAGGATACACATTTGTAAATTTTAGAGAAAATATAATCAAGTGACACAAGAGTCTGAGAATACGTGGACCAAGAAGCCCGGTGCGAAGTCCTTCTTTTGTATGGAGAGCAAAACCATGTATTAGATTAGGATTTTATTTTTAAATTAATCTATTAAATTGGGTTAATCTTAGATGTTCGTGATTGTATCCATGTGATGGCTTGATTATGTATGTATGTCATATTTTATACATGCATGTTTGATGTAATGTGAGACCTTAAGTACATTTAAATAATTCTCCTGAAAGAAAACACTAAGTTGAAGGGCATGGAATGTCCTGGTTCTCCACCAAGCTTTGGGTGATTAAAGTTATGAGGGTGCATGATATCTTCCCTTTATGAGGGGTCCCCGTATTCGTTATAACTTTAAGAACCTTTAGTGCATTGGATGCCGTCAGCCGAAACAAATTCCTCCCCAATTATACTATATGGGTTGAGGGGGTGGAATTCAATTGTTATATTGACAGAAGTTGGTGGGTTTGACTTAGATAGTTTACGGGCCAATTAAACTGTATGGGTTGAGACTTGGTGAACTATGGGCCAAAATTGATTGGACTACCTATGGTATAGGTTGGCATAGAACGCCACTTTATTGACTCTAGTGGTGCAATTATATTGTATAAGTTGAGCTCCGCTGGATTTAATAAAGAACACAATCACTCACTATGAAATCCTACCAACGAGGATTTCTGATTTCTACAGTGGGAGTGTAGATTTCAAAAAATGTAGTGGAAGCCAAGTTTTATTTGAAGACCTTAATATAACTTGGGTATTATATAAATAAACTAATAATTTAGTTTTTTATTTTCTTGTAGTTTATTTCTCGATATGACTAATAACCCACTTAATATTTTGCTTTAAAAAAAAATACCCTTACCGAGTCCAATTATGTAGATTGGCTTAGGAATTTAAAGATGGTCCTCAATTTAGAGCAAATCAGGTATACATTCATGAGGCTGATGTTCCTACCGAACCTCCACCCGAGGCAAGTAAGGAAGAACAAGATATTTATCTAAAATGGCTTGAGGACAACTTGCGAGTGATGAGCTATATGTTAGCCTCCATGAGCAGTGATCTGCAACGCTCTCATGAGAAGATGAGTGATGTGAAATAGGTATTGTTGCACTTAAGGAGCTCTATGGAGAGCATAGTTGGACTGCTCGGTATGAAATATCGAGATAGCTTGATAAGTGCTTGTGTATAAGTAATACGAAGTATTCTTTTCTTACATTAAGCATTACTTTTCTTAGATTTTATCACTTATTCTTGTGTATATGTGTTTTTTTGTGCATGTAGGGTGTGGAGACAATTGTAGAAGAAAGAAGCCAAAAGTAGATCGTGGACGCATTTGTTAATGAAGTCTTTGAGTGAATAAATCTGAAGACACAAGTTGTGCTCAAAGACCTGTGAGGGTGTGCCAACCTCCATTGTGCTTAAGCGAATACGCAAAGTGGAGGGGCACAAAGGTAGTTACACTCACGTGTTCTGACTTCTGCAATACTTGCAAGATCTTCGTCAATTTTATTTTTGACAAGATCCCCTTGCGTATATCCCGCAAGTGCACGGGTTTGTCGAAGTAATAATCCCGGGTGAGCGGGTATCGAATCCACAGGGAGTAGGGAATAAAAATACTTAATTCGATTCTTAGCTATGTAAAAGATCAATGATAATGAGTGTGACAATGATTTAATTCTCAACAGTAAAAGCAACAAGTAAGAGAGCAAAAGTAAAGAAGGGGGTAAGGCAATCGATAAAGATGGGGTACCCGGATAATGCTCCACCTAGGATAATTGTTTCAAGTGCAAGAACCCTCTATTATGCTTCCTAATCAATGCAATGGTGAGTTATGGAAATCCTTAAATACATAGTCCCAAATCTAAGGTCAACTATGCCTAACTCTATACATGTCCCGGAGGAGAAATCGAACAATCTCAACACCTCGCACTCGCATAGAGTTGCAATGAGCTCTAGGGATTCCAAGTGATAAATCTCTTCCTAAGTATAGACCTAACCCTTTGGTCCAGGTGGAAGGTCCCTAACCACAATTGAGCCCTAGATACTAAGATCACCTCAACGCTTCACTCCGTTGCACGCGCAACTAAGCCCCAGTGGAAGTTCATCCCTTAGACCATTCACTCTATTATAGCCGCAAAGAACTCGAGGAACGGAGGTAGAATCTATCACACCGGAGGGGAAAAGGGACGCTCCTGTACCTCTCGACTCACCCTCTCAACCCTCTCCAACCTAGCTTTGTCTAACGCTCGTGGTGTGTCACTCACTCACAAGGTTACCAACAAGAATTCTCAACCCTAGTGTCACTCTAGGGGAAATGTTCATACAATCAAGCATTGAAGGTTGGAACTCACAATAAACATCAATTTATTGAAAGCATAATAAAGAGGTTCAAAGAAACAAATACATTCTAGGGTTCACAATACCCGAGTACCCACTAGGGGTTTAGCTCTCCATGGAGCTAAGTACAATCAAAGAAATAGAATGTAAAAGCAATGAATCCATAAAGAAACCCCCTCGATAGTCGTGTCGATGGTCTTGTGGAAAGTCCTCTACTCGTCGTCCAAGGATTCCCTCGTCCGGTATAGGATACGCCTCAACGGAAGCTCCCCTACCAACCTTCTTCCTAAGGAATGACGATGTCAGAGCCGTAGAACCTCTCCAAAACTTTGGCCAATACCCCTCAAAACCCTAGCCGAAGCCCTCTCTCAAGTTGGGGAAAAGATGGAGAAAAGAATACAAAAATCGGGGCTGATTCGGCTTTAAATAGGGCTGGAATCGGGCTACTACACGGGCGTGGATGCTTCACGTGCCCGTGCGGAATTTCCACACGGGCGTGGGTAATTTCCACACGCCCGTGTGGATTCTCTGAAACTGTCATTTTCGGGCGGCTGTGAACAGTAACTACTACAGTGTTTGTTACAGTGATTTGCAACAGTAACCTACTACAGTACTATGCCAAAAAATATTCCCGAATCCACTTTTTATCGAGGTAACATAAACGGGCACACGTTTATGCCGTGGATCGCTTTGCTTCTTCAATGACGGATAAGTTGATAGAGATCTTGTTCTATGTGCATAAGTCGGAATGCTTGAGTGTGACTGCCCTTGTGCCCTCCAAATGGTTGTGCAAACTCAAATACGGGGAGGTTGGCACACACTCTAGCATCTCGCACCCGACTTATATCTTCGCGTTTGAACCTTAGCAAGATTTCCTACAAAATCGGTGCATTGTGATCCACATTGGCTTCTTTCCTTCATAATTGGTTTCACAACCCTACCTGCATAAAAGTAACATAAAAACACACATATTAATGTAAAAACCCGAGAAAAGTAATGCTCAACATAAGGAATGCTTCACATTCATATCACTCAAACACTTATCAATTTTATTGAAGACGCAACACGATCTACCGCATGGATGTGTGCCCATTCATGTGGCCTCGATGATAAGAGTGGATTGGGAGCATTTTGGCGAAGTACTGTAGCAAATCATTATAGCAAAAGTACTGTAGTAGTTACTATTCACAGCTCGCATGAAACCAAAATCTGGAAATCTACATGGCTGTGTGGATGCCCGATTCCAGCCCCTATAAATACTACAACTTGAGACATTTTGAATAATCTTTTCCTTATTTTTCTCCCATCTTTGGAGGCGCTCGCGGCTAGGATTTAGAGAGGCTTTGGCTAGGTCTTTGGAGCGGTCTACTGCCTTCAACATCGTGTTCCTTTGGAAGAGAGTTATTGGGGGAGCTTTCATCGGCATCGATTCAGCGAGGTGTGCCCTAGGCTTGACAATGGAACCTTTGGAGAAGATGAGGCAGCTCCGTAAGACCATCGATATGGACTACAAGGGGGTTTTATCTACAGATTGCATGTTTTCACTATTGATTTCAATGTTGATTGTGTATTGCTCCATGGAGAGCTAAACCCCTAGTGGGTGCTTGGATTTTTAAACCCTAGGATGATTTTGTTTCATTGACCTTTATTATGCTTCTTTAATTGATTTTTTAATTGAGTTCCATCCTTGAATGCTTATTATATTAATTTTTCCTCAGAGTGACACTAGGGTTGAGAATCCATCTTGGTAATCCTTGTGGATGGGTGACACGCCATTAAGATTAGACAAAGCTAGGTTGGAGAGAGTCGAGAGAGTGAGTCGAAAAGTAGCGGAACGTCCCCTTTCCCTTCAGGTGTGATTTATCCTACCTCCACATTCCAAGAGTTCTTTGGGGTCACGATAGAGTGAAGTGCTAAGAGACAAACTCCACTGGGGCTTAGTTACACGAGTAATAGAGTGAAGTGTTGAAGTGATCCTTAGTGCTGGGGCTTAATTGTGACTAGGGGTCTTTCACCTGGACCAAAAGGTTAGATCTATATTAGGGAATATGATATATCAATTGGAATCCCATAGAGCTTTAAGCAACCTTGCGCAGTGTGAGGCGTTGAGAGTATTCCTTTTCGCCGGGGCATAGTGTAAGGTTAGTCACGGTTGACCTTAGGTTTGGGACCGTGTATTTTTTTTTTTTGGATTTCTACGACTCATTAAACATCAGTTAGGAGATATAATGATTAGTCTTGCACTTGAAACAATAGTCCTAGGGTGAGCAATATTTGGGTGCCCCATTTTCTATCGATTGCCTCTCCTTATTACTATTCTGTCTCTTTCTTCTTTTCTTTATTTTTACTTGCATTGATATTTTTCATACCACACTTGAATCATCTTCATTTTAGTTAAATAACAATATTCTGAGCATTATTCTCTGTGGATACAACTACCCACCCACCAGGGTACTTTATTACTTCGATAACCCGTGCACTTGCAGTACACACATGCAAGGGGTGTGTCAGAGCTTTTTAGGGCGAAGATGAGTGAGGGTGGTGAAGTTGGAGAGCATGTCCTTAAGATGATCTCTATGATTGAGAGGTTGGAAGCTCTTAACTTTTCCATGGACTACAACCTTCAGGATGATCTAACCTTGCAGTCTCTTCTTACTTCCTTCTCTTAGTTCATTGTTAATTTTAACATGAATGATATTGAATACACACTAGCGGGTCTTCTTAACAAGCTAGTGAGTACCCAGTTTCAGATGAAGACTAAAGGGAAGAATGTTGTTGCTTTGTCTATCTCTACTAATAGGCTGATAAATGGCTAAATAAGTGTATTTCATACGTATTCTTATCATATTATTTATGTATAGATTGATGATTTGTTGTTGTTTGTGTGGTTTAATTGATCTTATTTGTGTTACAGGTCTTGAAGATGCCCAGGTGAGCTCAACAACACAAAAAAAAAGAAAAACGACACTAAAAATGACGTTTTAGAGCCCAGGGCATTGTAGCAGTTACTATAGCACAAAGAACTTGAGAAACGACAAAGTCTTGGGTTTTGTTGACAGGTTTGTTAATGGCCGTGAAGATGCCTATGAACCGGATGAAGAATGCGCAGTTTTACCATAGTAGTTTCTGTAACATTTTACTGTAGCACTACACAAATTTTCGGCAAATTGTCGAAACTCTGATAGCCTCCTTCATGCCCGTGAAGATGGCTGTGAAACCAACCCGAGCAAGTTTTAAAAGGGGCTTTAGGGCTTTTTGAGCTATCTTCTTCCACATCTTCTTTTCCTACCTCCACCATTCCTCTTCATCTTCCAAATTCGGGGTAAAGACGACTCAAGAAGATATTTTAGACGAGGAAGTCAAAGGAAGAGATAAGATTCGACATCATCTCCCATTGTTCAAGCTTATAAGAGGGCAAGGAAGCCGCCCTTTTGGTGGCATCGTTGGAAGCTTACCGCGGCTTGTCTCTCCACATTCATCACTTGAGGGAGTTCTTTTTTGATTATTTAGTTATTTTTATGGACTTGATCATGTATTTTCTTAGTATGAACAACTAAACCCCAAGGTTACAGGATGTTGGTGAACCTTGGGTGAACTTGTGTAGTTGGATGCTTTGATCTATTTTATTTCATTTTGGTGTGTTTGTAATTCATGCTTTGTCTACTTTGATGTATTGATATGCATGAGAACACGATATGTCAATTTCTAGGTTGTACTAGGTTACGTGACCATCGCCCTTGTATTAGACATACCTAGCTTGGAAGGGATCCATGTACAAACACGCCGTGACCATCAGGTATTTTGTGTCCCTCCAACATTTGGGTTTGACATAGTTTGTGTTTCGGCCCTAATTAGATATTTTTATAATTGTAATGCAATCATAGGAGGATTTGGTAGGAAAAAAAATTCTATATCAATACTCCTACCGGATTAGGAGTCAATTGCCATGACCATCTGGTTGACCTATCTTAGGAATCTCTTGGTCCAAACCACCAATTGCATGATAGTTCTAGCATCCTTCTCACTTTAGCAGCCCCAGGGGGACCGCATCTGTGACCATTTTCATTCCTTGATTTCTACCCTTGATTTGCCTCGACTGTAGACACACATTTAGAGTTCTTTCTTTTATTTTGTAGTTTAGAACACGATCACTCAAATCTGTAGGCTAGATAACACGTGAGGAAGAAATAAGAGTAGCTTCTCGGGCTCTGGGAATACGACCTTCTCATGCTTACATGAGAGGTATTACTTGACAACCTCGTGCATTTGCTGATGTCACAGCAAGTTTTTGGCGCCATTGCCGGGAACCCACGAGGAATATTCGAAAAACTTAGAGCATGTTGATTTGGCCATTGTTTCTTTTATTTTCTTATTTTGTTTTTGCTTGTTTTTCTTGTACATATATTTTCATTTCTTTGCTTCTATTTCTTTCTCTTGTTTTCTTTTTAAATCCTTATTGTTGGTGTTTGATGCTATGCAAGGTACCCATCTTATGACACGTGCAAATCAAACAAACTTGGTGGTGTCGGACGATGAAATTTAGAGAACCTTGCATCAAAGGTTGAGGGAAGTAGCTAAGTGTTCAGGGCAACAAGAGGTTCAGATTGAACATAGTGAACCATCAATCATGGCAGAACAAAAGAGGACCTTGTCAGATTATGAGAGGCCACAGTTTACTGGTGAAGAATTCAGTGTGCAAGCTTCTACAGTGCCAGCAAATAATTTTGAAATTAAGGCCATTACAATCGGGATGATTAAATATTCAGTTCAGTTTGATGGGTTAGTTGATGAAGACCCTCATGCTCATTTGTCCTGTTTCCTCTAGATTTGCTCCACCTTCAAGATCAATTCAGTCTCAGATGATGCCATCAGATTGAGGCTATTTTTGTTTAGTCTGAGAGGAGCAGCTTATCGATGGTTCACTTCATTAGCTCCCGTGTCTATCACCACATGGAAGGAATTAGTGGAAAAATTTCTTGCAAGATACTTCCCGCCAAGCAAAGCAGCTAGACTAAGGCAAGAGATTTCGGCCTTCAAGAAGGGTAATTTTGAGACACTCTTTGAGGCGCATGAAAGTTTCAAGGATATCCTAAGAAGATGTCCTCATCATGGTTTCTCTTCTTGGATGAGAGTGCAGATGCAATGCAATGGCTTAAATTATGCAACTCGCTAGCTTATCGACACTGGAGCAGGGGGTCGTTGAGTAATAAATATCCTAAGGATGCTGAGAAATTGATTGAGGATATGGTGAGTAATGAATGCCATTAGAGCATTAGGCAGAAACCCCTAAGAGTAGTAGGGATTTATGAAGTGAATGACACCACCGCCTTAGTTGTAGAATTGGAGGTACTGAAAAGAAGATTTGATCAATTTATGATAGGTTTGAGCTCGAAATCAGGGGCAGTCCTATCTTGTGAGACGTATGGGCGGGAGATGAAACTGCTAAGTGCTGAATTTCTAGTACATCGATAGTGCCTATGGAAAGAGTTGACTATGTTAGTAGAGGCCAAAGAAGCCAAGGGAATCCTTATGGTACCACTTATAAGCTCGGGTGGGGAAGCCACCCCAATCACTCTGGGGGTCAAGGTTCACAACAATGGGCACCACCACCACCACCATGTCCACAAGTACATCAATAGCCACCACTGCAATAAGAGAGGAAGTACACTACTAAAGATGTTCTGGCCAAGTTCATGATCAACACAGAGGCCAAATTATAGAACAAAAACACTAGGCTTGATGAATTCAGCATAGTATTAAGGAATGTCCAAGCTTCAATTCTCGCGCTAAAAAATCAAGTTGGGTAACTTGCCAGGGTAAATTCTGAGTGCTCCCCAGGCAGCTTACCAAGTAATACTGAAAGTAATCCGAGCGAGTATTTGAAGGCCATCACTTTTAGGAGTGGAAAGCAGGTTGAAACACTGGCTAAAAAAGGACACATCACCAAGGAGATGGTGCAAGCTGTGCAAGATATTCCAAGCACATCAAAGAGTACCGATGAGAAAGAAGGGATTCTTAGGAGTGGTTGGCATTGAGTATAAGTGGGAGATTGTTAGGATTATGCCCTCGAATGCCAACAAGGATACTTGTATTAGGGCATTTGATTTGTATTATACATTCTTCTTATTATTAAATAGGCATTTATTTTGATGTTCATATAAATCTTATAATGGAATTTTAATTAGTTTTGAACATCGCAATCCATGTGTCTTAAGTTAAACCTTCTGTTCTTTGTGGGATAAAGATAAAATCACTAGAAGGGTTTGGTACTTATGCATTTACATAGTTCTCAAATCGGAGAACCTTTAATTGGGCATTAAAGGTTCATAAGGATTTGTATAACATATACTTTGACATAGAGTGTTAGTTGAACACTATGAATAGTGGGATCATATATCATAAATGCATCACTGGGATTGGTGTATTCGAACATGACTCTCAACTATCTAATCACATGGGTTTTAGTCTTTGACAGTCAATTATTGGGACTGTTGGTTATGATCATATGAGTGGACCTTAGACCTGAGATATCGTGATCACAATCTATTTGTGATGTCTAGTCTGTTACTAGAGTCATTAGGCTCAGTTTACTTTTTGGTAAGGCCGACCTCGAAGTGCGACTATGTTGGGCAAGTAACAGTTGTGACTTGTGAGTGATCACCAAATTCTCGGAAGTAATTGAGTTAGTATTCTATGCAATTATAAGTATGTGATATTAGAAGACCTTGGCCAAGGCAATCAAACTAAACACGTGGGACATGAAGGGTAGTTTGGTAATCTTGCTCTACTGTGGTTATTAGCATACGGTCGAGTTTAATGAGTATGACAATTACCATGGCTCTTACTCTGTTGGGATACAAGAACGAAGGTTTTATGCACATGCCTCTGATGGTATTATTTAATTTTGCAATATTATCTAACAGTATTCACAAGAAGATGACTAGTGGAAAGACGACACACTGAGTTATTCATGCATGTGTGTGCACTAGAAGTCTCATCATATAAAGCTTTAGAATTCACTATAGTACCAAACCCATATACATCAGTGTGTGTAGTTGTCATCCCCTTAACTGATGATGCGAATGCTTCCAGATCAAACTCGGGAGGATCAACTTTAAATTTCTCCTACAAAGTAAAAAATAATTATCGCCAATCATAGATTTAATTTTATAAAAAAAGTAGCAATTTAAAACTTAAGTATGAATTGATAACAATTGACATGGTGCCCGTAAGATCACTATTTCCTCTTAACATATATGAGTTCTCTCGAACAATTCTATATATTCTGTTGGTCGTTGAAGCTTTTTTTTCTTTACATTCACAGAGAATTGTTTTTAATTAAACTAGGAATGTAATTTTTTTTATCGAAAATATATGTATATATATGAATAACACAGACAAAATTCATGAGATGAATTGAGTGAAATTGTTCTATACCATTAGATATTGAGTAACAAGAAAGGAATGAGATTCACTTGTGTGTTTGTAATAGTTCCCTCATTTTTTGTTAAGCGATTGGCTAGTGCTTTCTTGGATATATTTTGCCAATTCTCTATAATCCAAATAGTATCAATAAAAGCAACAAAAACTTCAATTGACATCCAACAACTTTTCATTCCTATATGCTTCTTATAGCAATATCAATGAAATCAACTTCTTGCATTGTACCGTTCAACATATCTTTGAATCACTTCTTACTTGCCTTTTACCATACTCGTCAAACATTATGTTCCTCTTCTAAAGGCCACTTAAAATATTCCTAATATTAAACATTAAAAAACATTACTAAGATCCACATATAAATAATCAAAAAATTTAGTAAATAAGTCAAGATAAAATAAAATAAACAACACAATTTGTAGTCACCCCAAATTTTTTCTACATAGCTTCCTTCACATTGTAGGGAATTTTACTACATAGCAGAAACACGCTGGTCAAGAAATTCTTTATTATTTTAACAATAGTTTTTGACACCATTTTCTTAGCAAAAACATTGTGAGAAATCAAAGTCAATCATTAATACATAAAATTATAAAATTTACAAAATAACTAAGCCAATAGAAAAAACAATTAATTGTGAAAGTATCACACAAAATCCCAGATTTCTTCAATATACCTATCTTTAAGAATAGTCAGACAAATGTTTTGGTTTGTAACTTTTGGAGTGATTCTTCTTATAGTAGAACCACTTATTTGACGTTGTATATCTTCTCCTATGATAGCTTAACATGTAACAGAAAAATCCATCATAACTAAACTTTAATTTCCCATTTACTATTGCCTCCATTGAAGAAGCAGTTGGTGCTTCAATTGGTGAATCATTATTTGTTGATGGTTGAGACCATAGAGTGACGAGGGATGATATTGATATCAGTGGTTCTTTAGTGGATAAAGTGGCAAAAGAGACATTCAAGGATGGATGACACGCAGGATTCTTTGTAGGGTCATAGTTGCTTATTTTAATTACTTGAGCTTTAGCTTTATTTTGGGCTTTAGGATCATTTAGCTTAGCCATTGCAACTCTAAGATTAAAAAACTAATTAGTACTAATTAGATTTGGATATCTTCTGCTATATATTAAATAATATAACCAAACAATAAAAATCAAAATTAGAAAAATGTTGGTAAATAAACAACCAAATTTGGATAACAAACACACCAACAGTAAAATTTCATATATGATAATAGTTATGTGTTCAATAAGCTAGATGTAGAAAAACACAAGAATTAAATAAAGTATATTAGTAAATTAAACATATCAATCATCATTAGAGTAAGGAAATTCATTTTCTTGATCATCTTCATACTCATCTCCATTTTCCCCATCCTACCCATCATTCACATTTTCCTCATCTTTATTACATATTTGTCTTCATCTTCATCAACTTCATCGTCATTGTCTTCTTGCTCTTCAATAAATGAAAATTTCTCTTCAGACCTACCATTAGCAAGAAAAATTAGGCTTTCAAGTTTCTCTTAAAATGTAATATATGTATTTATAAAGACATCATCTTTTTAATAAATATCTCCAATTAAATTTGTTGTACTTTTTCCATAAGTATCCCTCTCATAAAGGTAAAACATACTCCTCACCTTGGTTTTGAAAACTGCCCACCAATTGCATCAATCTCTCTTATTAAAGGTATGAGGACTGTAATAAACTTATAAACCTTAATCAACTAGCACAAATGGTTCATTACAATGAAGTATTGATTTGTGTTTGATTTCAACAAGGCCATGACAAGGATCAACCTTAATCTATTTTTCTAGGTCAAACCAATAACATTTTAAAAAGTACAACCTTATTTCCAACCCCAAAATTCTTTAATTAGATAATATGCTCCAAGACACCATATATGTCATTCTTGGAATCATTATAAGAATTCCCTTTCATGCAGACTCCACTATTTATTGTACTCTTGTTTTACCTATTGTCTTACTTGTCAAACTTGGACCCATTTATAAAAATAACCTTTGATAAATTATGTAATTTATCTCAGCCCATATGATATCTCGACGATGCAAAGGTCAATTTCATTTTAAATTTTTTTCACTATTTCACCCATGCACAAACATGCCTTCTATCATCTTTTCTCAAAGTGTATGAGGCTTGAGGTATGTAAACACAACCATTAGTTTCCACCAATTCCAATTCTTTACAACCGCAATATACTGCCAAGTCTGTACAAACATGTATGTGGTCTTTAGTTTTACCATTAATATCCATCATCATATTGAACACACTCTTTAAGACATCTCATTTAATATGCATCACATTTAAATTATCAAAATAAAATTGTGTGTCAATAAAGAAACTTCCAAATATACTTTTATTCACTCAATTATGACTTTCTCTAAATCCTAAAAGCTTTCCCTCATTGCATTTTGTGCCACACATGATATTTGGAATGGAATTCAACTGTGTTAATATTTTTTGACCAGATAATCAAGGAATTGGACAATCATGCTCAACCTTTTTTCTAGAGTATATTTTTACCTCCTAAAATAATGATCACTTCTTAAGATTGGTAATCATAATAAAAAAAATGTCTTCTTATCATGAACTAATATAAAAGACTTAAAAATGTTCCATGCAATAAGGACATGATAAGGTTCCATAAGTACTACAACAGGAAAACATAGCATATGTTGAAAAATCATTAATTGTCCATAACAATTATGCTTTCATAGTGAAATTCTATTTTTTAGAAGCA
This sequence comes from Dioscorea cayenensis subsp. rotundata, assembly GCF_009730915.1. Lineage (NCBI taxonomy): Eukaryota > Viridiplantae > Streptophyta > Magnoliopsida > Dioscoreales > Dioscoreaceae > Dioscorea > Dioscorea cayenensis. The sequence continues at coordinate 9,956,300 of NC_052486.1, forward strand.
TCATAAGTTAGAATGCCATCATTCCATAGTTCTTTTAACTCATCTATCAAGTCCACAAGAACAAATATATGTTTTAGTCTAGACTTTTCTTTCCTAAAGTGACTATAATAAGAAATACGTATGACTACTTCAAACATTTCCAAAAAGGCAAATTGTAAATAACAAATATTAATGACCAAATAGAATATGGTTTTGTTACAAGTCTAAAAAGACTAAAACTATATGCCCATAACCTGAGTCTCACATTGTGGGATTTTTGGATGAAAGATGAATTCATTTGGTTGAAGTGCTGCCATGCTTCCCTATCAACAAGATCTTTAAGCTTGCCATCAGTGCTTTAATTAGTCACACGCCATGTTATATTTTTAGCAATCTTTAGTGACATTTCTAATGTTTTGGTATAAGTGGTAAATAGAGAAATATCTTGCAAAGAATTATCTTTTGCCTTCCTTTTTTTTTATTTGTCTTATTGTATCATCTTATACCAGGATGTCCACAAATAGAATGATGGTCAATTTTAGTAGCCTCTTTATAAAACAATATGCAATTATTTTGATACACATGTATTTTCTCATAACCCACACTATCTTTCTTTATTTTCTACTTTATTCTATAACAGTTATAGAGTAAGCATTCATCTTTTGGAACCATATTCTTAATCATCACCATAAGATGATCAAACATGCTTCACTCCTGATTAAACTTAGACATTAAATTAAGTAGTTATGATAAAGTTGATAGCTTTGTGTACTTGGCGCAATGTTGATATCATAGTTTATTTGCATCATTCAACAAATCATAGAGCTTGATTGCCTTGGGTTAGGTTCTTCTTCCACAAAATTTAACCCACTATTATGATAAAGAGAAATGCTAAAAGTTGGGTCTATAAAATATATTATCATTGGAGCATACGAATTTCGGGATTCCACTTGACAAATTATCTCAACATGATGATCTCCATATATAGAAGATTGTCCAATTTCATATTCCCATGAGAAGGTTCAAGTTATATAACCAACCATAAAACCATTATAGTAAAGGTGCCTACACATTGTATCAGCAATATGAATTATACTATTTTGAGAATATGCAAAGGCAATAAATTCCTCTACTTCCTTAATAAATTCATTATTAATTAATGTACCTAATCCCTCTGACAATACATCTAAGATCAATTTCTAACCATTTTGTAATTCAAAATAGCTAAAAACATACAATCTATTTATTAAAAAAACCATAAATTTTGTTACTATTTTAACAAGAAATCGTATGTTTCAAATTTTACCCTTCAATGCATAAAAATGTTCAAAAGTCCTAAATTCATCAAGTATTTATACAAATGAATTAAGATAGCACAAATTTTCCTTAATAGCAAACAAAAGGCCAATAAAAAGTAAATATGAGCAAAGGTTCTCTATGCATTTCCAATAGTATATCCATTCTTAAAAAGGCCAAACTGGTATCAAATCAAAAATTATTTGAAAATATGAGAATGGGATAAAATGCCAAGAAACAAGTATTGTGTATGGCGTAATGTGACAAAATGAAAATAACCACCCATAAATACACCTAGGCTTTACATGAGGAATTATTTCACAAATTCTTGCCCCTCAATATTTTTGCTTCAACATAGTCCCAAATTATAATTTATACTAAATTAAGAAATAGTAATAGAAAAAATATATCATTCATAAGAGCTTAAGATCTAATTTGGGAAGCTTGTGAAGTTTGAGAACTATTAGCTGAAGAAGAATCTTGAACTTATACACGTCAACCATTTATTAAGGAAAACTTGTCATTAATTTGGAAAACAATAATATCTGCATTAAATTAAATAAGAGAAGTGCAAAGCAATAATGTCATCCATCATTCTGATGTTTGCTAAAGATTGATCAGTGGATGGTAAGGTGGACTATACACTTTTCAATTTCAAAGTTTCTATGTTATGGAATCAAAGTGGTGATTTGAATTGATTTTAAAATTAACTCTCTCTGATGGATATTTAGAGTAAAATAGTGTCATATTTTCATTGGCCTTTTCATTTATTTAAATGCATTCTAAAATAAATCCGCTTCATATATCCAACATTTGTTAAAGCAAAAACAAAATAATAATAATAATAATATCATTATTATCTATCATCATCATCATCATCATCATCATTAACTAATTAATTAATTTGATTAGATGAAAAATTAGAGAGTATATAAATGAGGAACAAGTTTAATGGTTTATAGACTTTGATTTTCAGTTTTGTTTCGCAATTAGTTGCATGGCTGATGAAATACTTTTATGCATGTAATGAATTAAACATAACATTTTAAACATCAATTTTATGCCACATTACCCAACACAAGGTGCATACTAAAATGTGGATAGGATCCTCTGTTTTACACATTTATTAATTAAAAAATGTTACATCTAATTAGAATATGGTGGCCCTCCTTACATAGCATATATTCCATGCTTGCTTTATTGGCAATAAAATGAGTCTTTTTTTGCCTTGTAATCCAACGAAGGCAATGGTTTGGAGTACTAAACAAAGCCCCAAAAACATGCTACAAACACTCAAGGAAAGGAGTTTTTTTTTCTTGATTATACCCATATTCAATCCACATTTAGAATAAACACCTTATGTATACATCCATTTTGTGGTCCTGTTTAAGCATCATGCACTATCTTAAATGAGTTAGATGTCCTTATATTTTACCACTTGAAATAATACACTTCCACCTCTCCCACTTATATTTCACCACTTATTACTCTTATCTTAAATCACCACCCTTGCTCATTTTTCATTTCTTCTCAAGAACTTCCATTTCCTCTAGTCCATATAAGGATGGAAATTTTCAATCTAAATTTTTCCCCCCATTTTTGATTATGTTAGGAGTATGCCCTCGAATGCCAGCGAGGATACTTATATTAGGACATTTTATTTATTTTATACACTTTTGATTATTAATATAAGACATTTCTTTTGATGTTCATATTAAATATTGTATTAGTATTTTAATATATATTGAACAATATAGTTCATGTCTATTAAGTTCAATTTTCTACTCCTTATGGGATAAGGAGAAGGCACCAGAAGGGTTTAGTACATATACACTTAGGTAGTGTTTGTTTGGGGTTATTTTAAAAACCTTGTAATTGAAAATACTTTACTTTAGAAAATCTTTTGTTTGTTTAGATTTATTTGAAAACTTGATGTAAGTGGAAACCCTCCTTTAGGTCTATTTGGTTTTAAGCTCAAATCAAGAGTAAAACCAAATCTTGTAAAATCAAATACATCATTCTCTCCTTCATCACCTCGTGCTTCATTGTGATGCTCTCCGTCTTTTGCTCAATTTTAAACCTATCAATTTGGGTTTGTGGTGGGCCAGCCCCCGGCCCGCCAAACCCGCCATTTGGCTGGGCGGGGCGGGTCAACTTGCCATTTTGGGTTAAGGGCTAAACGGGCCAACCCGCCAAAAAAATAAAAAAAATAAAAAATATATTATATTTCATAGTTTTTACTTAAACCTGTTAATACATTTTACATTTAACATGGTACATGGCATCTAATGATTCTAATATTAAAAACTAGACATAAGATAAAAGTATCCATTACAATTACAATGAAGTTCATTAAAAATTTAAAATCTTCCCATCAACAATAAAAAAGTTCAATCATAAGATAAAAATCTATTTCATAGTTCTTCAAACTCCCTCTCCTTCTTAAGACATACAATAATAAAATTCATTACAAATTTAAAATTCATCAACCATTAAATCATTAACATCTTCCTCTTCTCCATCTCCTCCTTCTCTTATATCTTCATCAATAACTTCAAAAATATTTGATTCCCCACCAGATATAGTTGATTTAATATTTGCTCCATCTTCATTATCTACATAAAAACGGCCAAATACAAAGATTAGTTAAAAATTAAATTTAAGATAAACCATTATTTCAAGATTTCAACTACATGAAAAACTTAAATTAAATAATTTGTAAGTAAATTACCAATGTTATAGCCATGCAACCAATTACGGGTGCAAATGAGAGCTTGCACTTTTTCAGGAAGGGTACAACTTTTGTACTTGGTGAGCACATGACACCAATAGAGAAAGCCGATTCAGATGCAATAGTTGTTATTGGAATAGCCTAGACATCACTTGCCATTGATGCAAGGATTGGGAACCTATGCTTATGATCATTCCAATACTCCAACACATCCAAATCTTCATAATATGAAAATTCAAGCTTTGGCTAGTCCAAATAAAGATCCTATTGAGATTTCCCCACATTTGTAATTGATGGGCTCTCAAATGTTTTAATTTCCTACAATTAACAATTAACATATGTTATCATAAAAAATATAAACAAATTAGAGAAATAAAAAGAAAGAAAGAAAGAAAGTGTTAGAATACTTACATCATAGATTCTTTTGCCCTTCCTTTTAATTCCTCCACCACCTTTGTGTAGATGTAGGTGCAATGGTAGAAGAATGTTGTGGTTGTGAAAGACTTGCCTTATTAGCATTAGAATAATGCTCAAAAAAATCTTGTCTAACTTTGTCTTCACAAGTGACACTTTCTCTTGGAATTTAGTATGATCACTCTCAACTTTCCCATAAAAATATTCCAACATCGGCAACTTAATCCGTGGGTCAAGGATAGCTCCAAATGCAAGCACCACACTATATTGTCTCCAATATTTATCAAAATTTTCTTTCTTACTTCTACACATATCACTTATCACCACATCTTCACTTGACAAATTTTCTTTTAATAAAACCTCAATCTTCCAAACTTGCAAAAAATACAAGTTTGATTTAGGATAAGAAGAAGCCGAGATCAAGTTGGTAGTATCAAAAAATGGCTCCAAGAACTCATATATTTTCTCTCCTCGTTTCAATTCTTCATTTGAAAGGAAATACTTATAATTTCTATCATTTAATTGAAGAGAAGCAAACGCCTTTTTATATTTAACGACACTGTCCAACATAAAATATGTTGAATTCCAACGGGTGGACACATCCAATCGCAAACCAATACTAGTACTGATGTTGCCAACTGCCCCCACACATTTTTCAAAATTTTTCATTCTGCTATCTGAACCTTTCACATATTTGATAGATTCTCTGATTTTATGCAAATCATCACTAGCTACTTTCAAACCTTCTTACACAATGAGATTCAATATGTGAGCGGAACAATGAATATGAAAAAAATTCACCATTACACAACAAACTAACATGTAGAGAGAGCTGCTCTTTCAGAATATCTTGCATATTGTCATTGCTAGATGCATTATACAATATCAAAGAAAAGACTTTTTTCTCAATTCCCCATTCTTTCAAAAATGCAAATAACTTTGCAGCTAATTCAACTCCAGAGTGTGGAGGGGGCATTTCAGTAAAGTTAAGAATTTTACTGTGCAATTTCCAATTTTCATCAATAAAATGCCCTATCAAGCAAATGTAGCCCTCACTAGTGCATGCAGTCCACACATCTGAAGTTAAACAAATTCTATTTTGAATATTACTCAAAACATGCTTAAGTTTCTCTTTCTCCCTCATATATATTCCTTTAATATCATAAACAAGGGTATTTCTAGAAATGCAAGCACCATCGGGATTTACATATTTCATCCAAGCTCTAATGCCATCATATTCAACAAATGAAAATGGTAAATCATGTTTTATAACTGCAGCAGCTAATAAGTCACGTGCAATTTTTTGGTCTATTTTCTTAGACCTTATCTTCCCTTCATGATCAAAAAACATCTGTCCTATGTCATTGAACTTTAAGTTTTTGTAGTTATCCCTGTGGTGCCTCAATGAAGAAGTTCCATACTTTTTACCCCCACATTTATATTCTTTCTTACATCCCTTACATTCTACTATTTGTGTGCCATCTTGAGTCATCCCTTTCTTTATAAAGAAATTCCAAACATCAAAATATTCTTTGGATTTTTTAATTGACTCCTTACAAGAATTAGTGTTTTCTAATTCTTCTTCATCTAGGTTCACACTTTGATTCAAAGAGGTAGATTCCATGTTTTTTTTTGTTCTGCACATATGTATAAAAACATAAGAAAAATCGGATTACATGTGAAATTCAATCAAAAAGCTTAATAAAGCCACATTATAGTTTCTTGATTGAACAATTTTATATTAAAAATTTTATATAAATGGCTTCAAATGATTGAACAATTTTATATTAAAAATTTTATATAAATGGCTTCAAATGATTGAACAATTTTATATTAAAAATATCATCCATGTCTAAAAAGGGTTGACATAAATGGCAGTCAAAGGAGATTGGACTAAATAAAGTTTAATAGGTGATTAAAACATTGCATTGAGCATTCATGCAAATCTAGTTTCTATTTGTCAGTACAAAATTATTAAAACATTCTTCAGATAAGTAACAACCAGCAATAGTGAGTGCTTTACCTTTTCTTAAAGATTCAGTAAGGTATCATTGAAATCTTCAAAATAAACCTTACGGCCAGATTCTCAATGTAGCTAGATTTCCTTAACTACAATGATTCTCATGAAATAAATAAAAATAGATATATAAAGTACTAACACATGGAGATGCATCAAAGATTCAAAGAAAGGTTGTTACCCGGTCCTCACTCCTCAGATGCCAAATGGTACGGATAGTTCTTTTGCATCAATGGACTTTTAGAATCAATGTTGCAAAAACGAAAGCAAAGAAACCTAAATCCTAGGTTAGCTTGGGTACCTAACAAAATTATGGTTTCTTGATATTCCTATTGATACTTTGATGAAAAGAGAGATAACGAGAGGAGGATTACCTCAATTCAGATAATAGACAGATAGATTTTTGAATCTTAGCAAACCTTAGGGTTTTGAGATAACGGGAGAGGAATGACACACCCTTTGCATGTGTACCGCAAGTGCACAGGTTGTCAAAGTAATAAAAATACCCTGGTGAAATGGGTAGTCCTTTCCACAAGGAATAGTGATCAGAAACATAAGAATTGCTATTTAACTATGGTGAGGATAAATCAATAGTGGTACGAACAATATTAATGCAAATAAAAATAAAGAAAACAAGAGAGAGAGAGAGAGAGAGAAAGACGCAATAAAATGATAGGAGAGGCAATCGATAGAAAGTGGGGCACCCGAACATTGCTCACCCTAGGACTATTGCTTCAAGTGCAAGACCAATCATTATGTCTCCCAACTGATGTCTACTGAGTCCTGGAAATCCTTAAACACACGATCCCAAACCTAAGGTCAACTGTGACTAACTCTACACTATGCCCTGGTGGAGAAATCGCTTAATCTTAACACCTCAAACTGTGAAAGGTTGCTTAAAGCTCTAGTGACTCCAAGCGATAAACCCTATTCCCTAATCTAGATCTAACCCTTTGGTCCAGGTGAAAGATCCCTAGTCTCAATTAAGCCCCAGCACTAAGGATTACTGCAACGCTTCACTTTGTCGCTTGTGCAACTAAGCCCATGCGGAGTTCCTCTCTTAGCACTTCACTCTATTGCGACCGCAAGAAACTCTTGGAACACGGAGGTAGGATAAATCACACTGGAAGGGAAAAGGGACGTTCTGCTACCTCTCAACTCACCCTCTCAACCCTCTCCAACCTAGCTTTGTCTAATCCTCATGGTGTGTCACTCATCCACAAGGATTACCAAGATGGATTCTCAACCCTAGTGTCACTCTAAGGGAAAATAAACTCAACAAGCATTCAAGATTGGAACTCAATTAAAACATCAATTAAATAAAACATAATAAAAGGTCAATGAAACAAAATCATCCTAGGGTTTACAAGTCGAAGCACCCACTAGGGGTCTAGCTCTCCATGGAGCAAGATACAATCAATAATGAAATCAAAAGTAAAAACATGCAATCCACGAGTAAAACCCCCTTGTAGTTCGTACCGATGATCTTATCGAGTAGCCTCATCTTCTCTAAAGGTTCCCTCGTCAAGCCTAGGGCACACCTTGCCGAATCGACACCGACAAAAACTCCCCCAATAGCTACCTTCCAAAGGAACGTGGTGTTGAAGGCCGTAGAACCACTGCAAAAGTCTTGCCAAAGCCTCTCCAAACCTTAGCCGCGAGCGCCTCCAAAGATGGGGAAAAGATGAGAAAAAGGATAGGAAAAGGATCCCCAAAACGTCATAAGTCGCTACTTTAAATAGGCTGGAATCGGGCATCCACAAAGGCCTGTGGAATTTCCACACGCCCATGTGAATCTCCGGGAAATGAATTTCTGCGATGTGTAAACAGTAACTGATACAGTACTTTTTGCTACAACGATTTGCTACACTAACTGCTACGGTACTTCACCAAAATACTCCCGATTCCACACTCTTCATCGAGGCCACATGAATGGGCACACATCCATGCGGTAGACCATGTTGTGTCTTCAATAAAAATCACCTTGACCACGATCTTGCTAACATTGCATAAGTCGAAACACGCGAATGTCACTACTTTTGTGCCCTCTAAACCATGTATTTGCTTGAGCATAATGGAGGTTGGCACACAATCATGTGTCTTTAAGCACAACTCATGTCTTCGTGTTTGTTCACTTCAAGATTTTATCAACAAAGTTCATCCACGATCTACTTTTGGCTCCTTTCTTTCATAATTGTCTCCACAACCCTTCATGCACAAAAGAACACAAACACACATGCATAAGCGATAAAATCTAAGAAAAGTAATGCTCAATGTAAGAAAAGAATACTTCATATTACTAATACACAAGCACTTATCAAGGAAGATGTTGAAGAATATGAGAAGGAGCCGAGGAGGGTGTTGTCGGCACTTGGAGGAAGGCACGTTGCTCAATCCTGAAGGAGTCATCGACGCTTGGAGCCTTGGAGGAAGATGATGGGGGCGGCGAAGACTGCGAGGTGAAGAGATCTAGGAGGCCAGTGATCAGGGCAAGGAGAAAAGATACAAAAAATTATATATTAATATATATATATATATATAACAAAAGTTAAAAACTAATAACTTAAGGGCGGGCCGCGGATTGGCCCACGTAGGCCCGCCTCTAAACGGGCCTAGAAAACGCTAAACCAACCCACCCATTTCTGTTAGCTGGGCGGGCTGGCCCGGCGGGTCAAGCCCGAATTGACAAGCCTACTCTTGTTTTATTGCGAGGTTGTCCTTCCTCACAACAATTTTTTCGTTGAGACTAGAGATGGCCACGGGCCGTCTAATCAGGCCCGCTAGGTCTGGGTCGGCTTTGGACAGACCCGGAACCGGCCTGTCCTATGCTCTGACCCACCGAGCCGGGTTGGCCCAGCGGACCTGGCCGGTCTGGGTCACCCCTAAGGGTGACCCATACCCGGCCTGAGTCTCCTCACAAAACCAACGAACCGGGCTAGAACCCGCTGATTCTCAGGCCGACCAGTCGGGTTTTACTATTTTTTAAATAAAATTGTATTTAAAATATTAAATTTAATACAAATTCTTAAAAATAGTTAAAAAATCTGGATTAATTGTGAGCTTATTACTACATTTATAGGAGGTTATGATGTTGTTTTTCAAAGATTAACCGATGTGGGACTAAAATTGCATAGCATGAGTAATATATTTTTATATCTTTTATTAAAAGAATACTACCATTAAAAACTTGTAGTTCAGTTTGTGAAAATAGTCATGCTATTAATTGTCTAAGGTGTCATGAGTTCAAACCCTTACAAGTACATTGTTGATTATTTTGAGTTCAAACCCTTACAAGTACATTGTTGATTATTTTTCCCAAAAATCAAATCTAATTTTAAAAAATTCTAAAATATTTAAGATAATTTCAAATAAATCACAATAATTAATTATAATTGTTTATTTATTTTTTAAAATATACATTATCTAGAAAAAATTTAAATATTAATAATTATTAATGAATATTTTTATCGTAATTTAGATTTATTTCTTTAAAATATCTTGTTAATGAAGATAAATATAAAATTTGTAAATTACATTTGAGCGAAAAACTTTGTTATTAATGTAACAAAATTTTAAGTTAATTATTTATTCATCAAGCTTTTAGTGAATATTATGATTTTAAGTTAATAATATGTTTAGAAATACTTAAGATTTTATTAACTTCACCTAAAAAATACACAAAAATGTGTAGAAAAGATTATAGTTTAAATTAATAATATGGTTATACTATTACGTACATTTTGTTTTTCTATTCGTTTTAAATAATATTAATAACGGAGGTGAGTATACAAATAAAAACAATGGATTATAATGTTGACTAATATGCAAAGAGGGTGAATAATATCTATTTTGTTTATATGTAATGTAATGGTTGCTAATAACAATTAAAGTAAATAAATTGACGCTAAATGAAAAATAATGGGATGCAAAAGGTATGTATAGATTAAAAAGAAAAAGAAAAAGAAAATTAATTTTATGTTCTTTTTAAAATATGTTTTTAGTTTTTCGTTTTTCCTAACTTAACAAAAAATAGGGCATGGTTGGGTGGTTAGAATGTTTGTTTGGTGACTTGGACTTCATTAGTTCGATTCTTGGAGATTGGTTGTAGTATTTGTTGTTTTGTTTTTCAAAATTTAATAAAAAAAAAATGGACTAACCTGCCTTTTTGACCCGGGTGATTCGGCGGGTTGACCCACCGATTCACCGAGTTGGGATAACCCTAACCTGACAATGCGGTTTGGTTACGGGTAATCGGCCCGGTTTGTCGGGTTAGCTGAACCGATGGGTTTGGGCAGGCCGATTCTTGGCCAAAAGACAGCCCATTCCCCCCTCTAGTTGAGACCCCTATTACCGATAGCTTTTTCACCTACCTCCAAGTCAAACTTAGTGATTCTTGTCACCTCTATTGTTTCATCCTTGCCTGCTTGGGGACCTGGGGGATGCCAGTTAGCAGGCCTATGGCCTTCTATTGGGAAGAGGTTGGTTCCGCCGGTTGGATAAAATGATTACATGAGTCAAGGGGAGTCTAAAGCCCCTGTTAGCCCCTCCATGGCTCCTTCCCTGGGTAAGGGCCATTCTTGAATTGTGATAATGTTGGGCAAATAGCAGTTGTAAGTGATTACCAAGAAAAAAATCATTCTCTCTTAAGTAAATGATTTAGTATCATACGCAATTATAAGTAGGTAAGATAAGGACACCTTGGCTAAGGCAAACAAACTAATCATGTGTGTCATGAAGGGTAGTTTAACAATCTTATCTACTATGGTTATTTGCATATGATCAAGTTTAGTGAGTTTGACGTTTTCAAAGGCTTTCACTTGATTCGGATACAAGAACAATGTGTTTATACAAATATATTAATTATAATTGGAAAGGTTCATAATGATCTATTCATTCGAACATGATGTAGGGTCATAGGTTGGCTAGGTATCATCCAGGTCTTTTAGTATTCTCTCATTCCTAATCAGGATGACCCTAAAGAGTCACGCTTAAAGAAATTAAGAATCAAACTTAGTTTGAGGGATAAAATTGTCAACTTAAAGTTTTACCTCATGGGATGAAGTAAAACTATAAATTGGACTAGGTTTTTGTCTTAAATTTAAATTTTGATTAAAGTTCAATAGAATCGAATAATTAATCAAAATTATAATGGCTTGTAGATGAAAATTGGTCTCGGGCTCATGGGTAAATTTTGTGCCCTTATAATAGCATAATGGTAATTATTCTTTATGAAGTGGTTTTTTTTTAAATATTATAAAATTTTAAATCATTTGCATGAATGCATGCGCATACTTCACTTTATTTATAGAAGTGCATAAATAGTATAAAAACAATAAATATTGTACCATTTTCTATAATATAATTTTAAATATAGTAAATTGTTTACCGTTTTTAGTGTCAAGCACTGAAACAAATAAATAGTGTACCCTGTTCAATTCTTACGTATCCACCTACCCCCCCTCTTCCCCTCTTGCCATTCCTCTCAATGATTTCAATGTTATAAACATCTTTTATATTATAATGGTACACCCTTAATTGTTTTCAACAATTTCAATGTTATATGATATGTTTTATATTGTTCAATGTCATAGAGCATGTTTTATGTTATAATAGTACACCCTAAATGTTTTCAACAATTTTACTGTAATAAAACATTTTTATATGGTTCCATTGGTACAAAACATGCTTGATGTTATAACGGTAAACAGTTTACTATTTTTAATGTTGTGGCATTGAATTCGGTAAATTATTTACCATTTTTAACACCAAACACCACATTATCATGATTGTATTACCGTTATCTCAATGGCTTCCAAAGTATACAACCTATCATTTTTAATGGTTTTCATTGCAAACATTTGTAAGTGTGGTTGTCTCTCCTTTATATAAGTATTGATATGCTGCTCATCTCCTCTACCAGCCCTTAAACCTTTATTTTTTATCCATTTTTTTTATTTTCTCCTCATCCGAGCCCCATTTCCCTACTTCTATAATAGTGGAAAGATCACTTATTTTGGTTTACTACAATGATTCTACCACTACAAGTGAGGACACTGTTATATTTTTTGTTGACAATCAAACTTTTTTTTTATATAGAAAATGATCTCTTTATAAAATTTAAAGAGTAACAAGATCCCCTTGCGTATATCCCGCAAGTGCACGGGTTTGTCGAAGTAATAATCCCGAATGAACGGGTATCGAATCCACAGGGAGTAGTGAATAAAAACACTTAATCTGCTTCTTAGCTATGTGAAAGATCAGTAGTGATAAGTGTGACAATGATTCAATTCTCAAAAGTAAAAACAACAAGTAAGAGAGCACGAGTAAAGGAGGAGGTAAGGCAATCGATAAAGATGGGGTACTCAGATAATGCTCCGCCTAGGACAATCGTTCAAGTGCAAGAACCCTCTATTATGCTTCCTAATCAATGCAATGGTGAGTCATGGAAATCCTTAAATACATAGTCCCAAATCTAAGGTCAACTATGCCTAACTCTATACATGTCTGGAAGGAGAGATTAGATAACCTCTAAACCTCGCACTCGAATAGAGTTGTAATGAGCTCTAGGGATTCCAAGTGATAAATCTCTTCCTAATTATAGACCTAATCCTTTGGTCCAGGTGGAAGGTCCCTAACCACGATTAAGCCTTTGATACTAAGATCACCTCAACGCTTCACTCCATTGCACGCGCAACTAAGCCCCAGCGAAGGGTCATCCCTTAGACCATTCACTCTATTATGGCCGCAAAGAACTCGAGGAATGGAGGTAGAATCTATCACGTCGGAGGGGAAAGGGGATGCTCCTATACCTCTCGACTCACCCTCTCAACCCTCTCCAACCTAGCTTTGTCTAACGCTCATGGTGTGTCACTCACTCACAAGGTTACTAACAAGAACTCTCAACCCTAGTGTCACTCTAGGGGAAAAGTTCATACAATCAAGTATTCAAGGTTGGAACTCACAACAAACATCAATTAATTGAAAGCATAATAACGAGATTCAATGAAACAAATACATCATAGGGTTCACAAATACCCAAGTACCAACTAGGGGTTTAGCTCTCCATGGAGCTAAGTACAATCAAAGAAATAGAATGTAAAAGCAATGAATCCATATAGAAACCCCCTTGATAGTCGTGTCGATGGTCTTGTGGAAAGTCCTCTACTCGTCGTCCAAGGATTCCCTTGTCTGGTATAGGATACGCCTCGAAGGAAGCTCCCCTACCAACCTTCTTCCAAAGGAATGACGATGTCGGAGCCGTAGAACCTCTCCAAAACCCTAGCCAATACCTCTCCAAACCCTAGCCGAAACCCTCTCTCTAGTTGGGGAAAAGATGGAGAAAAGAATGTTGAAATCGGGGCTGAATCGGCTTTAAATATGGCTGGAATCGGGAATCCACACGCCCCTGTGGAATTTCCGCATGGGCGTGGGTAATTTCCACACACCCGTGTGGATTCTTTGAAACTGTCATTTTCGGCCGGCTGCGAACAGTAACCTGCTACAGTACTCTGCCAAAAATACTCCCGAATCCACTTTTCATCGAGGTAACATAAACGGGCACACGTTTATGCCGTGGATCGCTTTTGCTTCTTCAATGACAGATAAGTTGATGGAAATCTTGTTCTATATGCATAAGTCGGAGTGCTTGAGTGTGACTGCCCTTGTGCCCTTCCAAATGGTTGTGCAAACTCAAATACGGGGAAGTTGGCACACACTCTAGCATCTTGTACCCAACTTATATCTTCGCGTTTGAACTTTAGCAAGATTTCCTCCAAAATCGGTGCATTGTGATCCACATTGGCTTCTTTCCTTCATAATTGGTTTCACAACCCTACCTGCATAAAAGTAACATAAAAACACACATATTAGTGTAAAAACCCGAGAAAAGTAATGCTCAACATAAGGAAAGAACGCTTTGCATTCATATCGCACAAGCACTTATCAAAGAGAATCATTGAAGAGAATATAGAAGTGCCAAGCAATCAAAGAGTTTTACATATCAAATACCGGCTTCTTATTTCTTCAAGTTATGGTAAGATTTTCTATCAGTCATTCAAATTACGTAATGGTTGAGATGCTTAAATGTTGTATGACTGCTACCAAAAATTTCCCGATGTTCAAGTTATTGAATTGTATGCCAAGCTTGATGTTACAACTTCTACTAGTAGTTCTTCTCAATGACAAATCAATAGAGATGGCAATGTTGAGCACAATATAGGATGGAAGAGGACTTCATCTGCATGGCCTATTAATAAACCTAAAAATCTCAACGGCATAGAGGACATGGTATGATCTACCACATAATGTTGACTTTAATACTCTACAATAATCATCAAACACACCTACACATTGTAGAATTGAAGTATATCCACAAACATAATCAAGTTATAGGCACCAAGATGTTGGAACATCTTCTTTTCATGATTTATGTAAAGGAATTTGGAAGATATAGAAGATCAAGAAGGGATGACCACTATGGTGATAACTAAACAGAGAATGAAGAGGCAAGTGCTGAAGATCTTGATTTAGAAAATTGAAATTTAGAAGATGTCACAAGACAAAGCACAGAATTAATGGATCCTTTAACACGTCCCTTGCATGAACCGCAAATGCACAGGTTGCTCAAGTAATATAATTTACCTGAGGGTTGGATACTTGAATCCACAAGGAACAAGAGTACTAGTATTTATAAATTCTCTATTATTTAAGCTCAATCAAGCAATGTGATAAAAAAATTACTCAAGTAATTGAATCAAGGAACAAACGAGCAATAAGGCAATGATAGAAAGGATCAAATTAATACAAGATAGGTACCCATGCAATGCTCCCCCTAGGATTTTCGTGAAATACTAGATCTAACTAATGCTTTCTAAATAAGATAAGTTGAGTCATGGGTATCCTAAAACATACACGTCCCTTTCTCATGGCAACCAATAACTAATCTCATACGAGGTTCTAGTAGTGATCTCTCTCTTCACCTTAACCACATATGATTGCATTGAGCTCTAGGGATCCCAAATAGATTTACCCAATTCCTAAAATTAGGTCAATCCCTTTCTCAAGATAATTGACCTATAATTCTATACAAACCCTGGCGGTGATCTCTCTTTTTACTAGGGTTCATATGAATGCATGAAAATCATATGAATACGGAGGTAGAACTAAACAAATGAGAAGGGAAAGAGCCACTCCTCTACCTCAAAGCTCATCCTCTCAACCCTCTCTGGCTCAGTGAATCTAACCCTAGTGGGTCTCTTGACTCATCACTAGTGTGATTACAACATGTAATCAGGCTCTCACTAATGTGGATTGCATGACATTAAAACACAAGCTTGAAACTCAACATTAATCTCAAATTAAGGGAAGGAAACATTAAATCATACAAAAAAATAAATCCTAAGGTTCACATGGCCAAGTATCAGAAGGGGTTTAGCTCCTCATGGAGTAATATAATGTCAAACAAAATAATGAATGAAGACAATCAAAATCCATAGAAGAAACCCCTCAGAATCCATAAGTGATTGTCTCGATTAATAGTTCCTCAAGCTTTTAAGGATTTCTTCAACTGCAAAAGGTACGCCACCTCAAATCTAGTCTGGGTGACTCTCTTGATGACCTTAATGATGATGGAATCATGAAGGTTGATGTTGGGACCTCTCCTTCAATGCAAAGACCTTCTCTCCAAACCCTAGCCTCTTTCCAATCTCTAACTTGTGCAAAAAGATACAAAAAATAAAAATCGACCCTATTTATAACTTGTTATCGGGGGTTCACATAGGAGTGTGACTGCCTATGTGGACACCTAAGTGGAGGCACATAGCTGTGTACTAGACCATGTGCCTGGTGATAAGTGCTTAAGTATACATATTTTATAATATGTTTTACATACATTGAGTATCACTTTTATCAGGTTTTATTGCTCATAGAGTGTTATTGGTATTCTTCAGTGCAAACAGTATTGTGAATGCATGTAGAGAGAAAAGAAAGCAAAGATAGGGCATGGAGGCACATTTTGTGATTCTTTTACGCAATACAAGAATCAAGACATAAGCCGTATTCACATACATGGGTGTGTGTACCAACTTTCCATGATTTTTAAGCCAATTCATGAGCCAAAAGGGCACAAGGGTAGTCACACACTCATGGTCCATTTTGTATGAAGATTTTAAAAGAATTCACAATATTTTCAGCCAACTCCCGGCCTTATGGCCTTGGAGGAGAAATTCTGCAAGTACCGTACGCGCATACTTTAGCAAATTTACTGTAGCATATTAATGTACAAGGCATGTGAATAGCACATGACCGTGTGAGAGGTCGTTTGAGCCCCCGATTTCAAATTATAAAAGACCGCTTTGTCAAGTTTGAGCCCCCGATTTCATATCTTTTGTGCCACTCTTCGGAGGCAAGGCGGCTAGGGTTTGGAGAGAAGGTCTTTGTGACTGAGGGTTTGCTTGGATGGTGGTTTTTGGGGGTAAGGTAAGGGAAAGGTTTTTAAAAACCCATGCTTGGGTAGGAGGTTTTAGGGGGAGGTAAGGGTTGAGAGGGGTTGATGAAGGTTTCAAAACCTCCACTTTTCTCTCATTTCTCAATTCTCCAAATTGGAGGGTTGGGAAAGTTTTGGGTACCAATATTTTTTATTGACCAAAATGCCCATACTCATTTACAAATTTACAAGATATTTGATTAATTAATAATATAATACTAGCTTCAGAGTGGATTCCATCAAGACATTGAAACTACCCATCAAAGCCATCATCACAGATATAGGGTGGGGTTTATTTCTATGGCTTTTACATACTTTCATTTATTAATTTCTTGTTTTGTATATTAGTTCATGGAGAGCTAAACCTCTAGAGGGTATTTGGCCATGTGTACCCATGGATTCTAATCTTGTATCGCTTTGCATTACGTTTCTAGTTAATATGAGTTTGATTGAGTTTCAATTCTATGTTTCTAATGCTTTCTTGCTCTATTGGCTTTATTATTGATTTGTTTAAATGATCTATTCACCTAAGTGATGAGAGAGGTCTCCATTAGGGTTAGAATTATCGAGATTGAAGAGGGTTAAAAGGGTGAGCCGTGAGATAGCAGAGTGACCCTTTTGCTTTCTGAGTGATGTATCTTATTTCTGTATTCTCTAAACCCTTAGCAACCATATGTGGTGAGAGGTGTTGAGAGAATTCTCCGCAAGGACCTCATAGGGGGTTAGGGATCTTTCACTTAGAGGTAGGATTAGATCTATATTTAGGAATCAAATTTATCTTCTAGGATCTCTAGAGTGCTACACAATTATATGTGGTGTGAGACGTCGAGATAACTCTCCGTCGCAACCTCTTAGGGGAATAGTTATCAATGGTCTGGAGATAGGGACCGATATACCTTAGGATTCCCATGATTAAACCTACTCATTCTAGAAACACTTTGCAAATCTTGTGCCTAATACTTTAATCCTATGGGGAGCATCACCTGGATACCCCACTTTTACTGATTGAGATTTTCCTCTATTTTACTCTTGCATATTCATTTTTGGTATTTATTTCTTTATACATTAGATCATCACATCATCTTATTCATTAGGCTAGATAGTAGAGAAGTGGTTAATTTTAGTACTTCTATTCCCTATGGATTTGGCTACTCGAACCATTAGGTATACTTATTATTAGATGACCCATGCACTTACGGACATGCAAGAGGCGTGTCACCTATCCGTGTTGGGTCCACACGGCCTAGCACATGGTTGTGGTCATGTGGTAGGGTGTGTGGTATTCTGTCTTAATAAAATCTTGGACTTGTCTTCTGGAAAATATACACGGGATGGTACATGGTTGTGTGACTACCTTTGTACCCTTCCGCGGATTAAAAATTACTCTAAAACTTCCAGAATTTAGCACACACACCAATGTGAATCTCCTAAGCTCATATGATTGCTCTTATAGCTTGTAGAAAAGCTCCAAAAGTGTTCCACACCACTATCTTTGCTTCCTTTCTTCTAAAATAGCCTTCACACACCCTAGTTACACTGAAGAATGAAATACACACAATATGAGCACACATATTTGATAAAAATCAAGCTTGATCTATATAAAATATCATAGTTAAACATGTGTAAACAAGCACTTATCAGTCATCAATTGAGCCTCTAGCACATGTGAGAGCACTTAATTTGGAAGAAATGTTTGCACCACCATTCGATCTCTGCTTGATTAGAAAATATATAATCATTTGAAATTGTTCTTATCTATGAGGCAAAGGAAACGATACACTAGCTAAGTGTGTGGAGATATGTTAGAAATTCTATACCATGCATATGATTGAAGCATTATCATAGATTTGCTAATATGTCTCATATTCTTATTGCATGCACAACATAGTAACCTGCATAGGTTCACCAGACATACCGATCTCCAACAATATCTTTTAGCTTCTATGAAATTTCACAAAAGTGGTAACCACTTCAAATATACTCTCCCTTGTGACATATCTAACATTAGAATACAGCTAATGAGCCTAAGTATATAAGCATGAGAACAACACTATCTTTGATGTTAACTTAGTTGCTAACCCATTGTAGTGGTGTCGATCCTTGATGAGTTAGGTTTCTTCTCTAGTGGGCTCTTAAGGGATTCTTTCTCTAACTAAACCAGTCCAAGAAAAATAGAATAAGGAAGATGAAATAGTACTAAAGTAGAGACAGTCCTCCTATACTCTAATAGAGAAGTAATTTGGTTTGAGCTCCATGTAAGAGTGTCCCCCAAGCCAAAAGCTATGAAAGCATGAGTGTGTTCATGTGAACTTGTAATTTATGAATTAAGTTGGGTTCTTTGGTGCATAATCAGCATATCTACCCTTCTGAAATGAGATATACAGTTCATGTTAGTCTAAAAAAACTACAAATCCCTTTCTTGGTTTTAGAAGTAGTTAAATCAGGTCATGAACTCCAAAGTTAGAGTAGAGAAATTCCTTAGGAGTTTACTAAAGAGTCTCTTACCATTTCAAGGTCGAATACCACTATAGGTGATGAGAATTACTCCAAGAAGTGGTCCTTAAAGAGTAACTTAATCAGCTTGGAATACTGGGGATCAAAGCAGAGGTGTTGCGCACACACATTTCAACATTGCCAATGAAAATTTCAAAGTGTCTATAGTGGTTGTTTGCTTAGAACCTTGAGTTTTGCATTTAATATTGTATGTTCATTCTTGAGCTGAAGGTTGTGTATTTTATCATATTCTCTTGTTCTCCATATTTTTTTGGTTGAAGACAAGCAATTGCCTAAGTAGGGGGATATTTGACAAGTATCTAAATACATCACATTTACACTGCATAATTTACTTTCATGAAAAATTTTATAACACTGATGACCATTTACACCGTTTTTGTGTTGTTTTTATTTGAGAAAATCGGAATAAGCATTTGAAACCTGAGGAAGGATTTGAGAGTGTTCTTGGGAGCATTTCCATCTTGGTTGAAGCCCAAACGTACCATACGAGTTGCGTGGCCCTGGCTAGGGGCCACGTGGGCCCTATATAGACCACATAGTGCCCACATGTGCATGGTTGATAGCCATGCAACCTCCTTGCAGCCACATGGAGCCTACAAGCTGCTTGGGCAAACCCAACACGGCTTTTTGAGTGAGATTTCAACGTCTATGAACCCTCCATGCTGCCTTATGCATACCCGAACATTTAGGAGACTATATAAGTTGATTTTAGGATTTTTGAGAAGGGGCTTGGCCGCCATGTGTCTCCAAGTGCTCCTAGTGTGCAATATCTTTGGAGAAGGTCGATTCAAGGGAGAGTCAAAGGGAGAAGAATGTGGAACTCAAGGGGAACATCAAGAACTAGACGGCATGGATTTAGCGAGGGCTCATTACCACCATAAGTCGACAAAATAGGGAGTTGCAATGAACCTTTACATTATTGATTTGTATCTCTTACTTTTTCCTCTATTGATGTCGAATTAAACTCCTAAGGCCACTGTGCTCCAATGAACCATGGGAGGAGACTTGTATGGATGATACTTTAATTTTTAATTGAATGTTGGCATGCTTTACTTTCATTTCAATCTATTGTTTTCTTGTTCAAACTACAATGGATGGATTCCATAGGTTTTTATTGTTGAATGATGCTTGTAGAGTGGGATGCTTATATGCATTAGGTCACACATGGATTGAAGGTGGATTCAATGTATCAGCATACACGAGGTTCTGAGTGTCGGTAGCCCCTGCACGAATTAAAGTTTAGCTTTAGGCTTGAGAGGATTAAGGCTATCCTTGCCAAGACTCCTTGCACCAATTGACATCATAGGGGTTTCTTCCAGATGGAGGAACCGGCATGGGATTAGGGCTACACTATAGAGGCTTAAGGGTAGTTGAATTTAGAGTCTAGCCGACCAAGGCCTAAGCCAATATTATATTTTAAGTTCCAAATTCATCAATGCTCGTTCTACTCCTACGGGGATCCTTGCCCAAGGCCTTCCCTCTAATTGGTATTTGTTATCCTTGTTAGTTTGTGTGGTGTCCCTAGCTTGTTTCTTTATTTTCTTATTTTGCAATTGACTATTACAATTGTTTGGTAGATTAGATAGTGTAGTCGAAGAGAAAGTAATAGTAGCTCTTGGGACTTGCAGGAATACAATCATCTCGCGCTTGAAGGAAGGGATTATTACTTGATGACGCATGCACTTATGGTGAGTAATGGTATGCACATTTTCTAATGACACGCACCACGACCATCAGTAAACTATTTATTGTTTTTAATATTTTTATAATAAAATATAGAAAATGGCAAACTAATTACCTTTTTTTATATTTTTATAATAAAATGTAGAAAGCGGTAAACAAGTTACCATTTTCTATATTATATTATAGAAAACGGCACATTATTTATCATTTTTATACCTTTTGTGAATTTCCGTAAATTAAGTGAAGAATGCGCATTCACGTAAATAATTTAAAAATTTATAATATTTAAAAAAAATCTTTATGAAGTTTATATATATATATATGATTTCTTTTCTAAGCCTAGCCACTAACGCTTTTCATCTTGTAAGAATAATTCCCTAATCTCTCTCCTTTTCTAATTCTAGTTGCTACTTTGAAGAGAAAGAGGAGGTTGGTTCTCAATTCAGTCGTGTGATATAGAGGCATGAAATCTTTATTCGACGCTACGAGATCAAGAACCATCCGAGAAACTAATTCTGCATATCGGAGGTAATTTTTCTAATATGATATTCATTAAATTAAATTAAAATAAGATGTTCATCAAATTGGCTGGTTGATGTCGCAACTTTTCTTTGCTTCCACTTGCATATGGTTATATTGTATGATTTTACAGTAATTATAATAGATTCTTCACTACAGTAAAACTAATTCTAGTAAAAGAGTGAGTACTAACTCATAAGTACTAACCAAATGTACAGAAAGATAATCTAAATTACAAGAAATATAAGGCTTGAATTAGGCATCCATTGATTTATGAAGTATATTAACTTAACTTACGACCTTATCATCCCTCAATAGACACATAAATATTTATTGAAACCTACATGGAATAATTCTAGTTGATGGCTATTTGATGACTTGAACCTTAGATGTTTTCAACAATGATATATTAACAAAGCTAGCTTATGATAGGCCACAAAACCAATTATGTTAACATATAAAAACTTCAGTAAAGAAAATATAAATAGTTAACTTACCAAATAGTAGCATAAAAAGGCTTAAAGGAATAGTGGAGGGAAAAAGATTGTGAAGAAAATTAAATTAGTAAGCTACATTCATAAGCTAAGATATAGTAAATTGAATGTCAACAATGGAACCTATGGAGAGAATAGACTTGCTTACCCATTAAGATCCCTTACACTCCTTTTTTATATGAACTTGTAAAGGTTCTAAACCTCTCCTACCCAAGTACATGATTAAGTAATCTTTTTGCGGTAATCACTTGTTTGTTTGAAAGGCTTTCCATAATATGTGACAGTAGATAGCAAACCAAGAAAAGCAAATGACCTAACAAATGTCCAATAGTTTTTTCTTTCAATAAAAAAAACCCTCACAAAGACGAGGAATTGAAACTTACCCCTTTCAAATTTAAAGGTGATTGTGAAATCCAGTGTAACCATGTTAATTCAAGAGTGAAGATTGTTTTACGAATACAACCTATGATCTTTTCAGCTTTTGGGGATAGATAACATATAGTAAAGTTATAAAGGACATGGACCAATTATTCCATTTACCTTATAATAAGGTGTCCCAACAAAAAGAATTTGAATTTTACTTGAAGGCAATTTGCTTTCAATAAATGCTACACAAGAACAATAACTTGACCAAAATCTTAAAAAACAAACAAAAAATAACATGAAGTATCATAATAAACAAATAGATATTAAAAAAACAATTAAAAAAAATTGCCAATTGCAATATATCAACATAATCAAGGAGGGAGAGTTGGAATGGAATTTTGCACCTATAAACTATTAAAGTTGTTGATGGTTTTTATCGAATAGGTAAATGAACTTTTACTTGCAAGATATATCAAATGATCTTCTTGTGCAATTTGTAATATCTTAGCACTATTATATCCTAACCAATAAATTATTTTATTGGAAAAATTAACTCCATTTTTGCAATTATGTTGGCAATGAAAGGAATTTTAGTTTCCCATAGTATAGCCCTATGATAAGTGCTTGTGTGATAAGAATGCGAAGTGTTCTTTCCTTTATAATGAGCATTACTTTTATCATGTTTTAGCGCTAATACTTGTGCATTTGTGTTACTTTTATGCGTGTAGGGTTGTGAAGCTAAGTATTGAGAAAAGAAGCCAAAAGTAGATCATGAGCACACTAATTGGTGGGATCTTAGAAAGAATATACGCGAAGACACAAGTGGGGTCTTATGATGCGTGAATGTGTGCCAACCTCCATGTACTCAAGCTATTACAATGAGTTGGAGGGGCATGAAGGCCGTCACATTTGTGTATCCCGACTTGTGCATTGATAGCAAGATCTTCACCAACGAAGCCTTTGATTGAAGAAGAGTTGCGATCTACGGCATAAACATGTGCCCGTTTATGTTGCCTCGATGAAAAAGTGTGAAATTGGGAGTATTTCTGGGCAAAGTACTGTAGCATATCACTGTAGCGGAGTACTGTAGCAGTTCATGTTCACAGCTGGCCAGAAAACAGATTTCTAGAGAATCCACACGGCGTGTGGAAATTCCCCATGCCCGTGTGGAAATTCCACAGGCCCGTGGGAAGAACCCACAGGGGCGTGTAGATTCCCGATTCCAGCCCTATTTAAGCCACGATTCAGCCCAATTTTAGGGATCTTTTTCCCCTCTTCTCTTCTATTTTTCTCCATCATTTGGGAAGCCGTCGGCTAGGGTTTGAGAGACTTTTGGCAAATCTTTGGAGTGGTTTGAAGGATTCGACACCGCGATTCAGCTTGGAAGAAGGTTATTGGGGGAGCTTTCGTTGGCATAAATCTGGCGAGGTGTACCCTAGACCGGACAAGGGGACCTTAGGAGAAGACTTAGCTACTCCACAAGACCATCGACACGACTACCAAGGGGGTTTTCTTATGGAACACTTGTTTTTACTTTCGATTTCATTGTTGATTGTATTGTGCTCTATGAAGAGCTAAACCCCCTAGTGGGTACTTGGATTTTGTAAACCCTAGGATGTTATTGTTTCATTGATCTTTTATTATGGTTTCCCTAATTGATGTTTCAATTAAGTTCCAATCTTGGTGGAATGATTTCTCCCCTCGAGTGACACTAGGGTTGAGAGTCCATCTTATGCTGGCTTCAAAAAGAAATTTTTCAGATATTCTCGAGAAAAGCGATAGGAGAGCGAGGTAACCATTGTAGATGAGTGACACATTATGAGGGTTAGACATTGCTTGATTGGAGAGGGTTGAGAGAGTGAGTCGAGAGGTAGCGGAGCGTCCCCTTTCCCCTCCAGTGTGATTTATTCTACCTCTATTTCCTTGAGTTCTTGGCGGTCACAATAGAGTGAAGTTCTAGAGGATGAACTCTGCTGGGGCTTAGTTGCCCGAGCAACAGAGTGAAACGTTGAAGGGACTCTAGTGTCTGGGGCTTAGTTGTGACTAGGGGCCTTTCGCCTGGACCAAGGGTTAGGTCTATAAATAGGAAGAGAGTTTATCACTTGAATTCCCTAGAACTCCATGCAACTTTACACAGTGTGAGGTGTTGAGACTGAGCGATTTCTTCTCCAGGACATAGTGTAGAGTTTGTCACGGTTGACCTTAGATTTGGGACCGTGTGCTTAAGGATTTCCACGACTCATTGAGCATTGATTAGGAAGTATAATAGTTGGTCTTGCACTTGAAACATTAATCCTATGGGGAGCATTGCCCGAGTACCCTACTTCTATCGATTGCCTTACCTCTCACTTACTCTTGCCTTTCATTCTTGTTTCTTTTTGTCTTTGTTTTCATTACATTTTATGAACACTATCATTGTTCACTTTCACGTGGTTAAGTAGCAATTTAAGTATTTTTATTCCCTACTCCTTGTGGATACAATACCCACTCACTTGGGATTTATTACTCGACAAACCCGTGCACTTGCGAGTCACACGCAAGGGACGTTGTCACCCTAAAACAGTTATGGGATGTAAAGAATTTAGAAATTATACAATCTACTAGGATACCAACATTCATCCTTTACATTTGTGACTTTGTGAATTAAAAGGATAGGCACACTATTTCAAAACAAATATGAACAAACAAACTAAACAATATTAGAACAAAATATTTTAGCAATAAGCTTCCTTAGAACAAAACAATGATATGATAAGCTCACAAGCATTGAATTACTAAACATCAAGATTGATCTTTTGATCATTTATTTGAACAAAGACACAAGGATCAAGCTTATCAATCAAGAAACTTTCTAACTCACAAGTAAACAATAATTGAAATCCAAATAGAAAATCAAACAAAAACCCCAAAATTATTGAACTAATTGAAAAGAATTCAAACCTAATTTAATCAATAAAAAGGACAATCAACAAGAATCCTAAATAGCAATTAAGGTTTCTACCCAACTGACTCAATCCAAAACCCTTCAAGAGGTTAATGACCAATAAACACGATACCCAAACACAAGAGGAATGGCGGTGGGTGAGATCAAGAGTCAATCGAGATGGGATTATTGAGAGAGGGGAATCAATGATGAGGAAGAGACAGAGAAAGAGCTTAGTGTCGGTGTGGTTCCGGAGGAAGGTGGTGAAGGAAGATGGGGACATGGTGGTGGATCTCAATAGGGAGGATGGCATCTCGGACTTTGTCAAGAAAGGGTTAATGAGCAAACTAAGTTTCAAATAATTAATAGAAAACTTATATTTTATATGATCATTACTTATCTCTAATTAAAAAAAGTATTTTTAATATAAATTATTAATTAAAAAAATTCTTTCTATATAATTAGTTATGAAATATTTTTTATATATTTTAAGAAAGTATAACTATTATGATGATTATTTATCTCTAATTAAAAAATTCTAAAAAAAAGTTATTAGTCTTTTATAATTTAAATTTTACGTTAATATAAATTAAATACTATTTTTAATTTATTAGATAAAAATTATGTAAATATTTTTTAACCAAATTGAAAATCTTTGTCCATAAAAAATATAAAACTAAATGAAAATCCCATCCTTCTTTAAAGAAAAAAAATAATTATATGACATTGTCATGAGGAATAATATTGTTATGATTTTGTCACCAACATTATATTATATTTAGTTGTAAATTCTACAAACTGAATAGCAACGGAACTATGTTGTTACTACTCAACCATACTTCGTTGTTATTCATTAAGATTTTGTTGAAATATTAGTTTAACATATGATGCCTTATTTCGTTAGTGATCCGACACTAATTTCGTTGCCCTATATTTACAAATAGTGATAAAATATTCCCATAGCAATTTTCTGGTTAATGAAATTCCTTGCAACTTTAGCGTGATCAAATTTTAGCAATTAAATTACAACAGAAATATTCCGTTACTATATTTATGTCGCTATTAAACCATATTGCATTGCTATTTTTTAAGATTCCATCCGTAATGTGAAGGAATATCTGTAAAACTTATGAAGTCTTATTCTATTAGTAATCTGACGCTGGCACCATCACCAATATCAACAAATAATGAAGGAATATTTTCATAGAAATTTTTCTACATTAAAAATTCTTGATAAATTTAGTTGATAAAAATTCTAGCATCTAAATAGCAACAAAATATTTTGTTGCTTAAATTTTGTTGCTATTTAATCATATTCTATTGCTATTCCATAAGATTTCGTCGGTCGCCTTAACAAAAGCTAGTTGAACATATGAAACCTTATTCCATTGGTAATCTAATTTTGATTTCGTTGCAAGCTTCTACAAATAGCTATGAAATATTTTCATAGTAGTTTTTCCTTTGTCTTTTCCTAGATTTCTTGTAGTGTAATATTGTGTTCTAGGTTGCTTTAGAGCAAATTATTTTTATTTTTTTAATTTTAGTTCTTGCAGTTTGTGATCAAATTGATTGATTGGTGTCTAAGTTCTTTGTTTATTTTAGTCATTATTTATTGAAAACATCTTTTTTTTGCTCATCATCATTGTTTTTAGTTTGTTGAGAAGTTGATTATCTAATTGTGTATATACCTTTTGTTCATGTTCTTCCTACTCATTTATCATAAATTTTAAGAAATTTAATACTATGTTGTCTTTGTAATTGTCTATTGGCTTAATAAATTTTATTTCCTATTTTTTATGAATCCACATTTATTTATACCTTTTATATAGTCTATTTTATAGTAATGGTTAATAATCAATTCTTATTTGAGACTCTAAGGTTTTATCTCTGAATTGTATTCACTCAATCACATAACTTTCATATTGAATGCTTTCAACAAATATATATATATATATATATATATATTTGAAATAGTTTCCGTTTGTTGAGTTATATCTATTTTTTTTATTTAGCTATCATTTTGGAGTTGAGGAAGGACAACCCTATTAAAGTAAGAGTATCATGCTCATTCTTACACGTGTATCATATCTATTCTTATGCCACTTTTGACTACCTTATTTGTAGCGATTGCTTGACTCAATAATTCTTTATTAAATGTTCACCTCAATCATACCTTTGTCACTCAAGATTTTTTTTTTTTCTAATAACTCTAGCTTCTGTAATGATGAGATAGCTAATTAGTAATGACTATGTAATGTTTGTAAAAATTTCTTTTTCTTCATCTTTGACTGGTTTGACTAGGTGTTTGGTGAGTGGGCCCCAATGTTGTTTCATTGCCTTAATTTCCGGATCTTGCCTGATTGTGGATTATTGGTTTTTCCTGTTTTTGATTAGTGGAGGCTTTTAATTGAGTTTATGGGTTGCTTTTATAGGCTTAGCTGTGCAACCAATCTTCTTTCTCTCCAAACTCTCTTATCCTTGAAACAACTCAACCTTGGCCGAATTTTGGTGTCATTTTCTTTTCTCTTTATGCTTGGTTTTTGAGTGGAACTTGTCACCAACAAGCTTAGAGGTAAGCTTGTTATTTTCTTTAGAATTCTGAGATTTTTTATTGTCTTGTTTTAATTGTTTTGTTAGTGCCAAGCATGTATGTTTATCTGAGAATTTATTTGAGCATGTTTTTCATGTCATTGAGTGTTTTTTTGGTCATTTTGAATAATTATGTGTAGCATGCCTTTGTAATTTTAAGCTTAAATTCCATGTGTGCATGTTGCAATATAGAGAGGTTAGGAATTTGCAGCCTTATTTTGTTAAGATTTTATTTATCTCTCATGATTTTGCAAGCTTGTATCTACCAAGGGATGCCTATAATTTAATTATAATATTTGTGTATGCATCTTGTAAGTTCGGACAGGTAAATTAGCATTCATGTTTTAAATTATTTGAATATAGGTTTTCATGTTTGTAAGCTTGACATTGTGAGTATGCAGCCATGTTATAAGTTAGTTGATTATTTGTTGTTATGTATTTAAATATATGTGTATGTGTGGGCATGCATTTCATGATTTAGAAATTTCTTTTTATTGAAAATTCGTCCAAATCATGTGTCCATGCTAATGTTAATTTTATTTTTAGTATTGCTTAAATGCTTGTGGTGCATGTTAGAAATATTAATTTATATATTCAGAATCATGGGATTGTATTGATTTTAATCTTGGAAAGCTAATTGTGCTGGTGTTATGATTAAAGCTTTTATGGAGAATTTTAATTGCTTAGCTAAATTTTTTGTGAAAACCTTTAATTGCTAGCTATGAACTCTTTTATTTGTTGAATTAGCTCGGGCTATAGTCGTAATTTAGGCCCGACCCAAGTTTTGTAACCTAAATTAGAATATTCTGTTTGGGTAGATCCATACCGAGCTGTAGTTCGCGGGACTTGGTGAACCCAACTCTGTAGCTCGGAGCCAAGTAGGCTCTCGCACTGTATAATTCCGTATTTCTGACAATAATTACTATTTAATTATTGCATTGTTTGATAATTTTATTTATTTATTTATTTGCGTGGTATTTATGATTATTTATTTATTTTCTTATTTGCATTACTTATTCAGTAATTCCTCTGTCTGTATTCTGTATTTTCTGCGGTTTTTAGTACATCTACATTTCTGGCTCGCCCAGCTAGGAGGAGTAAGTCCTAGCCATGTGCACATGTTTTTACGTAGTAGCGCTACC
This sequence comes from Dioscorea cayenensis subsp. rotundata, assembly GCF_009730915.1. Lineage (NCBI taxonomy): Eukaryota > Viridiplantae > Streptophyta > Magnoliopsida > Dioscoreales > Dioscoreaceae > Dioscorea > Dioscorea cayenensis. Next base: position 9,985,450 of record NC_052486.1, read on the forward strand.
CCCGATGCGGTCGAAGATCCGACTACGGTACGTTGATATTCCGTTGCATTGCTTCCGACTTCATAGTCGAAGATCCAACCTCGTGCTGTTGATTTCTGTTATTAGCCGGGGAGATGTATTTCTGCGTGTTTTTCGTGTTTTTGGATTATTCGAGATTCGCGTATTTTTACGTATTACGTATGAAGCATGAGCTACTATTCTGCAATATCTGCTATACCTGTTGTTTTTCTGCGATCCTACTGGGCCCTTGTGGCTCATACACTCTGTGTATTCTGTTCTCGCAGGAGAAGATCAAGTTTAGGACTGGGGGGTGTTAGAGAGTCGTATTGTCTGCGTTATCAGTATCTTGTTATTACCTTTTTGTGAGTGTAAGACTTGTATTCTGACTGTATTTGTAATTTGTGAGCTGTTGGGTTGTATTTGTATTCTGTAGGGCTGCTAAAGTCCGTACTTGTAGTATTTTAAATTTCCAGTATCCTATTTGTGCTTTTGGGTTCTGTTCATATCTGCTTGTTAGGGTTGACTCTGACCAGGTTTTTAGCTGAGGCCTTGCACCCAGTGGGGCCCAGTCCCATTGGATGCGACCGATCTGTCCGCGGGCCCGGCTGTGGGGCTGGGACGTGACAGACTACTGATTGAACTATGAGTAGCTTCTTCATATTATTTTCTAATCTGACCTTTTCAATTATTTTAATCCACAGTGAACCCCACCAATTTAAAATAATAATGGTAACAAGTTACCTCTCATCCTTATCACTTGGTTAACAGTTTTCCAAATCTTATCTTGTTTTATTCTAAAATCCCAGCCACATTCCACAAGTATCTCGCTTCGACAACCAAGCCATTGTTTAAGAAGGAAGCGCCTATAGCATGCCACCTTATCTCTAGTATCCTGATCTCATTTGCATTGAGGTGGAAATTAAGGCATTTCTTTGTTCAAGGCATTGGATTTTTCTCCACAAATTGCTTCCAAAGAGAGGGATCACAGATGTGTATGGTTTACGATCTTGTGTATAATTTCATTGGTGTGATCTCTTATGTTTAGGGTGGTATTGGTAATAGTTCATTAGATAAGATCTAGTCATTTTCTTGATCCATGCTTTGCATGGTGTCTCTGCTTCTGCATTAACAAGCATGCAGAATTGCATTAACTTCAGTTGTATGCCTTGATTGCTATTTGGGAGAGTATGATGTTGAAAGCTTTCTAGTTTGCACTACTTTATCTCGTGATAGAATATGTCCTTGTACAGTGCCTATTCATGCATGTTTGTATTATTTTGGAATCTTGTGTAGCTTTAGAGTGGACTTTGTGGTAAAAAAAACTACCTGCACCCTAGCTCCCTATTGTGACATAGTGCGGGTTGGCTATGTGCCTATATTTTTTCAAATGCTTTAAAAATTAAATTCTTAGTATGTTATCATTTTCACTAGGTGTTATAATGCCTATGTTAATGCCTAGAAGCATGCATATATAGTTTTTTAAATATTCTCCAATCTTTAATAACAATGTCTTAACACTTTTTTTTTATTTTATTTGTTATGTAGTAGGTTCCGTTGGGTCTCCTTAATTCAAGCTTGTTGAGATTTTTTTGGTCAAAGCTCTAATCTTTAAAGTTCTTGATAAACTCTGGTTTAAATATTCAATAAAAGTTATACTAGTTAGGCATACTCATCTTTTAAAAGATTTCATTGATGTTGGGAGTTTTAATTTCTTTGGTTGAAGATTGGTTTTGGTGTTAGGTTCAGCTAGCATAATGGTTTAGTGTTGTGTTCGTTAGCCTAATGTTGTTGCGAAACCAATTAGATTGTTACAATAGTCATCATTGCCAATACTTAGTGAAGTTTGTTCCTAATAATTGTGTCTGTGTTCAGCAATATCTTGATATTGAAATCCATTTCTTATAGCTTGAAATTTTCTGATCTCTACAAGTTTCTGTTAAGAGTTAAGAGGCGGCAGTAAGGGTGACACCATGCCTAATTGGTTGAGTTTATTCCTTATTATCCTATACGTTAGCTCTTAAATTCTTGGCTGATTTCATCTAGAAAGTTTTCTTAAATTCAATGTTTTGGGTGGCAGCAGCTTTAGAAAGGAAATCCATTGGTATAATAATTAGTTTCATTCACCCCAAAGGGTACTAGTTACTGTGAGTATAAATATATACATAATCTCTTTGCCTGAATTCAAAACTTTTGAAAATTTTATACTTTATTCAAATCTAGGTGCTCATTTTGTCTTGTCTCATTTTGCGTGCATTAATTTCATTATTGCAAAATGGGTGTAGATCTCATTAGGTGTTGCTTCTTGTTTTCACTTTACAACATGACCCAATAATTAAATCAATTAATACCAAAATCATACGGTCCATATTTAGTTTTTATTTTCTTTATTCTGGGGCTATATATATATATATATACATATATGGAATGTTTTGGTTTGTTATTCAAATTGATATGAGCCTTATCCTAGTGTGTTAATAGACAACAAGGTAGTTCTGAGGGGTTTAATATTATCATATATGTCTAAAGGTCCTATCAAGGGGGTTTGACCTATCATAAGATTTGGGAAGTATTATTAGTCGCTAGTCAAGTAAGTAGACTACATATAAATATGTATATATGTGTATATGAAAACTTGGGTTACTGACAATTATTTAAATAATTATTTAATTATTTTTATTTTTGTTTAAAAATATTCATACACTTTTTAAATGCTATTGGGTTTTGAATTTAATATCGTTTATTATTTTTTTGAAATTATTAATTTTTATTTATTAACTTAATTATTTATTAGCTTTTTAGCTACTATTCATTTTGTTTTTTATTTATTCACTTTTGGTTTTACATGTTAAGTTATTGAAACATTTGCAAAATAATCATTGAATTGTTTGAGCGTCCTACTTATTATAGAATAACTGGATTATTTTACTATAAAATGGGATCATGCACATATTGGTATTGCTTTTTGGTCAAACATTACTCTGAAAAGCTTGGCTCTACAATTTTGATAGCTTGTTTGACTTTTGGATATTAAATCTACTTTGACATAGATACGTTAGTCCTCAATTAACTATGTTCCAACTCTATCATTGAGAATTCAACACTGACTGAATCCACATGAAACTCTGTTAAGAGACTATAGTTTTGCACCTTGTCGTTGGTGGAAAATTTGTCATTTCTAACATTTGACTCAAGTCACTAAGTTTAAATAAATGATCTCTAATATTTTGTTTCGGCAATAGTGAATTAGCGAGACATATATTGTGGATTATCTGACAAATTTGCTGAATTATTTTGTTTTTGAATTGTATTTTGACAAATATTGTAGTATGTTATATTATTTTGTATTTATATTCCGAATTTTTAAGAATTCCCATGATCCTAATATTTTTAGTGGTTACTTACTGGGTTGTTGAGCTCATATACTTGTTTTCATCATTTTCAAATCAGGCGTAGGGTCGTTGGCAGATAGCTTAGTGGGATTTTGAGCAAAGAGCCATTTAGTTTAGCAAGTTAATAATGTTCTACCCTACTACTAGACCTAAAAATTGCACTAAATAATTGTTATTTCTGTTAAAACTTATTAGTTTGAATTTATTATATCTCGATATTGTATTATTTTTGCTTTGAAATCTGTACATCCGGTAGTTGTTATCTTCTATTTTGAGACAAGTTTTGAAGCCTTGCGTGCTCACTTGGTCTCGCCCTTCTGATTATGTGGTCGTTTATCGGCATCGAGCTCCTTGACTGGGCTCTGGGTGTGACAAATTTAAGTAGTATTAGAGCGAGGTTAAATTTGATCTTAGTATCCTAGATAGAACTGCCTAATTTGAAGTTCTATGCAATCACACCTTTTTTTAGCTTAACATTTGCTAAATCATTGTTTAATTTGTAAAGTGATGCTATGGCATTTACTCTAATTGGGTTACCATGCAGAATGCCACCCTATAGAGCTGCTAGCAAGAGTGTGGCTAAACTGCTGAGATAGGCATCTACTGCCAAGGATTTTCCCATTGAAAAGGTGAAGGAAGTTCCCGCTGATTGGGGAATGAATACGGCTGAAAACCAGGGAGTTATATTGGAATTGATGTCGGAAATGGTAGGGTTGGTGCATGAACAAAGATAGCACCAAGCACAAGCACCACCCCACCGCCTTCTCCTCCTTCTCTGTCTAAAGCTCTAAAAGAGAATAATGATGGAATTCAATAAATCTGGTCCACCGTCGTTTGAGGGCACTACCTATCTTGATGTAGTGGAAGTTTGGGTAGAGGAAATGGAAAAGGTGTTCATAGTGATGATGTGCACCAAGAAAGAAAAACTCAGGTTTGGGGTGCACATGCTTAAGGGTCCCCCAAACCACTAGTACAGAGAAGAGCTTCACATTCGTCAGGGTCAAGAGTTTGAGTCTTAAGAGCATTTGAGGGAAGCAAGTACTTCACCAGGGACAAGATGGTTCAGTTTGAGAGAAAATTCATTAATATGACTTGGGAAAGTATGACCGTTGATAAGTATGAGTTGGAGTTTGACAAGCTTTCTAGATATGCTCTAAAATTGGTGGATAATGATGAGAACAGGGCCTGAAGCTTTGAGGGAGGCGTACATGCACACATTTATAGGGGTTAGTTGCTCTACACCTGATCAGCTATGTAGAGGTTGTGGGTTGTGCTAAGTCTCAGGATACTGTATGGAGTGACACTAACAATCAGCAAAAGAAATTTTAGAATAAGAGATGCAGAAGCTTTGATAATCAAGGAACTCGTCAGTCTAAAGGTATAGGAAAACTAATAAGTGCTTGAGTGAACATATTTCTTAATATATTTTACATGAATCGAGCATCATTTTTATCATGTTTTATGTCTCATAAATTATATTTGGTGTTTCTTCATGCAAATAGGGTGTGAAGGCCTTGAGAGAAGAAAAAGAAGCAAAGATAGGTTTCGAAGGCACATTTTGGGAGTCTTTTGTGCAACATAAGGATCAAGACACAAGTGGAGCTCATATACATGGGGGTGTGTGCCAACTTCCAAGAGAATTCAAGTTAAATTTTGAGTTGAAAGGGCACAAAGGCAGCCACATTCCCATGTCTCTACTTGTGTGAAAACTTCAAGAGCCTTCCCAATGATGATTAGAAGACAAGAACCCTCATAACCTACCACGCGGGTGTGTGCCCGTCAATATGACCTCAAGAGAAGAGTTTTAGAGCCTTGTTTATAAGGGAGCACTGTAGTAAAGTAATGTTCATCTGACTGGGTTAGGGCACGTGACAGGCACGAGCTGCTATTTATAAATAGCCGTTTTGCCCTATTCTTTGGGGATTTTTTTATATCTTTGGAGAGGTAAAATGGCTAGGGTTTGAAGAGGAGGTCTTTACAAATTTGAGGAGTGTTCTTCACCAACTTTGATAGATTCTTTCTTTGTCATAGCATTGCGGAAGCCATCGGCGACCTAGGTTCAGAGAGGAATCCTTCAAAATGTCAAGTGACCCATCAAGGCCATCATCACGAATTCAAGGGGGTTTTATTCCATGGTTTTCATTGATTGACATTGCATTATTTATTTTGTAATTGCCCTATAGAGGGCTAAACCCTGGTAGGTATTTGAGCATGTGAACCCTAGGATTTTATTTTTGTATTGATTTACTTTGTGTTTTCTATTAAATTTGAGTTTAATTGAAGTTCAATCTTGCTTTCTTATTACTTGCTTGCTTTGTTGATCTTATGGTTGATTGGCATGCATGATTTGTTTGCCTTGGTGAGTGAGTGATCTCTATTAAGACTAGAATCTCAAGATTAAAGAGGATTGAGATGGTGAGTCATGAGATAGTGTAGTGTCCCCTTTCCCTTCTGATTAGTACATTCTATTTTCGTATTTTGAAATACCCTTTTGGGTGTGACCCACAAGTGCACGGGTTTGTCAAAGTAATAAATCCAAGGTGAGTGGGGTATCGTATCCACAGGGAATAAAGAATAGAAACACCAAGATTGCTACTTAACTAAGTGGAGATGAAACAATGATGGTGTGGATAAAGATCGATGCAAACAAACTAAAGAAAATTAGAAAGAGAGGCACAATAGAATGAGAGGAAAGGCAATCGATAAAAGTGGGGTACTCGGATATTGTTCCTCCTAGGATTATTTCTTCAAGTGCAAAACCAACTATTATGCTTCCTAACTAATGCTTAATGAGTCGTAGATATCCTTAAATACACGGTCTCAAACCTAAGGTTAACCGTGACTAACTCTACACTATGCCCCGGCGGAGAAATCAACAATCTCAACACCTCACATTGTGTAAAGTTACAAGAAGCTCTATGGATTCCAAGTGATAACCCCTATTCCTATATGTAGATCTAACCTTTTGGTCCAGGCGAAAGACCCCTAGTCACAATTAAACCCTAGGTGTTAAAGTCGTTTCAACACTTCACTCTGTTGCTCACGCAACTAAGCCCCAACGGAGTTCATCCCTTAACCCTTCACTCTATTGTGACAGTAAAGAACTCTTAGAACGTGGAGGTAGGATAAATCACCCCGGAGGGAAAAGGCGACGCTCCGCTACCTCTCGACTCACCCTCTCGACCTTCTCCAAGCTTGCTTTGTCTAACTCTCATGGTGTGTCACTCACTCACAAGGATTACCAATATAGACTCTCAACCCTAGTGCCACTTTAAAGGAGAAATAATTCAACAAGCATTCAAGATTGGAACTCAATTAAAGACATTAATTAAGAAAAACATAATAAAAGGTTAATGAAACAAATACATCCTAGGAATTACAAATTCAAGTACCCACTAGGGGGTTTAGCTTTCCATGGAGCAAGATACAATCAATAATGATATCGAAAGTAAAAACATGTAATCCATAGGAAAACCCCCTCGGTATTCATGTCGATGGTCTTGTGGAGTAGCCTCGTCTTCTCCAAAGGTCCCCTTGTCAAGCCTAGGGCACACCTCGCTAGATCAGTGCCGACGAAAGCTCCCCCAATAACTATCTTCCAAGAGAAATGTGGTGTCGAAGTCGTAGAACTACTCCAAAAGCCTTACCAAAGCCTCTGTAAACCCTAGCCGCAAGCCTCTCAAAAGATGGAGAAAAGATGGAAAGAAAGATAAAAGACAAATCCCCAAATCGGTATAAGTCGCGGCTTTATAAAGGGCTGGAATCGGGCATCCCCACGGGCGTATGGAATTTCCACACGCCAGTGTAGATTTCTGGAAATCCGATTTTCTGCGGCCTGTGAACAGTAACTTCTACAATAAATTGCTATAGTGATTTTCTATAGTAACCTGCTACAATACTCTACCAAAATACTCTCGAATCCACACTTTTCCTCGAGACAACATAAAGGGGAACACGTTATCCTGTAGATCACGTCTCTTCTTCAATAAAAGGTCTCATTGGTGAAGATCTTACTATCATTGCACAAGTCGGCATACGCAAATGTGACTGCCTTTGTGCCCCTCGAAACCATTGTGATTGTTTTAACACATTGAGGTTGGCACACATTCACGTATCTTTTGAGCCTAACTTGTGTCTTCTCATTTGTCCATTCCAAGATTTCAATTACAATGCGTTCATGATCCACTTTGGCTTCTATCTTCTTTATTTGACTTCACCACCTTATATGCACAAAAGAACACAAAAGCACATCTATTAGCGCTAAAATCTGATAAAAGTAATGCTCATCATAAGAAAAGAATACTTTGTATTCTTATTACACAAGCACTTATCATAGTCCCTAAGCTTTATACAACCATATTTGGTGTGAAGTGTGAGATTGAGAGATTTCTTCACCAGGACCATGTAGGGGGTTAGCGATCTTTCACCTAGAAGTAAGGTTAGGTCTATCCTTATGAATCGGATGTACTCTTAGGAATTCATATGTGGTGTTAAGTGTTGAGATTGAGCGATTTCTCCACCGGGACCTCGCAGGAGACTAGTATCGCTGATATGGAGGCAGGGACAAATTATTCTTGGATTTCCTCAACTTGATTAATTTGGTTTAGAAATACTTGGTAAATCTTGCACTTAATGTCAAATCCTAGGAGGAGCATTACTTGGGTACCTCAATTTTATTGATTAAATCTTCCTTCTTTTCTACCCTTTCTTGTTTGCTCGTGGCATTCATATTTCTCGTGATTAAGTTCATTTCATCATATTCTTAATTCTGGCTAGATAAGTTAGAAGCAGTTATTACTAATACTTCTGTTCCTTGTGGATTCAACTACCCAACCTGTTGGGTACTTTATTACTTCAACACCCGTGCACTTGCGGTACATGCACACAAGAGGTGCGTTAAAAACCTAGGTGTTATTCAAGACAAGGTGTGTCTTAGACAGTCAGTAGACTGCCAAATCTGCGATCTCAGGGGTTGGCATCTGTTCTTCCCCATTCTATCCAATGGGAATGTGCTACTTGTGAAGGTGCTCATGCGATAGCAGATTATAGGCAAACTATTGGAGCCTGCTTTAGGTTTGGCAATTTGGAGCATTGTATTGTTGACATGTCCTCAACAGTCTTTTGGAGCACATAGGGTATCCAGCATGCAGAATTCTAGGCCTGTGGTTACACCAAAGGCTCAAGCTTCCTCAGGTTAATGCGCTGGAAATGAGGTAATTAGTGAGCATCTATCTTCCTTAACTCATCAGAAAAAAGGAAAGCCAAAGACACAGTGGCGTGTTTATGTGATGACTAAAGATACACATACCTCTAATTTAGTGGTATCGAGTACTTTCTTAGTTTATTTTGCATATACTTGTGTGTTGTTTTATTCTGAAGCTACACATTTGTCTGGATCTTCCTACATTTATACAGAAGCATGCTTTGGCTGTAAGTGCTATTGAATATGATTTGTATCTTGCCACCGCATTAGGAGTCGATATTGTTCTTGACAGAGCATGTGTGAATTGGTCAATTCTTATCGCTAGTCATGAGTTGTGAACCCGATTGCATGTCATGAGCATGAAGAACTACAATGTTATTTTGGGAATAGATTTTTTGTTTACCTCCCATGTCATAGTTGACTGTTATGTAAAAAGGATAGTTTTTAAAATCCCTATAGAGGCAAAGTTAACCTTTTATGGGGATGATTTTGAGTCACCACCTCATTTGATTTCCGCCCTTCAAGCTTAGAAATTACTTTTAGGTGGGTGCTCGGGATTTCTTACATTGGTAGTTGAAGCCAAATCAAAAGGATCGGTGTTGGATGATATTCCAATAGTTAAAGAGCTTTCTGATGTTTTCTCTGAAGACCTTCCTAGTCTACCTTTAGACAGAGAAGTGGAGTTCATTATTGATTTAGGTTTGGGAACCAACCATATTTCCAAGGCCCCTTACGGAATGGCACTTGTGAAGCTAAGGGAGTAGAAAAGGTAGCTTGAAGATTTGCTCAAGAAGGGATTTATTTGGCCTAGCATTTTGCCATGGGTGCTCTAGGTGTGAAGAAGAAGGATGGTAGGTTGCAATTATGCATCTATTACTAAGAGTTGAACAAGGTAGCAGTGAAGAATTGATATCCTCTACCTCGGATTGGCAGTCTTTTTGACCAATTGAAGGGCTCCCAAGTGTTTTGAAAAATTGAACTTTTGTCACGATATCATCAGTTGAAGATCAAAAAAGAAAATGTGTTAAAGACTACATTTAGAGCTAGTTTTGGGCATGGTGAGTTTCTTGTAATGCCTTTCGAGTTAACGAATGCCCCAACTGCTTTCATTGATATAATGAATAGAACTTTCAAACCTTTCCTAGATAGGATCATGGTGGTGTCTATTGATGATATTCTGGTGTATTCCAAGTGTTGGGCAGAGCATGAGGAGCATTTAAGGGTTAGGTTGAAGATCTTAAGGAAGGAGAAAATGTTTGAAAAATTCTCCAAATATGAGTTTTGGTTGGGTAGAGTGGGTTTCCTTGGTCATTTTATTTCCAAAAATGGAATTTCTATTGATCCTTAGACGATAGAAGCAATTGTTGAATGGAAAAGACCAACTAGTGTGATAGAGGTTTGCAACTTTCTAGGGTTAGCTAGTTACTATAAATGGTTTGTGGAAGTGTTCTTAGTGTTAACATCACCATTAACAAGGCTCACCAGGAAAGGAGCAAAATTTCAGTAATCTGATCAATGTGAGCAGAGTTTCCAAGAGTTGAAACTCCGATTGGTATTCACACCTATTCTCACACTTCCTTCTCCTGGTAAAGGGTTTACCACTTACAATGATGCTTGTAAAAGTGGTATAGGGTGTGTATTGATGGAGAATGGCCATATGGCGGCTTATGCTTCAAGATGGTTAAAGTTGTTTGAGGAAAATTACCCTAGTCACGACTTGGAGCTAACCGTAGTGATCTTTGATTTGAAAATTTGGAAGCATTACATGTATGGTGATGCCTATGAAGTGTTATGGATCATAAGAGACTTAAATATATTTTCACTTAGTAGGAGTTGAATATGAAGTAGAGGAGATGATTAGAGTAATTAAAAGATTATGATTTGACTATTAGTTATCATCCTCGTTAACAAATGTGGTGGCTGATGCCCTTAGTAGGAAGTCATTCAACATTGTTGCTACATTGATCACTTTTCAAAAGCCTATCTTGAGAATATGAGGCGGATGGAGCTACAAGTGGTGTTACAAGGTACTAGTGTGTCTTTGGCGAATTTAGTGGTGTGACTTACTCTATTTGAGAGAATTAAAGAAACACAAGAGGAAGATGGTTATTTGCAGAAGATTTAACAAGAAGTTAAAACTGGAACCCAAGTTTAGTTTAGACTTCATGGGAATGGCTCAATAAGGTTTAGGGATTGGATTTGTGTTCTAGATAATTTGGAATTGAAAAAGAAGATCATGGAGATAGCTCAATATACTAGCTACTTAGTACATTTCAGAAGCACCAAAATGTACAAGGATTTTAAGAGTATTTTCTAGTGGAATAACATGACATGAGATATTGCTTAGTTTGTGGCACAGTGCTTAACCTATTAGCAGGTCAAAGTGGAGCATTAGAGGCTAGTGGGACTTCTCTATCCTCTTCCAACGCTTGAGTGGAAGTGGGAGAATATTGCTATGGATTTTGTGTCTGGGTTTCCTCCAATTAACAAAGGTTTTGACAGTATGTGGGTAGTGGTCGGCAAATTAACCAAGTCAGCTCATTTCTTGGCTGTTAAGATTGACATGTCTTCAGAGAAGACAGATGAGTTATATACTGAGCAAATTAAGGCTTCATGGGATTCTTGTCACTATTATGGCAGATCAATATACCTGGTTTGTGGCTAACTTCTAGAGGAGTTTGCACAAGGCCTTAGGAACCAAACTAACATTCAGGATAGCTTTTCACTCACAAACTAATGGGTAGTCCAAGAGGACGATTTAGATTCTATAAGATATGCTTCGGGTTTGTATGCTTGATTTTGGGGGTTCTTGGGATCAACATTTGCCTTTGATATATTTTTCTTATAATAATAGTTACCAAGAAAGTATTCAGATGGCTCTATATGGGCACTGTATCAAAAGAGATGCAAATCACCTATTTGTTCGGATGATGTGGAAGAAAGAAGATTGTTAGGGCCAGAGATTATGCAATTGATAGTGGAGAAAGTTCATATGATCAAAGATCATCTGCGAGCAGCTCAGAGCAGATAGAAGAGTTATGTAGATAATAAGAGGATAAGCATGGAGTTTCAAGTGGATGATCATGTGTTCTTGAGGGTAGCTCATGCTAAGGGAGTTATCTCTTTTGGTGTTAGAATCTTAGCCCTCAGCATATTGACTTACACTACCGCCAACACTTTCTCGAGTGCACGATGTGTTCCATGTTTCGATACTGAAGAGGTTCATTTCTAATCCTGACCATGTGATACAGTTCTTTGACTTTGAGCATAACAGTGACATGATATATGAGGAGTGACCAATTAAAGGGGTGGATTTCAAGGAGCAAGTACTAATAAGATGGATTATTCCATATGTAAAAGTTCAATGGACCAATCACTCAGAGCGCGAGGCCACTTGGGAATTAGAATTGGAGGTACAGGAGAAATGTTGATACCTTTTTTGACAATCAGGTGTTAGTTTAGAGGATTAAAATCTTTTGAAAGGGGGAGATTATGGACCCCACCAATTTAAAATAACAATAATAATAATAATAATAATAGTAATAGTAACAAGTTACCTCTCATCCTTATCATCTTGTTAAACAGTTATCCATATCTTATCTTGTTTTATTCAAAATCCCAGCCTCATTACACAAGGATCTTGCTTTAATGAACAAGCCATGGTTTAAGAAGGAAGAACCTATAGCACGTCACCTTATCTCTAGTATCCCCAGTTTGCAAATGAGGAGGAAAGGAGTTTCTTTGTTCAAGGTATAGGATTTTTCTCCAAGAGTTGCTTCCAAGAAGAGGGATCACAAGTGTGTATTGTCTACGATCTTGCGAATAATTTCATTGGTTAGATCTTTTATGTTTAGGGTGGTATTTGGTAATAGCTCATAAGATATGATATAGTAATTTTTTTTTATCCATGCCTTTCATGGTATATATGCTTGTGTATTAGCAAGCATGCAAAATTGCGTTAACTTCAGTTGCATGCCTTGATTGCCATTTGGGAGAGTATGATATTGAAAGATTGTTGTTTTGCTCTTTTTTTATCTCATGATAGAGAATGTTCCTGTATAGTGTATATTCATGCATGTTATTATTATTTTGGAACCTTGTGTAGTTTTAGAGTGGACTTTGTGGTAAAAAAAATTGATTTCACCCTAGCTCCCTATTATGGGATAGTGTGGCTTGCCTTTGTGGCTATATTTTTCAAATGCTTTAAATCTTAAATTCTTAGTATTTTGTTAGTTTCACTAGGTGCCGTAATGTTTATGTTAATGCCTAAAAGCATGCATATATATTTTTTAAATATTCTCTAGTCTTTGATAAGAATGTGTTCATGCATTTTTTTTTTTATTTGTTTTGTAGTAGGTTCTATTAGGTCTCCTTAATTCAAGCTTGTTGAGGTTTTTTTGGTCAAAGCTCTAATCTTTAAAGTTCGTGATGGACTCTGGGTTCTGAATATCCAGTAAAAGTTATCCTAGTTAGGCATACTCATCATTTAAAAACATTCATTGATGATGGGAGTTTTAATTTCTTTGGTTGAAGATTGGGTTTGGTGTTAGGTTCTACAAGCATAATCGTTTAGTGTTGAGTTCGTTAGCCTAATGGTGTTGCTAAACCAATTAGATTGTTACAATAGTCATCATTACCAGTAGTTAGTGAAGTTTGTTCCTAATAATTGTGTCTATGTTCAGCAGTGTCTTGCTATTGAAATCCATTTCTTATAGCTTGAAAATTTCCTATCTCTACAAGTTTTGGTTTAGAGTTGAGAGGCTGCAGTCAGGGTGACATCATGGCTAATTGGTTGAGTTTATTTATTATTATCCTATACTTTAGCTCTTAAATTCTTGACTAATTTCATCTAGAAGTTTTTTTTAAGTTCAATATTTTGGGTGGCAGCAACTTTAGAAGGGTAATCTATTGGTTGAATAGTTAGTTTCATTCACCCTGAAGGCTACTAGGTACTGTGAGTATAAATATATACATAATCATCAACACTCTTAGCCCAAGTTTAAAATTTTTGAAAATTTTATACTTTATTCAATTCTAGGGGCTAATTTTTGTTATATCTCAATTTACATGAGTTAATTTCATTTGTGTAGGATGTGTGTAGAGCTTGTCATGTGTCATCTCTTGTTTCCACTTAACAACGTGACCCAATAGTTAAGGCAATTAATCCCAAAATCATATGGTCCTTATTGAGTTTTTATTTTCTTTATTCTAGAAGCATATATATGTTTATATATAGATATATATATATATATACACATATATATACACACATACATGGAATGTTTGGCTTTGTTATGCAAATTTACGTCAACCTTATCTAAGTGTGCTAATAAGCAGCATGGTAGTTCTGAGGGGTTTAATATTATCATACATGTCTATAGGTCCTATCGAGGAAGTTTAAGCTATCATATATAGGATTTGGGTAGTATTGTTGGTCTCTAGTTAGGTAAATAAACCACATATATATATATATATATATATATATGAAATCTCCGGATACCTGCAATTATTTACATAATTATTTAATTATTTTTTTGTTTTGTTTAAAACTATTCATACACTATTTAAATGATATTGGGTTTTGAATTCAATACCGTTTATTATTTTTCTGAAATTACTATTTATTTATTAAATTACTTATATTTTAGTTATTAATTTGATTATTTATTATCTTGTTAGCTACTATTCATTTAGTTATTTATTTATTTACTTTTGTTTTTACATTTTATGTTATTGAAACATTTGAGAAATAATCATTGAATTGTTAAGCGTATTACTTATTTTGGAATAACTGGATTATTTTACTATAAAATCGGATCATGCAAATGTTGGTGATGTTTTTTGCTATGGATCACTCTGAAAAGCTCTGCTCTTTAATTTTAATGGCTTGTTTGACTTTTGGATATTTAACTTCTTTTGACATAGATATGTTTGTCCCAAATTAACAATGTTCTAACCTTATCATTGGGGTTAAACACTGACCATATTCACATGAAATTCTGTTTAAAGAATATAGTTTCGTACAGTGTTGTCGGTGAAAAAATAGTGGTTTTTGACAATCTAGATCCGATCACCGCTGATATACAAATGAACTTTGGTCCTCTGACTTGGGTCAGTGAGTTTAAATAAATGATCTGTGATATTTTGTTTAGGCAACAGCGAATTGGGAGACATATTTTGGATTATCTGACAAAATTATCTTTTGCCGAATTATTTTGTTTTTGAATGGTATTTTGACAAATATTGTACTATGTTATATTATTTTATATTTAAATTCCAAATTTTTAAGAATTTCCATGATCCCAATATTTTTAGTGGTTACTTACTTGGTTGTTAAGCTCATAAACGTGTTTTTTTTATCATTTTCTAATCAGGTGTAGGGTCGTTGGCAGATAGCTTAGTGGGGGTTGTTGAACGAAGTGACATTTAGTTTAGCATGTTAATAATGTTCTACGTAAAAACTTGCACTAAATAATTATTGTTTTTGTTAACCTTGTTAGTTTGAATTTCTTGTATCCCAACATTGTAGTATTTTTTTTCTTTGTAATCTGTACTTATGTTAGTCGTTATCTTCTATTTTAAGACAGGTTTCGAGGGTTTCGAGGCTTTCATGCTCACTTGGTCTCGGCCTTGTGGGTATGTTGCCGTTTATCGGGGAACCGGGCTCCTTGAACAAGCTTGAGGCGTGACATCCACAATTTGTTTTTACTTGTACCTTCAATATGAGCTTGATGTCATTAACCTTCATGTTAATTAGCATTTGTGAATTGTCTTTATTTTTAGTTTTATTCTTATCATTAGTTATTGAAATTGTCTGTGTTAATTATCAATTATTTTTATATTCTTTATTTAATTAATAAAATAACTATTAAATCATTATAAAGAAATAACAACAAATGTGAGATCAACATGAGAAGGTTTTAGTACTATACCTCCAAAATTTTGTACCTTTGAGTGTCTGTTCTTCTTTTACTTTTGCTTTTTTTTAAGTCTATAAAAAAGGAAATACTTATGCTATCGATATGACTACTATGTAATAAGCTAGCTAAAATTGACATGTCCAATTGTTATGTTAGATATCCATTGATAGTATAGACAAGATTGAGGAACTACAATTATATTAAGTAATGTATATGAATTACATTTATGTACTAAATGCTATGATCACTCCATGTGCAAAATGGTAACTCAAAGATAGAACTAGAAGGGTTCAATATGGGATTGAGTTAGCATTTATTAGGCACTGCAAACAATATAAGTACTTAAATGAGGTATTTAATCAAAGTGATATTAAGTGCACTAATAAACTACACATGCATCGACGTATTTTTTATAGTCTACATCAAATGTTGACTACCACTGGGGGGTACGAGGCATGAGAAATGTCATGGTTGAGGAGATGAATGTGATGTTTTGAAAATTGTATCAAATTTTGTCAAAAATAATTAATTTTGATTATCCAATCTATTGAAACAATTAGTTGCCAATTCCATGCTATCTTCAAATCAATTATTCTTTGGCATGGTGTCTAAGAAACTTAAATCTATCCCTAAAAATCAAATGACTATAGGAGGAAGTAGTTTAAAGTCATAGTTTAAGTTTGTATTTTTATTTATAATAATGTATGGGTTGTAAGTAATAATTTGATATTTTTCAAACATAGAATATTTTAGAACATTAGACAAAATACATATCTAAGTGAATATGCCTAAAGCTGCTCAATCAAAAAAGAAAATCTGAGATTACTACTAATGTACTCATTGTTTTTAATCAAGACATGCAATTTATGTCTCGTATCACTGGAAGGGTTTAAGGCATGACAGTCAAGTTCTTAGGGATGTCCTTAAAGCCTATTGGATTAAAGGTTCCAAACAATAAATAAACTGTGGTATTAATGCTTTTGAAGTTATTCTTACCAATAAAAAGGTCCCTAATAAGAAATATATGTCTACTTGTTAGGTTTATAATATTTGGTAGATTTTGGCTATGCAAATTACCCCGGATTTCTTGAACATTTTCAAATCCAATGATATCACTTGAGTTCTTAGTCTAATGGACATCAATCACTAATGCCTCAAGATTTTTTTTTTAACATGAAACATACTAGTGCTAGAAATGTGATTGACAGGGCGTTTGATATTTTAGAAATTTATTATAAAATTCTATCAAATCAAAGCTTCTACAACACAACAATTTAATGACATATTATTAATTTGTGTTGCTTTCTACATAATTTTATTATATTAGAGATGACTAGAAAACCTGAAGATGAAGTTGATAAACATACAAGATGACACTAATAACATTATAGTAGTTGAACCAACATATGAGTAGATCTAATTTAGGCTTAACATGGTTGTAGACATGTTTAACACTTAGCATTTACATTTATTTTGTCAATAAAAATCCATGTATTGAGTATGAATGCTTTCATTTATTAGTCTTCTTTGTTGATGTTTGCTTTTGTAATTATACATTTCAATATTAATGTTGGAGATGTATGCACTAAATATGTTTGAAGTACTTCATAGTTATTCCTTTTAAATCTTATATGACAACTGTGTATGTTCTATTGTTTAGTATGTGTTTATTACTTTCATATTTTTTTTCTATCTAGTATGGACTCAAAATCACAATGAAAATAAGGGACAAAACAAAAAATATTGGATAACAAAAGAAGATAAGACCCTCATTGATGCCTTAGTTAAACTTTATATATGGTGGGTTGAAAATCGATTTCGAAGTGGCTACCTTTTTAGTTAGAAAGAATGATAAAGGAAAAAATTCAGCAAACCATGTTGAAGGTTGTGCTAACTATCAAATCTCTCTAATAAAACTCTTCATAAGAAAAACTATTACCATCATTGATATATTACACATAAGTGGTTTTCTTTAATACAATGAAAGTAGTACTATCACGTATGTGAACAAGGGGCTTAATTATGATGAGTATGTTAAGGTATAAGTGATTTGTATTCAGTAATTTTCTAAAGAATTAGACATGCTATTCTTGTTATTAATTTTCTTTTCCAATGCAATACCTACTCACAAAGAAGTAGCTGGATTTTATGGAAAATCTTTTCCATTCTTCTATGATCTCACCCCGGTCTTCAGAAAAGATAAAGCATATGACAATGCAATGGGTGATATCAGAGATGATGCAACCCAATATGAACATGATAACAATATTACTTAGGAAGAGAATGTGGGCTTTTCTCAAATGCCCAATGATGATTTCTTTATGCCAATGCTCGAACCTACTAAATCTTTATTGCATATAGTATTGGATAACAATGCTTTAAAATATCTATTTGCTAAAAAAAGGAAAAGTCTTACTACGAACCCAATGATGGAGTGGGTAACTAAAAATTTTCATAGGTTTGTAGATATTATTGGTTGAGAGTTTAAAATTTTAGCTGAAGTTGCATCCCACAATATTGAATTTGCAACCCTCAATGTTTAATTTGCTATCCGCAATGCTGAATCTATTGTCCGTAATGTCAAAATGGTTGCTTTCAAAGAAACAACTCATATAGAAATTGAAGATAAGAAGAAATTAGTGAGTCAATTACTTTTGGATGTTGATGAGCTTATCCATGATGAAGATTCATGTTACAGGTCTTGGCCAAAGATGAGAATCACCTCAGAATATTTTGGAAGCTTCTAGATTATAAGAAGATGCAGTTTTATTGTGTATTTTTTGCGAGAATGTTGTATTACCCATATCGTGCTTACCTTTTAGTTATTAGTTAATATCATATTATGTGTTTTTGAGTTTCCTTGAATTTATGACTTATAATTTTAGGTGACATTTCTCATGCATCAGTTGTATTGAATTTAAGACTTAGTTTTATTTCTTGAAGATAGGAGGTGAAATGTCTTTATTGATAAGTAGTCTATTGAAATGTATAGTGATGTTGAAAATGGCTATATAGTTTGAAGAATATAAAGGGTGTGTGAATTTTTTGTTTATGTTCTTATGTGAACTTTTAATATATAATTAATTATTCACTATTTTTTATATTTTTTAAGGACAAGGTTTGATGGTCCATAACTATAGTTGTATTAAATTTAAGTATTGATGTTCATGTTTGGTTATATAGTTTGACATTTTTAATGTATAGTGATGCTGAAAATGGTTATAAAGTTTGAAGAATTAAAATGGTATATGAACTTCTGATTTATCTTTTTTTAAGCAACCCAAGCTCTCTTGTTTGTCTTTTGTAGTTTTTCTTGTTATTAATTTTAAACATGGGCATGAGCATGGAACCAATCCTTAAGAAATATTGTGATGAAAATTTCTTCTTCTTAATTTATTGGGAAAAAGTTCAAAAATAAACCATTTGGTTTTGTGTTTTTGCAAATCAAGGCATGTGAAAAACTTTTTACAATTTTGTACCATATGGTTTCCATGATTGGCAAAAACTGGAAGAAACGTCAATGTCATTAGTCATTGGTTACGTGGCAAGTATAGGATCATCAAAACACATAGTTAATTCTTTTTCATCTGAGTTGGCAGTTGAGTTGGCACTTGGGTTAAGTTAATTTGAGAGAACGGCTTTTTCTTCACCGCCTAGCTTCTTCACAGCCGGGCTTCTTCTTCTCCATTCTTCTTCACAGCCTACTTCTCCTTCTCCACTATTAAAACTATTTTGTTTCTTTTCTTTTTTTTTTTGAAACCCCATTCATTTTCTCTCTTCCGATATGTTCTTTAATTTGTCTTGCTTTGGTGATCTTTGTTGGTGGGGTGGAGTTCGGAGAAGGATCTAGTCGCCAAGGTCACCAAGCAGTTAGCAGGAACAAATGATTGATGAGTAATAATTTATTAATGTTTGACGCTCATGATTTGGCAGGTGGAACCAACTACCAAGGTTGGCATCAGGAGGAGCAACCGTAGGAATGAAGGTGTCATGGGAGTTGAAGGATTTTGTGATGAATTAATGATGAACCAAGGTTCGCATCAAAAGTAATGAAATGAAGTAGTAGTTATGTAATTAATTGTAATTACAGAGGAGGTAAGAGTTTGTTAGGAGGTTGTTATTGAATTTATAGGTGTACTGGCATATAAGGTGTTTGTTAGAATGCTAGGGCAGGTTGTCACAATAAATGTATTGATTTGCTATAAAACCAAATCATGAATAAGATGAAATCAAAGAATATTTGCCCAATCTTGTGTTCTCTCTCTCTCTTCTTCTTTCCTTCTCCTTAATCCTCTTCTTCCTCTATTATACCACAACAATTAAAAGAATCTAGAAGAGCATAAGAAAATTAAAAGAAGATAAGCAATCAAATACTAACCTATGCCAATCTTACCATATAAAACTAATTCTTAAGATCATCCTATATAATTCAACAGAGATACAAGCAATTTGAAAATACTGCAACAGTGATCTTAATTATATTAGACCCCAAATCATTTGAAAATACATAGAACAACAACACATTTGAAAATACAAAACCATGGATTTAAATCTATTCAAATATGTCATCCCACTCATTACAAAATACTAATTAAGTAATTCATTAATGAATTTACAAAATATAGATTATGCAAATTAAGTGATTCTTCTCTACTGGCCTTGTGCCTTGTGAGGAATTATCTTCTGAATACTTGATGTCGTATGTGCATTGTATGTTGGTGGCCTACTTGGTACTAAAGTTTTATAGCTGGTCATCTGCAATCATGTGCAAACAAACTAAAAACTTTAGGTGTGCAAATTAGCTCATTTTCACTAATAAACATTTGTCATAAAGCGGATGAAATAAGAAAGCTGAAATATTTACATGTAGCATTCAAATAATTCAACACATAACATACTCTATGTTGTGAAAGTTGTGGGTGTACTTCACAGTTGATATGATTTTTCCTGGGTCTTCCTCTTTTTTTTTTTGAAGGACTCTACAAGCAAACAAAATATGCATCATATTTAGAAACACATATAGAAAACAAGTAGAAAACAAGCAAACAAAATTATATTAACAAATACTTGGTTTAGGATGTATATTCCACTCTCCTTAGCCTTTTGAATACGAGCTCTCCTTTGACATGATGTTTCTCCTATGACATCAGCCTTACATCCTCTTATATTATGGCCAGCTTTGTGACAATTTCCACAAATGACATTACCGCCAGCCCTTGAAACCTTATGTTGGTTATATAGCTCATTTGCATTCTTTTTCCTATTCCTACTGGGTCTTTCTAGGGGCTTCTTGACAATCCATGGGTGAATGTCTGGTAATTCTATCCTTTCCCATGCTTCTTGGCTGGGAATTGGTTGCATTGAATGCTTGCACACCTCTAAGTAAGTTGACTTGGTGAAGAACTGATGCACATATGATTCTGGTTCTTCTCTGTTACTGTGAATTGCAGCTACAGCATGTTTTCATAGAACTCCTATAAGTTCCCACATCCTACAAGTTCATGTTCTATTGTCCAATCTCACAACTGATGTTGTGTCATAAAATCAACCACATAAATTCCTTGACTAGCAGAAGTACAGAAGCAATTCCTGCTTTGCAACTTAATTTTTTCTAGCACATCTTGATAGTTAGGACAAATGCTACCCTTATATATTTTTTTTCATGCCACTTAGCTTCACATAAAACCTCTGCATCAATTTCTTCATAATCCATTCAAACATTCTCAAAATTGGTAAGCTCCTTGCCTTCCTAATATAAGAATTAAAAGACTCACATATATTGTTTTGTAGAGCATCTGACTTGGTGTGAGTTGAGAAATGACATCTTGCCCAAGTATGTGGATCATGCTGCATACACCACCTGCAGGCATTTTCATTCATCTCTTTCATTCTTGCCATATGCCTATCAAAAAGCTTCTCAGTCCCAGCAGATGTAGCTGCCCATAGCAACTTCTTATACTCAACTCACTTGTATTAGTGTTTGTAGTTCTCATGCATATGCTTAACACAGAATCTATGCTCCACTGTAGGCATCAACTCCTTGAATACTTGTGTCAATCCCTACAATTCATATCAATACTCATGTAAGTAGATGCAGGGATTTTTGTAACTCAAAGTAAATGCAATAACTTAATTAATTCAAACCTTTTGTTGGTCATACATGAAAACCAAACCATTGACTTCTGGCCTACCAAAATCTTCACACAAGATACTGAGGAACCAAGACCATGAATCCTTGCATTCAAAATCAACACATGCAATTGCAAGGGCAACATGTTTTCATTCCCATCTCTGGCTATGGCACATAACAAATGGCCTCCCATTGCTATCTTCAAAAAACAACTATCTAGACAGATCAATGGTGTTAAGCCTGAGAAATAACTCAATTTCTGGGATCCAAATCTAATGTACATATACCTTAATACAATTAATTCCCTTGGTATACCTTCAATCTCCACTCCACCACCCCTTTCTCTATCCTAATTTTCAACCATCAAAGAGGTCATGCATTTTCACCAAACCACCTGGATTTGTCTTTCTAATAGTTTCTGCATAATCATACAATCTCATGTATTGGCTCTTCATATCTCCTAGTATATTTCTATTTACAATTCTCTTAGATCTATAGCATTTTGAAATGTGTACATTAGCTCCACATTCCCTACTGACCCTTTTCTGCATTGTTGATGCATTCCAATCAGGGTCATCTCTTATGTCTTCAAGGTACCTGGTTGCCAGGTACTTTGTGCTCACCATGTGGCCTAAATTTTTTCTTGATCCAAAATGTAGGAGTGCCTCTGTAACTTGATGCATGAATTTTGAAGCCACAAGCTTCCTCACACACATCAGTAATTTTTGTCCTGTTGTTTTTTTTTTAGTTTATAGGAAAATCCTCTTGCTATTTCCAATGCTCTTAGGGCTTCTCTAAAACAAGTGTGGCCAGAAAATTTCATGCCCAACTCCAACTGTGGATTTTTTACATCCCCATCTTCATTGAAGTCAGCATACATTTTTTTGCTTTCATCATCTGACCCTTGCATGCTAAGAAGATCATCTTCATAGTATGGCGGTTCATTGAACTCTTCCATTTCATCTTCAGTCATATGTTTTTCTTTAACATGACCAGTTGTCCTTCCCTCACCTATAGCATCAGAAGCATCATCTACTGACCCTTGCTTAAATATGGCATCCTCATCTCCTTCAAAATTCTCAAACATCCAACTAGAATTACTTAATTCTGAGGCATCACTTATTTCAACATCACTTGACACCACAGAAGGCTGGTAAGATCCATCTAAAGAACAACTGCCATATGCCATGTTATGTTGTCCTTCCATTCCTATATTCATGTCATTTCTTCCAAATTTTTAGTTTTCTCTCCTTCCATAGCATTGGTCATGTTCTGTTCTCCATCAACTACCTTAGATTCATCAATTAAAGCCATGCTTTGTTATCCCTCATATTCAACAACCACAATAGGAAGCATTGCCACAGGAGGATCATGTTCAACCATGAATACATCAATAATATCTTGACCATTGTTTTAATATATCATGATGCTTGTGTCTGCATCATTCAAAATCTCATCCATCCCATCATTGGTAGAAAGCCCATTAATTTTAAACAACATTCTTCCACCTTTTTCACATCCTAAATTTTGAAAATAATCTGACAATGTGAAGAAGGATATGTAGTCCACATCTATTGACCTAACTGTCTCAACTTGGACTCCCTCATACACCATCTCATTCTCATTCGTCCACCTTCCTCGATAGTGTAAGACAAGATCCACATGTGTCCCCATGAACTGTGTTATCAAAATTATTTAACAAATAATCAAAACAATGTTAGTTATCCATTCAGTCCATTGACAAACATTCATCATGGAAATCAAAGCACAATGCCACTTGATCAAATTAGCATAACATGTCCAATAATGCTTGCCATTCATATTAGTTATGCATAATGTATCCCAATAATGTTGTCCACTACCAAAATAACACTTGATCAAATTAGTTATGCATTCACAGATAAAACATTATAAACCTATATGAGTTCCATTCATATTAACATCTGGCCAATGATGCTTTCTCATGAACAAAACATGATTGTCATTCATTTTAAGTGCATTCAACATAAAATTAGAAGCATTACAAACAACAATGGTGACATTAAAAGCAAACTAAAGACACCTCCATTCAACATGCATCCAGATAGCCATTTGTTTTACATCCATTGAAGCCAAATTCTGAAACAAGCATAAAGAAATTAAAACTAAAACAACAAGGATGAAACTAAACTACAACACTTAAGAAGAAATTAAACTGCTAACAAGCGCTTAGTCAAAGAAATAAACCCATTTGTGTCACATTAGTTGAACTAATGTCAGTAACGATTCGTATGGAAATTGAGAGAAATACCTGCTTGGTCACCTCCACTCAATAGGGAATTTGGAATGCCTTAGTCACAATCACCACGGTTCATCCAATGATGTAAAACCCTAGAAAATCAATTACCAAACCCTACGAAACCTCAGCCATGGTACGTACTTCTAGGGTAAAAAAAAAGAAAGAAAATAAACAAAACAGAATGAAAAAAACAACCTGGAGTAACAATGGAATGGAGGTGGAGAAGAAGAAGTCTGGTGGAGAAGAAGAATCCCGGTGGAGAAAAAGTAGTCATTTGTCTGAATGGTGCGTTATAATCAAGGTTAGGCATTGAAGAAGAAGATGGTCTCTCAACTTAACCCAAGTGCCAACTCACCCGCCAACTTAGACGAAAAAAATTAACTATGTGTTTTGACGATCTTACCCTTGCCACATAAGCAAGGACAAAGGCCGTTGACGTTTCTTCCGGTTTTTGCCAATTGTGGAAACCACATGGTACAAAATTGTATAAATTTTTTCACATGCAAAAACGCAAAACCGCATGATTTATTTTTGAACTTTTCCCTATTTTATTTTATTTTATTTTTTGTGTCTAAATGTAGTTTATGTTATAAACACCTCCCAAGGCAATATTGTGGGATTTTGTGATGAAAACTTTTAAACCATTCTAATTTCATGATGCTTGTGTCATTATGACTTTAAGAATTTGTTCATAATTCCTACTTGTTTTTATTCAGCTTTGAATCATAGTTTACAACTCATAGAAAGAATGCAACCTGGAATCTGATTCAAACTGTTAACAAATAAATATAGATATATACTAGGAAATTTTTGAAATATTGGTATTGTAAATAAAATTACAGAGAAATGTTGATTGGAATTAATTGGATTTCTTCTATGTGAATATTGGAGTATTTGTGAATACTATTTCACATTTTCTTCTTAAATATATAATAAATAGCAGTGAGCTTGATTTGATTTCTTTTTTGTGAATATCCAAGTAATATTGGGCATATTATTTCATACATTCATCTAAAATAACTTTTAATTTTATATAAAAATGCAATCATGATATTTCTCACTAGAAAGTTGATTTTAATTTATATATATAATTGAAATATAATATCAATAAATAAATAAATATCTATTATTTTACTCAGTCCAACAAAAAAATCATTGTAAATTTTTTTAATAATTAAAGTGAATAATTAAAAAAAATTATAATAAAAAAATAATTTATCATTAAACATAATTCACTATTTTGACACGGATATTATTTATTTGCATTAAGGGTATAAGATAATTTTAGCCCCTCACACCCCTCTTTTTTTCCATTGTTATCCACTAAACACACTATATAAATGAATAATAAATCATGTTTATAGAAAATCTTAAAAAAAATAAATGTATTTTAACCTTAATGTTTATAAAATTGAGATAAATATCAAAATTTATTTTATAATTAATATAAATATAAATAATATTATCTTTTTTAAAAGGGAAAATTATTTTTTAGTCCCTGAAAGTTTCAAAACATCCCAGACAAACCCTCTGACATTTGAATTTACCAGACAGTCCCTCTTTTTTTTTACAGTTTACTTTTCAATCCTGACAGTTTACTTTTCAATTAATGCAGCTTACTCCGTTAATTTATTCTATTTTACAAAATGTACTTCCCGCTTAAAATATATAGTTTCCATTTAACATAGCGTGTTTTTGTTTAACCACATAAGTTTTCACTTAATATATAGCACATTTGCGTTTAAAATTTGACTTTTTCCGCTTAAAATTATGGGTTTCCGCTTAAAATTTGCTGTTTTTGCTTAAAAACTGAGAGCCAACCCAGTTAACATCTGTTACCTTTATGTCAACATCAATCACCTTTATGTCAGACAGGTCTGAAAAATAACCTGTCAGAAAAAGGAAGGACCTTTTGAGAATACTCAAAGTCATGGGGTTTTTTGTGAATACCTGAACTTTGGAGGGACTTTTTGTTCATTTCCAGTTTTTAAAACATATGTCATGTACTTGTATATATCTTTATACGTGAAACAATATTTTTTTTTTAGCTATACACAATTTTATAACAAACATTTCTTTCAAAA
Source organism: Dioscorea cayenensis subsp. rotundata (assembly GCF_009730915.1). Lineage (NCBI taxonomy): Eukaryota > Viridiplantae > Streptophyta > Magnoliopsida > Dioscoreales > Dioscoreaceae > Dioscorea > Dioscorea cayenensis. Next base: position 10,011,454 of record NC_052486.1, read on the forward strand.
AAGTTCTTTTTTTGGTTTTTATTTAAAAACTCATTTCTAAACAAGTATCAAAACAAATTAATTTTCCCAAAACAAAATATAAAAACAAAAAATATTATTAAAATAATAAAAACTGGTAGTATGAAAAATGACCATTGCTAGTTTGCTTAGGGCACGGGCCGGTAAGCCGCCCTAGCTCCTAGTTGACCAGACAGGCCATGCTGACCCGCCGAACTCTAGTCTTTTCTCACTGCGATCATCACCGCCGGGCTTAATTGACCCTTTGCTCACAATGGAGTACTTCACGTTGGTCACACATGAGCCGTTGTTACAGACCACTTGTCTTGGTGGCAGGATCGCTAAAGAGAGAATAGCGCCCGCTGACATGAACGCCATGAAGGCAATGTAAGTGCCATCGTTGACGGAGGAGGTGGTTGAAGAGAAAGTTTAAGTTTATAGTTTGTTAATTGTTCTAGATAAGATAAGCTTTTTAGATAAGATAAGACTTTCTAATTTATTTGATTTGTTTTAGATAAGCCAGTGTGTTTGATTGTTTAGTTCTATCTTATTTTCTATTAAATCTGTAAGGCTATATATACTGGCCAAGTTTGTATAATAAAGAATGAGTCATTTTGTCAAATCTCAATTCTTAACATGTTGGTACCAAAGCAAGGTTCGGTTAGACAAAATCAAAGCTACAGTCTTTGAAATTTCTTTGTTGTAGCAAAAAAGATGACAAGTGAAGGAAATTTTGTGCAGCTAACTATTCCCCGCTTTGATGGTCATTACGACCATTGGAGTATGTTGATGGAAAAATTTTTGGGATCCGAGTATTGGGGTTTGGTAGAGACAGGATATGTTGAACCAGAGACTGGAGTGGCACAGATAGAAGCTCAGAGAAAAGGACTAGAAGAGTTGAAGTTGAAAGATTTGAAGGTAAAAAAATACCTTTCTTAGGCCACTGACCGCACAATTCGGGAGACAAGTGTGGTGAAGGACACCTCTAAATAAATTTGGGAGTCTATGAAAAAAGAAAGTATGAAGGGAGTGCTAGGGTTAAGCGATCTCACTTACAAGCTCTCCGTAGAGAGTTTGAAACCCTAGAGATGAAGTCGGGAGAAGGAGTCTCAGATTACTTCTCAAGAGTTCTCTCTGTGGCCAACAAGATGCGTATCTACTGCAAATCAATGCAAGATGTCACGGTGGTGGAGAAGATTCTTAGGTCGTTTAGTGAGAAGTTCAACTATATTGTTTGTTCAATTGAAGAATCCAAAGACATCGATCAACTTTCAATTGATAAATTGCAGAGCTCTCTACTTGTTCGCGAACAGAAATTCCAGCGTCATACTAGAGAAGAACATGCACTCAAGGTCACCTCTAAAGACAAGTTTAGTGGAAGGAGACATGGTCGAGATAATTACAGAGGCAAAGGGAGAGGGAGAAGCCGCCAGTCCTATGACAAGTCCATAATAGAATGCTATAAGTGTCACAAGCTTGGACACTTTCAATATGAATGTCCAAGCTAGGATAAGGAGGCCAATTATGCTGAGGCAGAAGAAACAGAAGAGATGCTACTTATGTCATATGTGGAGAAGAATGATAATCAGATATCAAATACTTGGTTTCTTGATTCTAGGTGCAGCAACCATATGTGTGGTAACAAAAGTCTATTTTGTGAGTTAAATGAGGAGTTCAGACAGAACTTGAAGTTGTAAAATAATACAAAGATGGTCGTGTTAGGTAAAGGCAAAGTGAAGCTGAAAGTAAGTGGTGTTACAGATGTCATTAGTGGAGTGTTCTTTGTGCCTGAATTAAAGAACAATCTACTTAGAATTGGACAACTACAGGAGAGAGGATTGGTGATTGTCATCCAAAATGGGAAACTGAAGATTTATCATCCAAAGAAAGGGCTTATAATCCAGACTGGAATGGCTACAAATCGAATGTTTGTGTTATAGGTTAATTCTATGCCCGGAAAACCAACGTGTATGTACACTTCCACACAAGACTTGGCACATCAATGGCATTGTCATTATGGACATCTAGTTACAAAGGGCTAAGGACACTTCAATATAGAAAGATGGTGCACGGATTACCTCAATTCAAGACTCCATCAGTCATGTGTGGAAACTACATGGTTGGAAAACAACACAAGGATTCAATTCCTAAGAAGAGTAATTGGAGGGCTACAGAAAAGCTTCAGCTTGTTCGTTCGGACATCTACGGGTCTATATCTCCCATTTCCAATAGCAAGAAAAGGTATTACCTCAATTCAAGACTCCATCAGTCATGTGTGGAAACTACATGGTTGGAAAACAACACAAGGATTCAATTCCTAAGAAGAGTAATTGGAGGGCTACAGAAAAGCTTCAGCTTGTTCGTTCGGACATCTACGGGTCTATATCTCCCATTTCCAATAGCAAGAAAAGGTATATACTATGCTTTATTGATGACTATACTAGAAAAGCATGGACTTATTTTTTTAGTAGAGAAATCTGAAGCACTTAGCATGTTCAAAAGTTTTAAGAATTTTGTTGAGAAAGAAACAAGGAGGTTTATAAAATGTTTGAGAATAGATCGAGGGGGGAGGGGGGAATTTGCATCATGTGAATTCAATGAGTTTTGCTCAGAGCATGGTATCAAAAGACAACTAACTACAGTATATACTCTCCAACATAATGGAGTAGTTAAAAGGAAGAATCACACATTGATGAACATGGTTCGATGTATGCTGACTGAAAAAGGGGTTCTAAAAATGTTCTGGCCAAAGGCTGTAAATTACACAACATATGTTTTAAACAGAAGTCGTACTATGATGCTGAAGAATCGAAACACGAGGAAGCTTGGAGTGGAAGTAAACCCTCAATTGAACATTTTAGGGTTTTCGGGTGTGTGGGACATATGGACATTCTTGATGTAAGGAAAACGAAGCTAGATGCAAAGAGCTTTACTTGCGTGTTATTAGGTGTTAGTACTGAGTCTAAGGCATATAGACTTTACGATCCAATTACAAAGAAGATCGTCATTAGCAGGGATGTAGTTTTTGAAGAGAAGTCTTGGAACTGGGATAAGAGTTATAAAGAGCATATAGTAGTGGATTTGGAGTGGGATGATAATCATACTAATGCTGAGAATAGTGAAGCAGAAAATGAGGAAGAAGAAAGGGCCATTGATGAGTCAACTGGTAGCCCGCAAGCTAGTATGAATGAAGGAGGTTTATTTAGTTCTAGTGAAGGACGAGTTAGAAGACCATCAGGATGGATGCACTATTTACTTCAGCAGATCCAGTACAATTTGAAGAAGTAGTGAAGCACAACAAATGGAGATAGCTATGGATGAGGAGATACATGCCTTCGAAAGAAACAACACATGGGAGCATACTAATTTGCCGAAAGGTGCAAAGAAGATTAGGGTGAAGTGGATCTTTAAGACTAAACTAAAAGAAAATGGAGAAGTTGACAAGTTTAAGGCCTAGTTGGTAGCAAAAGTATATGTGCAACAGCAAGGAATAGACAATACAAAAGTATTTGCACCAGTTGTAATAATGGACACTGTTAGGATGATTGTGGCACTAGCAACTCAGAAGGGATGGACCATTTATCAACTAGATGTTAAATCAGCTTTTTTGCATGGGGAGCTTAATGAAGAAGCATATGTGGAGCAACCTAAGGGATATGAGTTGAAAAACAACCCTCAAAAAGTTTATAGGTTGAAAAAGAAAGGATTCGAGAAATGTTACAGTAAACATACTTTGTTCATCAAAATAAGTAAGGGAGGTAAAATTCTCATTGTTAGTTTATATGTTGATGACTTAATATTTATTGGCAATGATGATTGTATGTTTGCTGAGTTTAAGAAGTCCATGTTAAAGGAATTTGATATGACTGATTTGGGAAGGATGAGATTTTTTCTTGGTATAGAAATATTACAGAGTTCTTATGGAATTCATATTTGTCAAAGAAAATATGCCTTGGAAATGTTGAAGAGGTTTGGGATGGAGAAGAGCAATTCAATTCATAATCCTATTGTTCCTGGTTGTAAACTTATTAAGGATGAGAATGGGGTTGGTGCTGATGAGACTTTATTTAAGCAGATGGTGGGTTGTCTCATATACTTAACAGCTACAAGGCCGAGTTTAATGTATGCAGTAAATCTGATTACCAGGTACATGGTCAAACAAATAGAGTTGCATTTGTTGGTGGCCAAGAGGATACTAAGATACGTAAAAGGAACTACTGGACTTGAAATTTTCTACAAGAAGGGAGGTTGTAAAGATTCAATTGGATATATAGGTAGTGACTATGCAGGAGATATAGAAGATAGGAATAGTACATCGGGTTATGTCTTTATGATAAGTTATGGAGCTGTGGCTTGGTCTTCAAGGAAACAGTTCATAGTTACACTATCAAAAACTAAAGCAGAATTAGTAGCTACAGCAGTTTTTGCCAATCAAGTTGTACAGATGAAAAGGATATTTGAAAAAGTAAGTCTAGAGGAAAGTAGGTGTACTACAATTCTGTGATAATAGCTCTATAATTAAGCTATTGAAGAACCTAGTTTTACATGGTCGAAGCAAGTACATATATGTACGCTTCCATTTTCTTTGGGAGCTCACGTGAGTTGGAACAATTGAGCTGATTTACTGTGGAACACATGATCAACTAGCGGATGTGATGACAAAGACTCTTACACTGGATGCTTTTCAAAGGTTTTGGAATTAGATGGAAGTTTGTCAAGTTCCTGATCTAAACTAGTTACATTTGGGAACTAGTTTAAGGGAAGGAATGAAGAGAAAGTTTAAGTTTATAGTTTGTTAATTGTTCTAGATAAGATAAGCTTTTTAGATAAGATAAGGCTTTCTGTTTTATCTGATTTGTTTTAGATAAGTCAGTGTGTTTGATTGTTTATTTCTATCTTCTTTTCTGTTAAATCTGTAAGGCTATATATATTGGCCAAGTTCGTTTAATAAAGGATGAGTCATTTTGTCAAGTCTCAATTCTTAATAGTGGTGGTGCGATGGTAGTTGAGAGAGAAAGGGATGAGCCCGCCGATAACGTCGCCCATGTTGAAGATGCTTCAGAAAATTGAGATGTAGGTGTCTTTGCATGTCACGAGAGGGTAGGATGTCATGATGGCGCCGCCAAAGATGATGAAGGTGGTGTAGAAGGACCCGGCGTAGAATCCACTTCGGGATCTTTTGAACCTTTTACTTTGTTTTTTTAATTTAGATTTTCTTTTTCATTGTTTTTTTTGTGTTTTATTTGTTTTTTTAATGTTTTATTTGATTTATTTGAAAGTTGTTTGGATAAGAACATATACAAATCTGTATATTGAAAGTGATATTTTTTGTTTTAATCAAATTTATCTATTTCATGCTAATTTTTTATAATGGAATTAATATTGGGTTGCCCTTTTGGGCCAATGACCAAAATAAATATTTATTAAAAAAATTTTTAAGAGGATGTTCTCATGATGTTTAATCAACCAATTTAAACCGGGTTTAATTTAGTCCATTGGATGATAAGCATTACATATTAGAAATTGATTAGTATATAGGCTTGATAAATTATTTTTTACTCTTGGATCATGGATGGGCCATTGTCATTGTACTTAAGTATACTTGTCATGAAGCAAAACAAATGAGGTTTTAATGTAAATAGGTGGTGGTGGAATTTCAGTATATCACAACATTGGAGATCATGATATATAACTGATCATGAATAATGTCTACTATATATATATACACAAGTTACTAAAAAAAATTTTAATACAACATCCTTAATATTCTATAAAATAACAAGACAATGTGTGTACCTGGAGTCATTCATAGAGCTTTCCTTTAGTGGAGTCACTTCATCATCACATAAGACTGAGATTTCATGTGCCTTCTTTAGCAAACCTGATCTTTCTCCGAGACTAGTACTACTTACACAAAAACAACCACAAGACATAGCTAGAAATAGAGGTTTATATATCTAAATTCGAAAATGAATGGCTTGCACTTAATTCATTTGCTTGTCGAACCAAGTTACCTATGTATCCTCCTGGGTGTGAGAGAAATCAAAGCCCACATAGTTCTCTTACCTTGTGTAATAGGTCACCCACTTACCTATTCGTCAACATCTAAGTCTTGGTCGAACTCATTGGCTATTGTCGCGCCAGGTGTGCTCATCATGTTATCCGTGTAGAAGAAATCACTACCATTTGGACTTTCTCATTATGCATCTTGTTGTCGAACTTGGCACGTTTCCAATCATCCGTGCAAACTTGAATTTCAATATTTTGTGGGGTCAACTGTGAATGTGTCGTGTCCAACATGTTCCCACCTATGCTAAAAGTCTGCCCTCAAGCTACTGTAGACATAGGGCACACAAAAATATCCTTTACCATTAGTAAAAGAATTGGGTAGGGGTTTCCATTACCTTGGCACCAATGGAGTACATTGAAAGTTATGTCTGTGTTGATTTTCTTCCGAGAACTAGAAGATAGTGTTCAAATACAAATCGAGCTCTATATATTATGATCCCTTTGGCTTCTTCTTTGCTTTCTCTATCAGAATGATTCTCCTCTGCTACTGCTAGATTGTCCTACTGCCTCCCATGCAACCTATGGGACTATATGGCTATATCGAATACAATAGCTATCATATAATTCAACAAGTTGACTCTTAGCATTAGCAATAATTTCATTGACATCCACAAATGCTGTCGGAGTCCAGTTCAGAATCTTGAGTATTCACGTCACTCATGGGCAAGCTCATGACAAACAGTTGGGAATCTTGCCCTCCATTGAACCCTAAGAATTTGTAATATTATTCCAAATATTCTTGCAAACCTTCTAGCTTCTGCCTTGGATCAAGAACGAATGCAATTAAAGTAATAGGAGGTATAATTCTTATAATAAAGCAACCATTTAATTTTCATAGAGATCAGCATAGTAAACAATTGTGGATTTAATCTTAACTTCCAAAATTGTTTAGCCACGTCAACAATACCATATAAAAATAAATGGAAAGTAAGGAAATAAACTTGAGAAAACAAATTAGTACATGTGTTAAAAACAGAAAGAAAATCAATAATACGAGCAATAACTACTGAGTTATACTCATATAAACAGAAACCTACCAACGAATCATTAACAAACTTAGTCAACAATGTCCTATAGGGAAATGTTGCACTAAGAAGCCGATAAAGTAGAGTTCCATCTTGTATTGACATCTTTAGGGAATTTTTTGACCCTTATGTTATGTGCTTTACAATAGCGAGCCCATTGTTTCATGAGGGTCATGCTTTTTCCCAGATAAGCTACGACCACCCTGACAGGGAATACAAATTCTTTAAGCTCTTCCAAACCACCTTACACACATAAGTTCAAAACATGAAAAACACATCTTATATGGAAATATTTGCCACCACATGAAAGTCTCAAAAAATCTTCTAGAGGTCTAATTGAGGCTGTATTAGCGGAGGTATTATCAAAAGAAATCGAAAAAATTTTAAACATTAAACCAAATTCTTCGATAACTCCATGAATAAGTGTATAAATATTATCGGCGGTATGAGATTCGTTGAACACTGTAAATGCAAGAACGCGCTTTTGGATATTCCACTTGTTATTGACCCAATGTGCCATAATACCCATAAAAGAATTTTCATGAAAAACATCGTTCCATACATCGAAGCATAAAGAAACAAAAGAGTTAAAAGTATAAAAATACTTACAAAGTTGTTCTCTACCATTCTTATATTATTTGAATGTTGTTCCTTGAATTGTCCTTCGTGAAACCTTCTTGCATGTCGGTTGTAGTGTGTCATTGATGCATTCTTGCACTTGACACTGTTCAGCGAAGCTGAACGGCAAGCGCTCGATGGAAATTGTCTCTGCAATTTTGTCCCTGTATTTTGCTTGTGAAAAATGTAAATAGAGATGATCAAAAACCCGTACCTTCATCCACAGTGAATCTAGTTTGGGACTTTGATCGAGTATGTACAAGCTTGTCTGGGTGCTTATTCTCCATGTGTCTGTTGAATGTGACATATCCTCCTCCCTTACGATGCTTAAATTCCGAACCACAATAATTACATTTACCATGTGTTACAATGCCATCATTATTATACAATTTAGAAAAATGAGTTTTAAAAATGCTAGATTTGAGAGTGGTTTCTGTGGAATTACTTGCTTGTCCAGTTTATGAGGGTACATCGACCGGTACCGATTGGTCCATTGGGCTAACATCCTGAAATGGATTGTTCTCTTCAATAGGTGTGGGAGTGGAGGCCGAACCAACAATGTTTTTTCCTCTCGAGCCTCCACCACGTGTAGCCATATTGTGATGTCTGAGAAAAACAATGATAAAAATATCAAGAATACAACTAATAATTTCAATCAAGTCCACACAAATAATTTCATTCAAATATGTATTTAAAAAAAGTTTACAAAAAGCTACAAATAATAATTTCATGCAATTTTTTTAAAAAAACCACAAGCCTAAACTAATAATTAAAATAAATATCAAGAAAACAACTAATAATTTCAATCAAGTCTACAAAAAATAATTTCATGCAAATATGCATTTTCAAAAATAAAAAATACAAGTTTACAAAAGCTACAAATAATAATTTCATGCAATTTTTTTTAAAAAAACCACAAGTCTAAACTAATAATTAAAATAAATATCAAGAATACAACTAATAATTTCAATCAAATCTACAAAAATAATTTCATGCAAATATGTATTTAAAAAAAAAGTCTACAAAAGCTACAAATAATAATTTCATGCAATTTAAAAAAAAACCACAAGTCTAAACAAATAATTAAAATAAATATCAAGAATACAACTAACAATTTCAATCAAGTCTACAAAAATAATTTCACACAAATATGAATTTAAAAAAAACGTCTATAAAAACTACAAATAATAATTTCATGCAACTTTTTTAAAAAAAAATCACAAGTCTAAAGTAATAATTAAATATCAAGAATACAACTAACTCAAAATTTCAATCAAGTCCACAAAAATAATTTCATGCAAATATGTATTTTAAACAAAAGTCTAAAAAAACTACAAATAATAATTTCATGCAATTTTGTTAAAAAATTACAAGTATAAACTAATAATTAAAACAAATATCAAGAATACAACTAACTAATAATTTCAATCAAGCCTTCAAAAATAATTTCATGCCAATATGTACTTAAAAAAAAGTCTACAAAAACTACAAATAAAAATTTCATGCAATTTAAAAACCCCCCACAAGTCTAAACTAATAATTATAATAAATATCAAGAATACAACTAACTAATAATTTCAATCAAGTCTACAAAAATAATTTCATGCAAATATGTACTTAAAAAAAGTCTACAAAAACTACAAATACTAATTTCATGCATTTTTTTTTAAAAAAACCACAAGTCTAAACAAATAATTAAAATAAATATCAAGAATACAACTAACTAATAATTTCAATCAAGACTACGAAAAAAATTTCATGCAAATATGTACTTAAAAAAAAGTCTACAAAAACTACAAATAATAATTTCATGCAATTTTTTAAAAACCCCACAAGTCTAAACTAATAATTAAAATAAATATCAAGAATACAACTAACTAATAATTTCAATCAAGTCTACAAAAATAATTTCATGCAAATATTTATATAAAAAAACAACTCTACAAAAACTACAAATAATAATACCATGCAATTTGAAAAAAAAAACCACAAGTCTAAATTAATAATTAAAATAAATATCAAGAATACAACTAACTAATAATTTCAATCAAGTCTACAAAAATAATTTCATGCAAATATTTATAAAAAAAAACTGTACAAAAACTACAAATAATAACTTCATTCATTTGTTAAAAAAACCACAAGTCTAAACTAATAATTAAAATAAAAATTAAGAATACATCAAATAATTTCATTCAAGTCTAAACAATTATTATAATACAAATATGTATTTAAAAAAAACAAGTCTGCAAAAACTACAAATAATAATTTCATGCATTTTTTAATAAACTACAAGTATGAACTAATAATTAAAATAAATATCAAGAATACAATTAATAATTTCATTCAAGTCTACAAAAATAATTTCATGCAAATATTCATTAAAAAAAAGTCTACAAAAACTACAAATAATAATTTCATGCATTTTTTAAAAAACCACAAGTCTAAATTAATAATTAAAATAAATATATTAAGAATACAACTAATAATTTCATTCAAGTCCACAACAATTATTTCATACAAATATGTATTTAATAGAAAAGTCTACAAAACTACAATAATTAATTTTATACAATCTTTCTTTTTAAATAAGACAAGCCTACAAAACTACAACTAATAATTTCATGCAATTTTTTTTAAAAACACAAGTCTAAACTAATAATTAAAATAAATAAATCATGACCAACCTTGTTAATTGGCGACCTTCGAAATTAAAGAAATTAAGAGATAATCCAAATTTGCACCACTCCAAGACTCCAACACTAAAAAATATCAAATTGCAATATTAAGCCTTTGAGAATGTTGAATTGAAATAATTAAACTCCAAGAATCCAAATCCAAAATCTCCCAATATTATGCCTTGAGAGAGTGAGATTAAGAGAGAATGAGAGTGTGAGAGTTGAGAAAGAATGAGATTAAGAGAGAATGGGAGGAAGAGATTTGAGAAAGAATTATAATTGGTAAAAACAAAATATTGTAGGGATGAGGGGTATATATAGAAGTTTTTCAAAATTTAAGTTTTTATGAAAAAAATTTTAAAATTTTCAAAATTTAAATTTGAATTAATAAAATAAAATAAAATAAATTCCCCAAAACGTCCAGCCGTTGGGGAATAATGGCTCTCAACCGTTCAGGTTACTCGGCGGGTTGCAACTTTATTCCAAGCTGGGTCTAACCCCGTTGGCCAACCCGTAACTGGCCCGTCTACATGACGGGCAGTTTACGGTTCATTGAACCGGCCCGCCGGATCACTGACCTGACGGACCAGTTTTGGGCCAGGTAGGGCCGGGTTTTCGGACGGGACGGTGCTCACCTCTAGTTTGCTACAATAGAATAGTTACAATGCACCCTTTACCTAATGGTACCCACTCAAGGCCCTGCTTTTGTAGGTAATTAGATAGAATCTTTAGAGGTATATAGTGAGGGTACATGAAAATTTTAAAAATACCTGCATATCCCAACAAATTTCATGTGGGTGGCGATGTGGACTAATGTGTCTTGTCCAATGTTTTTTTAAAAAAAATAATATAAGTTTTGAATTTTCCTATACATAGTTTGTTAATGTTTGTTAAAAAAACATGTGGTCTAGCTCACTTGCAACTATGAGTTCAAGTCTTATAGATTACAATTCATTTTTTTGATTTTTTGTAAAAAGTTCTGTGTGAGAAATACCTATTATTCTCCTAAATTATATGATGGGGGTTTATTTTTGTGATGTTAGTTAAGCCATTGTAAATCTACATCTTCGTATCTGTTTATCCTTTTAATGCTAGAAATCATGGACTTTGCAAATGATATCAAAACAAATGTCCCCACACATTTCTGTAAAAATTTATAATTAATTTAATAAAAACTAAAATGTTCAAAAAATAAAATCAAAATCATGTCTAATTCCCAGCGTTTAAATCCATTCATTATTCATTAACCGTTTTTTTCTCCCGCCGTCCGAGAACCGTTAATCCCCCAAAACTCACGGCAACCCATCTACCTACACTTCCTTCGAGATCAGGCCTCAAGTAAAATCTCAACGTAATCCTACGGTTGATATCTCTCGTATCATGTATTCAAAGCAACCGTAGAAATTCTCAAGATTCCAAATATATATATATATATAATTTATATTTCGAATTGTTTTTCGTTGGCTTTTCTCCTTCACATGGCCTCTCAATCTAGGGTTCCCCGTCCGGTGGACGACGGTGGCGGCGGTGACGGCGGAGACCCTCCGCCACCTCCTCGCCGTCGGTTGAGGTGGCTTTCCGGCCTTATCTCTGGCGCCGGCAGGCTTATATCTTCCGTCCTTGACTCCCCCTCCTTCTCCTCGGAAGATGATGATGATTTGCTCTCTGGTGCGCTATTATAATTTACCAATTTATTTTAATTTTTATGTTTTTATTTTTGCTCATTTGTGATTTTGGTTTGGATATTAGTGTTTTGAGGAAAAAAATGAATGATTTTTATCTGGAGGTTGGTAATTGCTAATTTCTTCGTAGTGAGTTGAGTGGTTTTGTGAATTATAATATGTGTTGGTTCTGTTTTCGGTGATTGGAGTGTTATGGAGAAGGATTTTCTTGGGAAATTTTCGTATATGGAGTATTTGTTCGTGTGGGAATTGGAAGGTAACCGCAATTCGGAGAGATCGAAGATTTTTTCTTTGTTAATTTGTTAATTTTTTGTGTTATGGTCTTGAGCATGAGTTCTTGTCTCTTCTTGACAGTTCTTCACTCTAATTAGGTTTCTGGACTGGAAATGGAGATTATGTAAGGTTTCTTTCATTCAAATTGGTGGTTCTTGAGATAGCTTTTATTGTCAGTCATGTTGGACACCTATAGTCAGTTTGAATGTGTGAAAGATGTGTGTAGATGATAAATTATCAAGATTTGTTTGAAAATTTGGAGTTTGAGATAGATGAGATGGTTATACAACCAAAAAGAGATGTTAAATTTGACATACATTATATTTACTTTATTCTAGGATGAAATCGAAGGACGAAAGCTAGGTTCTGGAGTATGAAGCATGTGAACTTTTTGTGTTTTCATATACACTTGCATAATAGATGAATTCTGGAATGTCACAAATATTTCTGAGGCTGTTACATGATGCTGTATAAAGTTTCACATGACTGATTAATGCTTTAAAAGAAGCTCTATTTTCTTCATTTCATATCTAAATATCACTCTAATTTTTTTTTTAAAAAAAAAGAATTTTGTTTGAATTTCTAGCCTAATTACTTCCATATGGATAACCTGATTGATTGAAGTTTGTAGGATGATACTTACCCATAATTTCCAAGAGAGCTTGGAATGTAAGAGCTGGAAAGTTGGTATTTCTGATATGGTAGATGAAAAGGTTTGCTGGTTGTTTTCAAAAACCTAGTATTTCAGATGCATTTCCAATCCCTCGTATGGTTTAGACGAATTGGGAAACTTTGGTGCTGCCCATGTATTTTGTTTGCTAGTATTGAATATTTTTGAAGTCATTTTCATGACATTTGGTAAACAGCTTGTTCTAACGAATTATAATTTACCTTGACGGATTTCCGGCTTATTCTTTCAGAGGAAGATGAGGATTCTTATGCACAGTCTAAAAATCTTGTTGATTTAAACCAGGTACAAATCGTCTTCTAATCTTCTAACAAGGATATTTCTTTCTGTTTTTTTTGCTTCTTGCTTGATGATGAGATTATCTGCACACCATTTGCTACTGCTACATTTTTTTTTTTTTATTATTTTGCTTTTCTCCTTTCTTTATTTTTGTTATGACTAGTAGGTGTTATTTTTGCTCCTATTCCTTCTCTTTGATGGAATTGTTATGTAAATTCACTATTGGATTCACATAAAGTCTCTTATATGTAGAGTTGATGTTGATGAAATATTTCAATCCCACTTCATTTACCTGATTAAGTTCTTGATAATTTGGATTGTTCTTGGTGCAAGAAGAGTTTATTTTAACTTTTAGAAGGCTTTGTTTGAATGCATTATTCTTAAAAGTATTTTGAAATCATCCAGACAACTTGTAGCTTACTTGTGCTATTTACATTAATAGAAACTTGAGATGCTATGTTTCAATGTGCTACTATGGGTAATTGACTTCATTATCACCGTAGTTTCTAGAATCTGTTATATTTGTCCCAGTGATCACAAATTTTTACTTGTTAATCATTAGAGTGGGAAGAATTTGGAGCAGGCCATGGACATGAATGCTAGATCATTAGCAATTGACACAAAAGACCATTCCAAAGATGCTATTGAGAAGCTGCTTGTGCAAGAGACTTTCTCCAGGTATTAGAGTATTTGATGGTTTTCTTCGATCTTAAATGTCAGAATTTTTTTTTTTGAGTAAACTCTCTCTAATGAATGTTCTTATTGAGATGGTAGTGTATTATGGCTCTCTATTGTTGTCTTTGGTGTTTTCTTTTGCTGCTGATGGTGATTATATATTTTCCTTTTACTGCATTTTTTAAGTACCTTGCTGACATATTTTCATGGAAAACATTTTATGGGACCTAATTTGTATATAAATGAAAATCCTGCAACATGCTTGTATATGCCCAGTGCTGATATTAAATTCAAGTTTGTCTTAATGCTTGCACGTAAACTGGTATTGCTTGTACGATCTGGTTTTCTGCTTAATGAAATGATATATATGAGTGAAGATTTTTCTTTAAATGCAGTTACATTGTGATATTTGTTACCAGGGATGAATGTGATAAACTATCAAAGATAATTCAAACACGAGTTGTAGACCCACCATCTGTTGAGGTCAGTAGATATGGTATGCAGAAGGAACGTCTCAGTAGGACCAACAGCAATATTGTTTCTCCTCCAGAAGCTCGATGGCCTGTGGACCATTTAACAGAACTGCCAGAAACAATCCTTTATAGTTCTCCTAGACTGAGTCCTATTTCTCCTAGGAAGTGGCTTCTCCATAGCCAAGATCTCCACAGCACTGCTGTCATGGAAGCAAAAAAATGGTTAGAGGAGAAGAAGTCATCACCAAACTCAAAATCTGATTTAAATTCTTCACCTTGCACTGATGTGCCTCAATATGTGAGCACTGCTCTATTTATCTTGGTGAATTTGCTTCATCTTTTTATTCTGAAATGTCTGTGTGATATATTTATTGTTTTGTCTTGTTTATATTTTGGGCTAATCTTCTTTCTCATTGTTTATGATATGCTTTTCTCCATATGTTTGTTTTTATTTTGGGTTCATTTGGCTTAATTACAATTTCTAGAAATAATTATGAGTTTTTCAAGTGATGAAGCTATTTTCGAATTGCTGATGCTAACACTTTTCTTCCAGCATCTGTCCTAAGTCTCTGTTACAATAATTTTTTTGTTAGTTTATACTAAGAGTTCTTTTAGCTACTTTAAAGCTTTTCGAGTAGCAGCAATGTCTTTTTGCTGTTTATTGTGATGACAGTTTCTTATACAATGTTTATGCGAAGCTTTTGAAAGTGCACAATTACCATGTAAGATATACACCATTATTTATTAATTTATGATTTATTTTTATGGCGCTTTCTCCTTGTTTTCTTAACTCATTATGCAATGAAGTTTTGGTCTTCTGATATTTAAATCACTAAGAGAATTTTAAAATACCAAACTAATTGATTTTTCACTTCGGTTATGTAGTTATAACTTTTCAGTCAATTGGAGTTGACTAAACCTGAAATTCCTTTTACTTGTGGGTGTCCTATCCAGAATATAGCAATTGAGATGTCAGATGCAGTACAGTTGACAATGTTTAGTGCGGAATCCATGGCTAGACTTAGTTATACTTGTATTTGCATAACGCTAGAAAAGGTTATTCTTGTAGCGCACTTCACTTATACTTTGGTATTCTATCTTATGCAAAGCTTTTGTTAATAAAAATTTTGCAGTGTCTTGGAGGTGAAATTGGTTCACCAGTGGAGTTGGCCAAATCATACATGCAATCCCTTCCACCATGGCAGTCTCCATCATGGAACAGTAAAATGTGTATTGCTGGCCAAGCTTACAAGGACGAAACCTTAATATCCACCACCAGCTATTTGTTCTCTTCATCTAAGGTACTTATATTATGGTTAGGTCTTCTATAATTTCACTGAATATATATGTATTTCCTTGGACATGAATATTTTAATGCTAAATAATATCATCTATTCTTTTTGATCTAGGAGAATTATAAATGTCTTAATATATATCTTTTGGGAGTTCTTTTGTAGATACTAGTCCGTAAACCAGTATATCTTCTTTCAAAATATGATTAGTAATGTGCAATGGGACAAACTATATAGGAGGAACTCTTCATAGAAAATATTAACAGTGGTGCTTTTAGATTAGTGAATCACATCAGTGTTATTAAAAGCGAGAAAGGCGCTCGCCTAGGCGCTCAGGTGAGGCGAGGCGAGACCTTAGCGCCTCAACACCTTCTGGGCGAAGCGCCTTCTATGAGGCGAGCCTAGGTGAGCGCTTTTTGCCTGGTGCCAGGCATTAAAAAGGCGTGCCTGTCTTATTTTTCTTGATATAGGCCTTTTATTTAATGCTTTCAATTAGTGTTTATTGGAATTCTAAAAGGGCACATTTACTAATAAGGTATGAAATAAATTTAGGGAAGGAAAATTTGGTATTTTTAGAAAGGCACGTTTGTTAATAAATAAGGAAATAAATTTAGAGGAGAAAAATTAAAGGTTTAAATGCATAGTTGCTATTTTTTAAAACTAATGATTAAATTAAGGAATTAACTAATCAATTAGAGATAATTGAAGAGGTGGCAAAATTAGCACTTGCCATAAAAGTCTGAACAAAAAAAAAAAGGATAGCATACAACAGCAAAAAAAAAAAGAAGATGAAACAAGGTTGGTGTTTTGGTGGAAGCATGTGACTTTAATTATTCTAAAAATTATATCTATGTAATATATATATATATATATATATATATTAACTAGCGCTTTACTTTGTTCGGGCGAGCGCCTTTCGTGGCACCTCTTGCCTCGGGCAATAAAATGTCTTAGCGCCTAGCGCTTTTAATTACGCTGAATCACATGACAAGTTTTAACGTTAATTTTGATTTAAGTTTGAGATTTATCACATGTTGTGTAGTTCGCTAATGTAGTTGGGATCCGTTACCCACTCCTTACTCCATGTTTGGTTAGGGGATAAGTACTATTCTCTTAATCGAACAACTTGGTATAAGGATCATTCTTTTTTTTAAAAAATTTTATTATTTAAACACATATTTAATAATTAATTTTAGAAAATATTAATACTAATAAATATTTATTATTATTTAGAAAAGTGAACTTTTAATTTAAAAATATTTAGTTTTTATAAATATGAATCAAGTCAAACTTTGGTCACCTCATAAAAATTTTCCCTCTAACCTAAAATTTAAAAAGATTCTCTTAAACCCATACCATAATCACCCAACTAAACATATCCTTAATGTTTTTGCCCTGTGGAGTGGGTGCAAAGTTTGATGCGTGGCTGGGATTAAAAGTTGTTGTAGTGATCATTTCAGGTAAAGGTTTTTGGGTTGTTTATCCATTATATGATGGCTCATTTTCTTTGTCAATCTACAAAATGATGGGCATTTTACGTAGTGCATGTGATGCTAAGTTCATCTTGCTCTTTTGTAAATGTACTTTTTTTATTGCAGCTTTACTAATATTTATGCATGTGTTGGTTTGTCAATACTGTAAGACTAAAGGTAGGAAACTGAAGTTTGAAGATTCAACAATGTAGAATTTATGTTTTCAAGCTTGGTGAAATCTAGATAATGTACTGTCAGATAGTATTGAGGCCAATGAAAGCTCAAAATAAACAGCATACGCTCCATATACTCAGTAGTATTCACATCCCCTTCCCATCTAGCTCATTTAAAATCCTAGCAAGGAGAGATATATTGGGGATACATTTATCCCACTTTTTGATATTTGACCGTGAGATGGGCAAAATAAAGGTAGCAGTGCATGGTTTACATCTGGCTTATATTATATACATTAGCACATTAAGAACATTATTTTCTCTGAGTTGGTTTGAAGCTGTGATAAACTTTTGTTTATATTCCCATAATCTTCCAGAATTGTTTAGACTGCACTGTCTGGCAAATTCATTTTGGTGCCCCTTGTATGTTGTATAATATTTTTCAGAATAGAATCTAATTTTAGAAAACAGTTTTCTTTGTAATACTACCTGAACGTCACTTTTATGCAGGATCTGAAAAGGAAGTATCAGGCCTTTGAATCGAGGGATACCCTTTACGAAATACGAAGAATCCGCCAAAAATTAATAAATAATAGATCTGAGAGCTCCAATTTCCATAAACTTGATTTTTCTGCCAGATTGTTAGAGTCCTTATCACCATTTGGTAAAGGTGATACAGATGTTGCAGCCAGTTACCAAATATCTCTGCCTGCTACAGAACCAGCAGACCATATAAACTTGCCTGCTAAATTGTCCACAAAACCACCTGAGAAAGATCATTGTATTGATGAAGCTTGTGTGTTGAATGTTGAAGCAGCTGTTGATGCAAGTCAACCAGTGGATGCCGCTTCATTTGACATTAATTTAGATGGTGTTGAAGCTGTGAATCCAGTATTGCCTACACATGGAAACTCAATACCAGTGGACATGCCTATGGAGCCTGTAAAATATAATTCTGGACTGGGAGATGAACCTAAATCATGTGAGCCTGCTGTTGTTTTATGTGCAAAACAGGTAACTGAAAGGATCTTAGTTTCTTATCCAGAAATTGTGTTTCTTTGATTTTTATTTTTTATTTTTATGTTTATTTATTTATTTATTGGGTAATGATTGAATTCACAGATTCAGTCTTCTAAAAAATTAAAATATATGTCAAATTGTGCTGACTGATATGTAGCATTGTACTTGTGAAGGGATTAGAACCATTGCAGATTGATAGCCTAGTCAAGGTGGGAGTCATTTGTGATTCAACTAGTTTAACTCCCATGGACAACGAGCATGATGGTAAATTTTGGTTCTTCTATATTATTCTTATTTGGTGCAGAGCTCATATAATTTAGACTTTTATTGCCACAGAATTTTCAAAGTCCAATGTTTTATATCTTTCCAAACTTTTTTCTGCTTTGTTCAGTATTGATTTGGTATTTCATGATCCAGGCAAAAGTGTAAAATATTCCCAACCAACAATGATGCCAACAGAGGAAACTAAGTCTGACTCAGGGTTAGTTCTTTCATTACCATGGAGGAAATGCTATTTTTAGCACCACATGGACCTTTTAATAAAGTTATATTTTTCCAGAAATGTCAAGTAAATAAGTAAAGCATCTTTTAGTGTCTGGACTACATATTACTTTAGGACCTTTATAATTTCATTTGCTGTATATGCGGCACATGTCTTGTCAGCATGTTGAGTGGTTCTTGCTTTTTCATGACCTTATAGGATGACCTTTTAGGCTTTGTTTATGCCAAATTTATTCTTCCGTGTTTAACTATTGTTTCCTCTCACCTCTGTTTTAGCCAAAGCTGGATTGTTAGTGTCGCTATGGAAATAAATATCTGAATGCATTATGGTGCCCCTGTTATTATAGTATTTTCAATGTGGGAAAACAGTCAATTGTTAATGAGATTTGTCTGCAAGTGCGGCAAGTTATAGATCATTTAATGTGATTGTTTTTAAATATCAAGAGCTTAACCATTTGCTTAGGCATAACATAGTATTTGGTAAATTATATGTTAGATATTTATATAAACATAAATAATAGCCCAAGTGAATTCATGGTTCTACAACAGTAGGAATAAGGAAAGTATAAGGTCTCAATACGCCCCTCACAGTCAGGTGCGATGCACTCACCCAGTATATAGTCAATATTAGAATATCTATAGTCTCACAGAAATGCAAAGTTATACCCTTTGATGGTTCAGATATTCATTAGAAATATCTTTGCAGTTATATGCTTATCAGATGCTGATAAGACATTGTATCAAAATGATTCAAATGCATACTGCAGTTGGGGGCAGTGTATCTTTTAGCCTAGCTTGGAAAGTGCAACTTGACCCTACTATAAGGTATTAGTTTTTGTGTGATGGCAAAATATTTCCTTTGTTTGCCTTAGAAATGTATAAACAAAATGGACATGTTATCATTCTTATGTCCAGAGAAGATGAAAACTCATGTTGGGAACATCTTTATAAAAGTTGTATGTTTGGAAGAGATCCACGCACACTTGCATAAATACAAATATATCTCTAATTGTACATTTATTAATCACGTGATATTCATTAATCTTGTAATGTGTGTGGTTAGAGCAACAAACTATGTGATAGCTATGCTTAAACTTTATTCTTTATTGTTTATATGTTTCTCCTGAACTGCCATAGTTCTTTCATTTATTCTGTTTTGAGTGCACTCTTATTTTCTCGTATGTCAGTGATGCTGATATTCACACTACTGCAATGAATATTATTAGTTCAGGAGAAAGGGAAGCAGTACAAATTGAGGATTCCTCATTGCCACATCTGGGCCTAGCTCACAAGGAATCCGATACTACTATTGGTAGGTTGACCTTTCAAACTATGCTTTTAGAGGCAAAGAGACTTCATGCAGTGAACATTGCAATTTTTGCTATAAATATATGATCAGTAGCATCAAGAATAGCTCCAAAATGTAGCAACCAGTTGACTATATTCATTTTGAAATTTCATTTAGATGAATGGACACTTGTGATTTAATGATTTGAACTGAATGGCCTCCTGCAGTCTACTTATTTGTATCTGTATCAGTCATATACTTTTCTGCCATATCTTGCATCCAATCATTAGTTGAGTATATATGGTTGCTTCTAATGACCAATATAAATGTTTTTTTTTTTCATCTATTAAATCCTAAAAAGGAAATGTGAATTTTTTCTTCACTTGTAGGGACAAGGTCAACCGGAGGAAATGATCAGATTCAGAAAGGAGCAAATGAATGCACAAATGGAAATGATGCCAACTGGTGAATTTTTATTGGAAGAATTTATTATTTTGTAATAATTATGATTGCTTGAAAATTGAAATCAACAAGATGTTTATTTTTTCTCAGTTCTCCAACTGGACTAGTTACAGTTCAAGTAGTTGAATATGTTGGCTACCGGCATCCGGCCAACTCCAGCAATGGGGAACTTGCTGCATTGGCCATCTCTGATGGACCTTTCCAGGCCAAGACAAAAGGCCTTCCTGTTGAAACCAATGCTGGTATAGGCAAATCAAGAAATGGCACATCAGTGAGGTCAGTTAAGCGGATGTTGAGTGAATCCAAGAATGCAAAACGAGCAAAGGAAAGAAAAACAGCTGGAAACCCTAGGAGATCAAAAGGAAAGGTTAAAGGGAGCAGTGATTAGTTAGGAGGTTGTCAAGCATTGTTTTGTATAGTAGCTGATGAAATGGTAACGTTGTTTCGTCGGTGCTAGGCATACATTTCCAGATTTTGAATGGGAATGTGTTTTGGTGTCTGTAGGTTTGTTTGGATAGCATGGCTTAGTACAAAGAATGTTTTGAAGACCACTCTGGTTGATGTTACATTCTAGAAGGTGTGCTTTGAGATCGATTGTAAAGGAAAATACTAAAAAAAAAAGAAAAAAAGAAAAACAAGATTCAGACTTGTTGATTTACATGATCCTTATATTTTGTATGAAATACTTGTGAATTTTGCATAAGATGTAAAATTATATGATGGTATTACAATGCAATTGTATCATCATAAGTTTGCTTTTGGCCCTGTTGGTTAGCGTCTGTGTAGAGAAGGTTCAGACGCCACTGCAATTTTTTGTCTATGCTAGGTGTGTTGTAACATCTAATGTACAGCAAAAATATGAAAAAGAAAAAAAGAGCAGAATTCAGGTTGGTTCTCTTTTAATTTGTAGGAAATACTTGTGAATTATAAAGACCAAGTTTATCTGAATTGTGTTATGATAGGAGCGTATTATGAGTTCATTGTTATTTTATTTTTGTGTGGAATAACAAAATGTACGTAATAGTTTAG
The DNA here is from genome assembly GCF_009730915.1 of Dioscorea cayenensis subsp. rotundata. NCBI lineage: Eukaryota > Viridiplantae > Streptophyta > Magnoliopsida > Dioscoreales > Dioscoreaceae > Dioscorea > Dioscorea cayenensis. The sequence continues at coordinate 10,033,148 of NC_052486.1, forward strand.
AATTGTGAAAGAGATCTATAATTTTGTTTAGAATTAATAATAATAATAATAATAATAATAATAATAATTATTATTATTATTATTATTAATTATATGTGAAGTGATTTGTCCGTGGATCCTGAACCATATAAAAATGTTAATTTTGCTTTTGCATTAGTTTGCTATTTGAAAAATAAAAATAAAAAATAAAAAATTGCCATTTTTATCTCACTTATTACACAAAATTATTTATTTTTGACCTTGGCCATATGGATATTTTTACTTTTATCCCTCAATAACATAAGTATATTTCTTTTTTTAACATAAATGTGGACACCCAGCATCTATGATTTAAACCAATAATATCTTTTGAAGTCAGTATATTCATTTTGATTTTTAAATTCCACACATTTGTTCATTTTGATTTCTCATCTGAATTAAAAAAATAAAAATAATCAATTCGATGGATACATCGCCATGCCATCAAGCATGGGAATACTAAATTGAATATTTTTGTTAGTTTAATAATCAAAATAGCAATTTTATAGGTTCAGAAAGCAAAACATTTTAACAATCAATCAGATAATAAAATTCTTTAAATCCTTTCACTTCTCTTCATAAAAAAACAATATAAAATATTACAAAGCTCAAAGGGCCTTTGATCTAACAATACTGACCCAACTATAAATGACACATGTTGCGGGATGTTCAATGCTTTGATTTGAAATGCACTGAATGTAGTTGTGTTAAAGATTCCTAGCTGTGTGAGTATGGGTTTGTACCTACTTCCCGTGTTGGCTAAATGAGAATGCATGGGGATCAATATTGCCTCTTGTACGCATGCCCTTGATTATACATGCTCTTGTAGCTTTTTTTAAAAAAAATTCTTTAATGCAAATTATAGTGTAAATTTATATCTAAACAATCATTTGATTAGTTATTTTGTCATTTTGAAATCTCCCAAATTATTTTTTTTCACACAAGTTGAATTCCAATATGTAAAGAGTTGTATGTTCTAATTTATTATCACAATTTTATATATTCTGACTGGCTTAGTGATTAATTAATTCGTAATCGATTCATTTTTAAATTAATAAAATCCTTTTATAGTACATAAGAGGAGTTTTCAATTTTTAACAATTTCTTTTTGGATAACTATAAATTGATAAAAATGTGCTTGACAGAGGTTTGAGTTAAATATATATATATATATATATATATATTACATCATTTACTTGAAGCTCTCTTCAAAGCTCTATTTCTAGTACTTAGTTATATTTTACATCCATTTTAAATGTATTTTCCTATTACATAAATAAAAAATAACATTAACTCAATAAAGTTATCACAATTTTCTTTTTAACCTCAATTTAGTCCATTTATATATAAATATATATATATACTTTTATAGAAATGTAGGCGATTAAGTTGGGAGAGGGAATGTCGTAATCAACTACCTTACCAAGGGTTTTAGTCATAACTATGTTTTGAGCAAGCATCACTTTATTGCAAGCCTCGAATGCTCTTTCATTATATATAGATGGATACACATACATTTAGAAGAAAAATTAGGGTATTCAACAATTCTTCCATTTTCATAAAACAAATCTTACAAAATTTTCAAATCTCTAAACTTATATTTTCCAAATCATTTATTTTTAAGTCTAAATTTATATGAAATAATGAAATTACTCAAATTTTATTCACATGTAATGTGCTGACCGCAAGGCTTATATTAGCAGGTTGGGTGGGTTATGAACTCACTGGCACACTTATACCCAGACTTGGTGAGGGTGAGCTCACCCTCATCCTCTGCAGATTTACACCCAAATATGAAGAGAGCTAGTTCTGATCCTGATTTTGACCAATTGTGATGAAGATATTTTTTATATTATCAATAATTATTAAAATAGTAAGTTTAAACATTTAAAATAAAAAAAAGGTAAAAAAATATTTAAAAAAAACCAAAAAAATTAATCGGGAAAAATTCTAAACTGACATGGACTAAAATAATTCTTGGTTGAAACATGACCTTACTTGAGGCAAGAAGAATCAATGCTTCATCCATGAAAGGCTCATAGATATATGCCACAAGCAATAGTGTAGTACAAGCCAGCTAATCTTGAATAGGATGACCCTTATTGGGGGGTAGGAGGGTACAATAATGTGGCTCATTGTTGAGGAGACTTTGATGTGATATGGGATGGCTGATTCTTGCATTTCTAAACTAAGCCCTTACCCACTCATTTTAGATATCAAGCTTTCAATGGCATCTCAATTTTCTTCTTTCATTGTCACATTGCCTTCCTCATTTGGGGAAGTGTTTCTTTTCTCAAAAACACCAAGAGATGTACTTGAGAGGATATGAACCTAAAGTAGCTCATAATAGAAGTAGTACCCAAAGGGTTAATAATAATAATTTTTTTTGTTTTAACTTCATATTTTTTTAAATAATATGAATTGGGCTATTTATTATAATAATTTTTCTTATGACTCTCTCAAGTTTTCTTTGATCAAAGACTGTTTTTTATTTTATTTATTTATTTTGATTGAAAAAAAATAAATTTTATTATTCCATATTCAAATTTCTGGTTAATTTGACCTTTTTGTTGACAATTATATGTTTCATAATACAATAAAACTAAGAGCAACATATTCATAATAAATTATTAAGAATGATATTTATAAGTAAATAACAAAAATTTTAACTAAAGTTTGAATGGGTAGCTAATTGAAATATAAAGTTATCTTCTACTGGTTTATGCCGGCCACAATACTGAAGGTAGTGTAGTATATATTACTATACTGTTATCTTTAAATGATTTATGAGTTATATGAAGCAGTAATTCTATTTATACAAATTAGTTTTTTCAAATAAAATAGTTGTTATGTGGATGTAATAATTTCTTAAAAACCAATAGTGTCATAATTACCCAAATGTTAATGGAGTCCCATGATGCCTTTAATATAATTAAATAAAATTGATAATTTTGACTGGTTAAAGCCTGCCGTTTTTGCATAATTTTTATGGTTAAATTTGAAAATTATATATATATATATATATATTTATTTTAAAAAAATTCTTATACTTATTATTAAATTGGAAATTTTATTTAAAAATATAATATATATATATATATATATTTATAAATATAGACAACTCATATGCAAAAGGTGTGTGTAGACTTTTTAAATATACCATACGTTTTCATTTTACGATAGAAATTCAATCTTCATTCATACGCAAAGGACTCAATGCTAGTAAATTATGAATATTGTTGGTTAATATATATCAATTGAATTACTTTATTTGCAAGAAAATCCAAAATCATACAATCTGTTTACAGTAAATATATAATATTACTTTTCACCAAGATATAAAACCAAGTTACAATTGACAAATTCAAAGGAGACCAGTCAGTCTAGAAAGAATAGTGCACTAATAAGAAGCACAGCAGGAGAACAGTGTCAGGTAGGAATTATCACAATGAGGTTTTGGACATGTTGCATTAGATACGGTCTCAGAATTCTGATGGTCTTGAGTTATTTTGGAATTTAATGACTTTCTGAGAAACATACGGTTTGCAGGATTGATTCAAAAACATTGTTCATGTGTGCATATGCACTATTTCCGCTGCTAACGACATAAATATGACAGTGTTCTCCATTGCTCTTAACTTCATTTAATTATTTTTGCAAAATGGGATTCCTGTTTAGACCTGGTGAGAAATATATTACCTCAAACTGCTGCAGCAGAGATTGTATTTGATTCCTCTCTCTATTCGGAGGACAGGGTTCGGTCCCAATTGTTGATGTCAAGGGTTTAAGTTTAACCCGTAATTTCTTCATATTTTTTTTTTTTAAATCACTCTTATGATGGCAGAGTTATTATTTCGTTTCTTTTTTCTCAGAAATATAGAGTTATAGTTTAATCATGTGGCTTATATATATGTTATATAAAAAATAAATTATAACTTTTCTCATCTACCATCTCACAAACATTTTATGGTAATTCGGTTCACGGTAATATTTTTATATTACCATATATTTTGGGATAATTTAAAAATTACCATATTTCGATTGATGCCAATAGTAAAATTAATGGTAATTTCTGATTATCAACCTTAGAATATTATCAAAAAATTTGGTAATCCTATTACCATTAAAATATGTGGTTATAATGGATTACCACGTAGATGGTAATTTAAAAATATTTTTTTGATAAATATGTTTTTTTTTTAAAATATAATTTTAAAACACTGCAGATTTTTCATGTTGAATACAAAAATTAATCTTCAACTTCAACAAATTATTTTTTAATTATAATTAATTATTTTTCATGTAAATTTTATTTAATTTTTTAAATTTGCTCAAATGTTTAGATACAAGGGTTTTTTTTTTGGAAAAATGTCTAAAAATTAATTTTTAAAATTATAATTTGATTATTTTTATCTAAAATTTTATTTTAAATTAAATTTAAATTTTTTTAAATACAAAAATTTTATTAAGAAATTTGAAAAATTATTAAATTGATGTGTGGCATCCATTTATCAAAAACTTATCCTAATGTAAATAAAAATAAAACTAATATTTCTACCAATTGGATATTTATTTATCGAAAACTAAACACCTGTAAGATTGGTAATTTATATGTGAAGAGAAATTGATTAGAATTTTTTTAAGCAGAAACATATCTTACTCTCAATATTATATATATATATATATATATATAACGTATTTGCTTATTTTATTCTAACTATTTATGTTTAATATATTGACATGTAAGCTTTGGTTAATTGGGTCTAGGTTTTTCAAAAAAAATTTTATTTCTATCCATTTTTATTTTGGTTCTAGTAAAGGTTACCTACAATTATTATAATTTTCTTTATTTGACACCTTAAAATTATGGTTTTCAATGGTAAGTTTGTAGATAATTGTAAGATTTTTTTTTAAAAAAAAATTATTATTATTTCAAAATCCAGTGGATCAATATATGTTTTTATTGTTTGAGTATTTAAAGTTCATTTTTTCCAATAAATGATAAATATTAGTCCAATTGCACCAACCATTTAATAAGTGATTATGTTCTGGATGCTTCACTCAACCATACTCAAATGTTTCAACCCAAAAAAGGTAAATTTATTTTTATGTACTATATAAAAATATTCTATTAATTTTAGATAAAGTTAGGATTAATTGGAGCAAAAAATTATAAAAGAAGCTCCTCTTATTAATTCTGAATTTTATTTGGTGAATTGAGACTTTCATCTATCTTTTGTTTAGTTAAAAATTATTGATATTGTCTTGAAATAAATCACCTTAAGTAAATTAGCCATGCTGGTTACCTTTATATAAGAGTAGTTTGATCAATATCTTTTATGTATTAGTATATATATATATATATATATATATATTGAAAACACCACTAATAATTCATTTTTTTATATATACATGTATATATATTTCTATGCATAATATATAATAAGATTAAATAGATAAAAAGAAGATTTAAAGTAAATTAACACGAGAAGTACTCCGAATCTTCTATTTCCCTTTTCTTTTATTATTTATAAAAATATAAGGGGATATTTATAGCCATTCACTAGATGAATGGATGGTATGGATTATTTCGATCCAACATCTCAAAATGAATTGGTTGATGGAATAGTAAGAACATGGGTGGTTGGTATAGTAACAGTTTTTGGAATAGTAAAAACATGAGCGGCTGCCAGTATCGACGACTGCTACAATGCCAATAGTTGCTACAATAGGCATCCCTAATATTTAATAGTTGTTCATAACACTTCTTATTGGATGCCTATAACTAAAGGATATGACTCATTAAAACTTTCTAGAAAAAAAACCCAATGGGATAAAAACTTAATCAAAGAAAGAGTACATAATCCTTGATGTATTTGAGGATTACTGCCTTATTAAAAACCTTACCTTGGAAAACCCATTACGATAAAAACTACAGTGAAGGGAAAAAGAGTACAAACTCCGTCTCAAATAAATAACCTTTAATTTATTTTAGGAGTCATATCCTTGAGTCTTCTTAATTCGATCTTGTGGAGAAGACTTTGATGAATGCACTTGGGAAGTGATTTTGTCAATAAATCAGCTTGGTTCTCATTTAATTAAATTTTTTAATTTCTATGACACCCTTTTTCTAAAGATCATGGACATAGAAAAATTTTGATGAGATGTTCTTGGTCCTATGTTTCTTAATGTAACATTCTTTTATTTGAGAAATACACTCACTATTGTCTTCATAAAATATTGTATATATATGGATACTAATACAAATTTGCATGAGATTGTATATGTCAAATTATAGATCGTAACTACTAGCATTCACGGCTTGTTTCATGAAGAACAAGGATTTCAGCATGATTTGATGAAGTAGTTGTAAGAATTTTCTTTGTAGAGCACTATGAAATAACTGTATCATTATAAGTGAATATATATCGAGTTTGAGATCGGCCTCTATGAGATCAAATAAGTATCCGACATCAGTGAACCCTATGAGGTTGTATGACACCTGAGGATAAAATAAATCCATATCTAGAGTTCCTCGTAAATAGGGTAGTATATCTTTAATTCCTTTTTAATGTCTTCGCATCAATGTAGTGTTGTATCTTGGTAGGAGATTTACTGCAAAAGCTATATCTGGACTTGTATTATTTGTGAGATATATTAGAGCACCTATTGCACTTATATATGGCCATTTTTGGGTCAAGAAGTATTTGTCCTTCATCAGGTGGATGAAATGAATCTTTCTTGATATCAAGTGATAGAACGGCCATTGGAGTACTCAATGAATGGGCCTTCTCCATACCAAATCTCTTCGACACCTTTTCTGTATAAGCTGATTGGTGAATGAATATTCCTACAGGTAAATTTTCAACTTTTATATCACGACAAAATCTGTTCCTTCCCAAATCTTTCATTTCAAATTCCTTCTTTAGATATGATACTGCAATTGCAATTTTGTGAGGAGTACCTACAAGATTTAAATGATCTACATACATTGCTATTACAATAAATCCGTTAGTATAAAGTTTAGTAAATATACACAAGCATTTGTTACCATTTAGGTACCCATCCTTAATCAAATAATCAATTGGATGATTATACCACATTCTTCCAAACTGTTTAAAGCCATAAAGAGATTTATGTAATTTAATAGAGTGTACATGCTACCGATTTGGGGTATCTTCCTTCTTATATCCCTTAAGGATTTTCATATATTTCTTTTTCAAGTAATCCATATAAATATGATGTAACTACATCCATCAATTGCATATCTAATTTGTTACTTACTGCCATGCCAATCAAAAACCGAAAAGTAATTCCATCCATTACAAGGGAGTAAATCTCATTATAATCAACACCAGGTATTTGGGAAAATCAGTTAGCAACCAGTCTTTCTTTATATTTCACAATTTTATTGTTCTAATTTTATTTTTATACAAATACTTATTTGTAACTGAGTGGTTTTATTCCCTCTAGTGTTGGTACTATTGTCCCAAACACTTCACATTTTGATAGGGAATTTAATTCAACTCGGATGGCTTTTTTCCACTTTGGCAAATCATTTCTTTGTCGACATCTTCACTAGATCATGGTTCTAAATCATTATCTATGCTAATCTCTATGTTTGTAGCCACATTGTTAATGAATATATCATTTATTTTGGTCATACACCAATTTATTATTTTACTATTTTCTGCATAACAAATATTCTTCAATATTTTAATATACATCTTTCCCTATTGACTCATGCTCTAAGAGTTTCATATATTTTACATAGAGGGTCCTACTTTTTACGAGCAGTATTTTTCTACCTCCTTTTTCTATAGATTGAATCCTTGGAGCCTATTGGTCTCCCAAGGTTTTGACACTATTTATCTTCTACTTGGTTTTTCTTTCAATGGAGTTATAGGAATCTCAATTTTTGCAAGAGCATTAGCACCGGGCATATATAAGTTGGTTAACTTTTTAGTATCTGTGAATGCATTAGGTATTTCATTTGCAATATTCTACAATTTAATGATCATTTGAACTTCAAGTTCATACTCACCGTTATGCATTCTAATCAATTTCTTTTGCTCATTTTGAATAAATCTCTCCCCTAATAAAGGAAAGATTCATCAAATTGGCAATCTACAAATCTTGTAGTACATACATATCCCATTGATGGCTCTAAATATCATATAATTGAGGGAGAATCATTGCCAACATATATGGCAAGTTTGCATTGAAGACCCATCTTTGTACGATTTGGTGGTGTTATTAGAACATATACTGCATAACTAAATATTCTTATATGTGAAATATCAGACTTTTTATCAATAACAAATTATTATGGTCAATATGAATAATATGCAGTGGGTCAGATCCGTATTAAAGATACAACATGCAAAATAGCATGGCCCCATGCATTTGTATGCAATTTTATCCTGAATAACATTGGACGAGCAACATTCTGGAGTTTTTTTAATTAATAACTCTGCCAACACATTCTAATATGTACATGAGCTATTGGATGCTCAACTTGTATTCCAACTACAGTACGATAATCATAAAAATGATTTTGATGTAAATTTACTAGCATTATCAAGACGAATTGTTTTTATAGGATAATATGAAAATTGTGCTTTGAATATAATAATTAGTGACAAAAATCTCTCAAAATTTACATTTCTTGTAGATTGTAGTGAAACATTGGACCATCTAGTCCATACATTGATTAAAACCATAAAGTTTCTAAATGGTCCACATAATGGATGTATTGATCCACATATATCTCCTTGTATTCTTTCTAAAAATTTGGGAGATTCACTAGTCACTTTAGTTGTGGAAGATCTGGTTATTAGCTTCCCTATTGAGCATGTCAAACATGCAAATTTATTATTTGTCAGAATTTTAGAATCCTTCAACAAGTGTCCATGAGAATTGGTAATAATTTGATCCATCATGTGGTATCCGGAAACCCAAGTTTGTCATGCCATAGCCTAAATATTTCTAGGTTAGCCTTCCTTGTAAAGTCCATGTGTGATTCCATCATCACTTTGATGCATGTACAATATAACCCTAAGGATATATAGGGAAAGCTTTTAAGAACATATTTTTAGTATGAAACAACTTGCATAATATAAAGATATTCCCTTTCTCCATTATTATCTATCTCTTAATGATATCCATTGAGATGCATATCTTTAAAGCTAAGAAGGTAAATAGAACAATAAATCTTAAAACATATTGTTCTTTTGGAAAAATTCAAAATTTAAGGGTTAGCATAGATTAAAGCTAAATAAGTCATTCCCATTTCTATCTCTTGACTATTCTTTTTATTTCTCATAAATTTTTAACCTTTTCTTTCCATCACTGTCTCTCTTGTGAGCAAGTTGGCTACCCTTTAATGCTTGCTCTTCTTGTGCCCCCAACTCCTACCTCGCCCATTTCTCCAACCTAGATAGCTCTACCAGCAACATTGCTGTTAGGCTCGAGTATCCTTCTTGAACTTTGTTGTGTCCATGTATTCAAATAGCTTATTACTATGTTACACTAGACCTTTAGCAATGGTGCTCCAACTTTCACTTAATCAACCTAAGTCACTCCATGTACAACATTCTCCTTACTCAATCTCAAACCGAAAATGCTACTATTATCCTTTCTAATGTCTTCGTCAAAGTTGCTGATACCCTGCTTATCCCCTCCTATTTGACTTCAGTGTCCAAGACCCACCTTCCTCCCACTATCAACATCAGTCACATCCTCACTAATAACCATGATTTCAATATCACCAACTTCATAGTTAGGGATTTAGGCATTAAAATCCAATATTGAGATCATCATTATTATCCCCACTAATGAGGTCTTTATTGAGCTCCTAATAATCAAAATACTCTAATCTTACTAACCTCTCAATTCTCTTAAATTGATAATGAGCCTATCAAACAGGTGCTAATGATGGAGGAAACTAAAGGCAACTACTTCACACATTAAAAACTCTCAAGTCACGAATTCACTACCGTTGACACCTAGCATTGTGTAAACTTTGATCACTGATATCTTTGACCAAAACCCCATTACAGTGTTCATCATCTATCCTATGCTTCACTGATAAGTGCTAGAAAGTTCATATTTTTTAGATTATTTACACTGCATTCAACATAGAATTTAACATGTTTAGCACCTAATTAGTATGAAATTTCATTCTTTTATTTACCACCGCCTTAGGCCGTTTTGAAGAAAAATAGGCAAAGTTACTAAATCAGAGTTTCGCCACGGCTCACAACGGGCCTGGTGACAAGTTACCAAGCCCGCTGTCTACACTCACCACTTCCGTTATCAAGCCGTGGCAGCGTGGAACTACTGGAGTAACACAGAAGCCACAACGCCTGTGATCTAGCCACATGACGCCCAGAGAACCGTGCTAGGATGTGACTTGGAGCTCAAGCAATAACTTGCTCACCACGAGCATCACAACGCCAGTGGTGAGGCCATGGCGGATTCGATCCTATAAATACCTTAGTTTCTTAAAATTAAGGGAGATTATTTTACTGAATAAGTTAGAGCGGCTAGAGTTTTGGAGATCTGAGCTGCTAGAAACAACTTTCAAGCATATTTCAGCAGGTTTTAGCGAGTTTCTCAAGGGGAATTCAACGATCATCATTAAAGGAGGGTGCGCAAAGGCATTCGGCGTCATCTTGTCAATGTTGGGATCCTCTCGCCGTCAACCTTCGGAGACCTATTGGAGGGAGTTAGTTTAGGAATTCTTTAAATGCATATTTATTCTTTGGTCTTATGGCTCTCTCTTTCTTTAATTGATTATTTTATGATCCATAAGAACCTAATTCGAGGGGAATTGTATATCTAGGTTGCTCGACTATTATTTATGAATCTTGATCGACAAATTCAATAAATCTTTCTAGTTTATGTGATTCATTACATGTTTCTTGAGTGGTATGCTTATTAATGTAGATGAGGAAGATATACCCCTACATTGAGAATACATATGCCATGTTACATCTATGCATGCGCTAGAGTTTAGGCATAGCTAGGTTTCTGGATTAGGAATTGATTGCCCCTTAGGCTTAGGGTTTGATTTGTCCCTTCTGGAGGAGTTCTCGTACTTCAGGCAAACATAGGAGGCTGGGGTAGGAAGAGATTCCATCTTAAGTTTCTAGTGATTTAAACCTAGTTGCCAAGAGATAGGGACTAGTAGGTCTTTAAATTCTCTTGATCCAATTCTAGAACGTGATTGTCACACTCAATGGCTATCATAAGTAATAATCAAGATATCTATCATACAACCACCCAAACTTCTTCCACTTGTGCTTAACAATTCTCCAATTGTACTGTGTAATAATTTACGGAAGTGGATTAAAGAAATAACATAAATGTTAGGTTATTGATTAAGTGAAAAATGAAGTAATAGGAGCCTCTCGCCGTTTCTGGAAAATATGACCCTCGTGCTCACCCACGAGGTATTACTTAACAACCTGTATACTTGCAGTATTTACAGACTAATTGTAATTTTGTTTGCATGCTTGCATATTTACACACATAAATTCACACACACCTAAAAGGTCCGTCATTCACCCTTATGAGATATTTGCCAAAGGGGCTAATGACTCGCATTTAATCCTACTGCCACTAGATTCGTAGCTCTATTAATGAAAAGAGTGAAAGATAAGAGATAGAAATAGAAATGAGGAGGATGCTAATAAGGTATATAAGGTATATCCCATGTCATTTGGGAAACGTTTTTGGGAAGGTATTGATGTTTGGTGCATTAGGCCTATCTATGTGTTGGCCAACCATTTACCCATGCTTATTTTCAACTATTAGATTAAGTTTGATCCAAGGGTTAAGAATGTCTCTCATATTCATTGTTAGTTTAAGGAGAGTATTAGATTATGAGGGGAGTAAAAAAGAGGGGAAATAAAAAAGGCATTGGAAGTAAAAGGAGAAGGAGCCTTTCTTGGTGGTTACAAATGGTTTTGTTCTTAAGTTTTAAAATAGCAAATCCTTGGGGTTTTGCTTGTTCTATGTCCACTCCCAAGTTTGAAGACTTGATTGTTGATTTCTTTCTTGTGGGCTCTTATATTGAGGTAAGGTCTTTCCTCTTTATAATTGCAATCTCTAAAGATTAATCAAAGATACCATTGACATTATTTTTCCATGGTTGTAGGCCCTATGTTTAGCCAAGCCACATAATTTCCTTATGTTGTTATGGTTTGTTGTTTGGCTATTTTTTGATGATTTGCAAGATGGCTTCTTTATTCATGGGAGTGTTATGTTCATCCATCTAGATTCACTATAACTAACAGAAGGTTCTTCAAAACATATAGCATTAGTCATACTAAAGCTCCATCCTATCACTAGAAATGCTTGTCTTCATTAAGTAAGACCAATCAAATCTACCGGATAGCTTAAGAAACAATTCCTATCATATTTCCATTTTAATATTAAAAACATTATCTTCATAAATGAAATTAAATTAAAACCAACATAATGAACTAAACAACTATTCCATTGTCTTTAAGCACTAGTAATATTTGTTTGAAAAGAAACAACAACAGATGAAAAGCAAAAGAAAATAAAATAAGAACATATATACTTACATGAAAACCTAAAATTGCGAAAAAACCATGGCTAGAGGAGAAGATGATACAATGGTGACAGCTCAATTTGCTAAAACAATCATCATAATAAACCCTAAAATTTATTTAAATAGGCTCTATTTCGATTATATGTTAAACTGACCTAGATCCAATAAGGGTGATTGTGGTCTGACTCTACTGTTCTTTGGGTACTATCTGATCACCTAAATTCAATAACCAGGATTGAGCCTACCAACTCTATCCCTCTACTAGCACCACAAATTTCCCAATAGAATCACATAATTTGCACTATGAATTTTTCAAGTAGAGTCAAACAGAATTTGAATCACAAACTCTAATATTTTTAAATGACATTAATGTTTGATAGTGTTTATATCCAAAGGTTGCATGCGACCTTTGTTCATAATTTCATATAAGTCCACTAATTTATTTATTATCACTAAGTTTTCATTGCATTAATAATAGTGCAGAACATTTTGAAATATGATAGCCTATTTTTAATATTATAGATTGATTAATAGAATTCATATTCATGAGGAATGATGATTTTTTTTTTCAAAATGTACGAAGTTTAAATATATATATATATATATATCAAAATGTATTAAGTTTTAATATATATATATATACATTGAAATGTACTAAGTTTTAATATATATATATATACATTGAAATGTACTAAGTTTTAAATATATATATATATATATGATGAGTATCAACTGCGACAGTATTAATAGATCTTATATTCATGGTTCTCACAAAGTTTACAGAGTAAACATTTTAGAAGGCCACTGTACAATGGTTGTTTTCCACTTTGCTCAATGAATTTCAATTTGTTTCTTTTCAATCATCCTATATTGATTTTTTTACACCGAGAGGTCGCCCATAAGATTCCGATCAGTTTTTGTTGAGTTGGCCACCAGAATTACATATCATCTATTAAATTAAAGATATTTAAGCCACACAGGCTTGGACATTTACCAAGGTAACATGGAGATACAATCAGCATCCATGTAAGCTATTTGCTCCAACTCATCCGGCTACTTTCCCTTTCCTTGACAGACCCCACATCTATCCCAATCTTTTCACTGTTCAAGACTAGGGATTCTTCACCGGTGGGCTCCTCCTTCATTGGCGAGAAAGTCCTTCACCGGTGGGGTAGCGAGCACAAAAAGGTGGAAGGATGAAGCGACCAAGGCGCTGCAACAATCGAGTTCCACACGATCGAGCGTGAGAGAGAGAGAGAGAGAGAAAAAAAGAAGATTATCCCAGCATCATCGGCAGCATCATTCAACCCAAAGAGTGGGATGAGAGAAGATCATCTCACGGGCCGTAGGATTATTTGGCTATGGGCAAAGGCAAAAGCAAGCTTTACTAAAGATTGTGCACCATGGATGGGTCTTGGCACATAAGATGTGTGAATGATGAAGGGTTGAAGTATTGTAAGCATTGTTCTGATGTCATTCCTGAATTTTTTTTGTTAGGTGCATTTTAGGTGTTAGGTCAATGTTAAAATTAGGATTTCATCGACTGTAGAAAGAATCAGCTTGTGTGCTTACAATTTAGCTTTTTTTTTTAGCGAGAGAGAGGTTAATGTGATGATCTTATATGTATATTTATTTACTGTTTAATGTTTGCTCTCTCATCTGTGTATTTAATTTAATTTTTTATATATGACCTGTTTAGAACTTGTGAAGATTACATGATAGATTTATGGAATGGTTTGAAACTTGTGAGTATGGTTTGAAACTAAATGTTAAAAGTTTCTTTTGTCAGAGAGATATTAATGCTATGTATCCTCTCTTATCTGTGAAGATTATATGATGTGATATAATTTCATGGTTTGAAACTTGTGATTATGGATTGCAATTGAATGTTAAAATTAATACTTCATTGACTATACAAATAATCAACCTGTGTTTAAATCAACTTGTGTTTACTTGGAACTGATAACTTGCATCTATATAGGCAGAGAATTTTAATGATGGTGGGTTGTTTGATAATTGATGGGTTGCTTGTCCCCAAGAACAAATTATGGCTTGTTTGATAATTGATTTAGGTTGATAACTAAAAAAAATGGTAAGTTCACAGTATATTTTTAATTTCTTGTTTGAGATTAACTTCTTGAAGATGTAAAGGGTTTGCAAGTGTTGGAGCCATACATGTCTTTATTTGTCATATCTGACCATGTTTGGTTTCTTTTAATTGTTTTTTTAATTTTATCTCAAGTTTGTAAATGTTTATTTATTTATCCCCATGTTGCAGTTCATTTATTGCATGAAACCCAATAAAATGCTTGTCCTACATATAGATTGCATTCATATAGATTTCATGTCCTACAACAAACCTAATTTATGCATAACTTTCATTTTTACAATGCCCATAGCTGAGTACTTCACAATATAGATGTATTATGGTTTAGGTGATGTCAAGAATTAGAATAACATGAAAATCGGAGGTTATGTAGACTTCTGTGATGGTGACTTTATATCCATATTAGAACTCATACAGATGGTTAAGGAGATGAAATTAGAAGTGGAAGGTTGCAGGTTTTGGTGGAGGAAAATAAAGAATACAGGGGTAAGGATGGTAGAAATGAAGAGTGATTTAGATGTGATTACAATGGCAAAGAGTATAAATGTCTATGTGATGGTGACTAATATGGATGGTCCTAGCTGTGGGGCTAGCAATCAAGGTTATGTACATGACATTGTTGAGGAAGCACCAGAACAACCAGGACAAAATAAAAAGAGTCCATTTAGATGAAGGAAAAGAAGATGTTGGCATAAGAGATGAAGTAGATGAGGAAAGGAACAATAAAGATGGAAGTGATGATGTAAGTGACATCCATGACACTGTGTATAGCTTCCACAGTGAAGGGGAAGAGCCTGAAGTTGCTATAAATGAAAATGAAATACCTAGGACAAGTATAGGTCAGATGAAAGAATATAGTAGAGAGGTTGATGATGATGATGATGTCCACTCTAAATATGTTGAATTAGATGAGTTACAGTCATGTTCATCCACGAATGAAGATGAAATGGAGCCAGTTAGGCCTAGATACAATGAATAGAAGACATAGACATGAAGGACCCACAGTTCAAGATTGGCATGAAATTTGCAAGTTTCAAACAGTTCAAAGAAGCAGTGAAGAATTATAGAATAAAGAATAGGCCAAAAGATGAAAAAAGATGCAAAACTTACTGTAAAAAAATTGTCCCTTTTATCTGTGGGCATCACTAATGCATAAGGACAGAAAATATCATACAAATTAAGTTAGGAAACCTGAAGCATGAATGTACCAGAGATTACAACATTAGGCATGTTAGTGCTCAATGGATAGCACAGCATTACATTGATCAATTCAAGGCAAATCCAAGTTGGAAACTCGCTGGTATCATGCAAGCTGTGAGGACCAACCAAGAGGCCAACATCAGCAGGTTGAAAGCATGAAAGGCAAAAAATATTGCAATGAGGTATGGAACTTGTCTTTTTGTGCTTTCTTTAAAGACATATTAGTTACCCATCAATTTGGGTCTTCTTTTTTTAATGACTAATAGGTTACTGATCAAATTTTTTTTGTTGTGTTTATTAGTTTTTTATTTATTTATGTATTTCTTCTTGGAATTAGAATGCTTGATGGGGATGAGCACACACAAATGTGTAGCTTATAGGACTACAGATTAGAGTTGGTTAGAACACATCCTGGATCAATAGTGAAGTTCAGATGCAACAAGGGTGTGTTTGAGGCCATGTATGTGTGCTTGTTCTCGCTTAGAGCAGGGTTCCTAGCAGGATGCAGACAGGTTCTATTTGTTGATGGTTGCTTTCTAAAGGGGCATTACGGGGCAGTTGTTGACAGCAGTTGGTATAGATGTAAATGACTGCATCTATCCAACGTTATGGGCAGTGGTCAACAAGGAGAATTACCATAATTGGCTATGGTTTTTAGAGTTATTGGCTGAAGACCTGGAAATATCTAACTCTCACCATTGGGCTTTCATGAGTGATCGACAGAAAGTAAGTTAAAACAACATCATTTCATTTATTGCAATATCTGCATGTATTTACCTTCTGATATGGACCTTTATTCATGTATATCCAACTTCATGTTTCCATCATATTCAGCATACATCATGTTTACTAGATATGAATTTAGTTAGTGACTGACACGTCGTTAAATTTTTCATGAATTAATTTTTTCCACATAATTTGCCCCTTAATAAGTTTACTGGTGAATGGTAAATCTAAAAACAAAACTAATTGATAAGTGCTTGTGTATAAGTAATACAAAGTATTTTTTTCTTACATTGAGCATTACTTTTCTCAGACTTTATCACTTATTCTTGTGTATATGTGTTCTTTTGTGCATACAGGGTTGTGGAGATAATTGTGGAAGAAAGGAACCAAAAGTAGATTATGGATGCATTTGTTGATTAAGTCTTTGAGTGAACAAACATGAAGACACAAGTTGTGCAAAAAGACATATGAGTGTGTGCTAACCTCCATTGAGCTCGAGCCGATACACTAATTGGAGGGTCACAAAGGCAATTACACTCATGTGTTCCGACTTGTGGAATCCTAGCAAGATCTTCATCAATGTGGTTTAGTTGAAGACGCGATGCGATCTACCACATAGATGTGTGTCCATCCATGTCGACTCAATGGATACTATAGCAATTTACTGTAGCAAATCACTGCAGTAGTTATTGTTCATATCTTGCAGAAAATCAACTTCTAGAAATTCACACGGGCGTGTGGAAATTCCACGCTCTCTTGTGGATGCCCGATTCCAACCCCTATAAAAGCCACAATTTCAGACGTTTTAAAGGATCATTTTCCAATCTTTCTCCCATCTTTTCCACATCTTTGGAGGCACTCGCGGCTAGGGTTTGGAGAGGCTTTGGCTAGGTCTTTAGATTGGTTCTATGGCCTTCGACACCGTTTTCCTTCGAAAGATAGTTATTGGGGGAGCTTTCGTCGGCATTGATTCGGCGAGGTCTGTCCTAGGAGGCTTGACGAGGGAAGCCCTGGAGAAGACAAGGCTGACTCCACAAGACCATTGATACGGTCTACGAGGGGGGTTTTCTTATGGATTGCATGCATTTACATTCTATTTCATTATTGATTGTATCTTACTCCATGGAGAACTAAACCCCTAGTGGGTACTTGTACTTTTAAACCCTAGGATGATTTTGTTTCTTTGATCTTTATTATGTTTCTTTAAATGATGTTTTAATTGAGTTCCATCTAAGAATGTTTATTGCATTGATTTTCCTTTAGAGTGACACTAGGGTTGAGAATCAATCTTGGTAATCCTTGTGGATGATTGACACACTATGAGAGTTAGACAAAGCAAGTTTGAAGAAGGTTGAGAGGGTGAGTCATGAGGTAGCGGAACGCCTCCTTTCCCTTCCGATGTGATTTATCCTACCTCCATGTTCCAAAAGTTCTTTGCGGTCATGATAGAGTGAAGTACTAAGAGACGAACTCCGCTAGGGCTTAGTTGCGCAAGCAACAGAGTGAAGTGTTGAAGTAATTCTTAGTGCTGGGGCTAAATTGTGACTAAGGGTCTTTCGCCTGGACCAAAGGGTTAGATCTATATTAGGGAATAGGGTTTATCACTTGGAGTCCCCAAAGCTTCATGCAACCCCACACAGTGTAAGGTGTCGAGAGTATCCCTTTCAGTCGGGCATAGTGTGACAGTTAGTCACGGTTGACCTTAGGTTTGGGACCGTGTGTCTTAGGATTTCCATGACTTATTGAACATCATTTAGGAGGCATAATAAGGAGTCTCGCACTTGAAACAATAGTCCTAGGGTAAGCAATGTCCGGGTGCCCCATTTTCTATCGATTGTCTCTCCTTACTTCTATTGCGTCTCTTTCTTCTTTTCTTTATTTTTACTTACATTGATATTATTCACACAATCCTTTAGTAATCTTCACTATAGTTAAATAGCAATATATGTCTTTCTGAGCACTTTTCCCTGTGGATATGACTACCCACTCACCAGGGTACTTTATTACTTTGACAACCCGTGCACTTGTGGTACACACACGTAAGGGGTGTGTCACTAACCTTATAGGGCCTCCAAAATGCAATTGAAGAATTGTTTCCATATAGTGAACATAGGTTCTGTGTGAGGCATTTGCATACTAATTTCAGGAAAAAATTTAGAGGCAAAGCTCATAAAGATCAATTGTGGTCTTGTGCTAGGTTAAGTTACATACCTACATTTAACCTAGTTATGGACACTGTCAAAGTTATGTCACCAGATGCACACAAGTTTATGAAAAACATTGATCCTGTTCATTAAAGTAGGTCACACTTTAAGTCAAAATTAAGTGTGACATGTTACTCAACAGCCTATGTGAGTACTTCTACAGCACTATTTTTGTGGCTAGAACCGAGGGCATAGTTAGCATGAATGAAATGATAAGAACACAACTCATGACCAAAATCCAAAAGAGAAGAGATGCAATAAGAAAACACACAATAAGTTGGAAAAGGCTAAACAACTTAGCTGGTCATGTAAGACAACTTGGGATGGTGGTGATAAATACCAGGTTGTATGTAAGGATGGCCAGTTCATTGTTAACCACAAGGTTGTCAGACCCGGCCTGGGCAATGACCCGGCTAAGCCCAGGGGTCAGGGGTCAATGGGTTTGACCGGGTCGAACCGGGGTTGAACCGGGGTCAATAATTAAATATAACAAAGTATTATAATAATTAATAATGAGCAAATATAATATTAAACCCATAATTATATTATAAAAACCTATTCAAATTTGATATTTAAATTGATAAATGACCTTATATACAATAGAGTTTTTTAATTATGTCATTTATTTTTATATTTTTTAAATATTTACAAAGCTAATATATTAATATATAATTATCGAACTTCTCTTGGTGTTATTTATTTATTTATTTGTTTATTGGTTGATTATGTTAAAATAAATAAGAAATTTAATTCACTAATTCTTATATCTCAATTGAGTTTTTATTTTGTTTTAAATTTTCTTATATTTTTTATTTAATTAGAATACTTTAATTTTATATTTTTATAATAAAATTACACTCATTTATTGTTTTATTTTCTTAATAAATTAAATTTTTAGAAAGTATTTACATAACACATTAATATATTTAATTTTTAAATGTTAATTTTTATTGGTATGTTTATGATATATATATTGTAATTCTATTTATTGATTATAAATTATAAATTAATATTAATAAATATACACGATTTTGTGATTTCTAATGAGAAAATAATAATAAATTATTAAATATTGTAAAAAAAAATTAAACATTGTGACCCGATTGACCCGGCCGGGTCAACCGGTTCCCGGTTGAACCGCCCGGGTCACTGGGTTAACACCGGGTTTTTTAATACCCAGGTCAATGGGGTATACCCGGGCCGGCCACATGGCCGGTTCCCGGTTTTTCGGTTGAACCGGCCGGGCCGGTCTGGGTCTGACAACCTTGGTTAACCAAGGTGAGAAATCTTGCACTTGTAGGAGATGGCAACTGACAGGTATCCCATGTCCTCATGCAATATCAACTCTATATTACAAAAAAAAGAAACCAGAGGACTACTTATATGACTGTTATAGAGTTAATACATTCCTAGCAACTATGACCATATCCTACACCCAACCCAATGCTCCAATTATTGGCCCAAGAGTCCACAAGGTTTCATGGTACCACCTGATCCAACAAACAAAAACATGGGCAGGAAACCAATTCTCATGAGAAAGGATCCAACTGAAGAAGATACTAGCTTCACAAAGGGAAAAGTCAGTAGAAAAAATATCACAATCAAATGCAGCATCTGTGGGGTTGTAGGCCATAACAGGCGATTCCATGGAGTGCAAGTAAGTAATGGTTTTTAATGTACTAACAAATTTGATTGAATCTTACTTTCTGTGAATTTAACTAAATATGCATTGTTAATGTGGACAGAACCAGAGTCATATTAGTGGGACACAGGCTGTAGTGAGCTTTTATTACTAACCTCAAACTTGTTATACTAAAGTATTTCTCAAGTTTCAACGAATTAATTATGATGCCTTATTTTTTAATTTGGCAGGGAGTTAGCACCCAACAGGACCCCATGAAGAAATTTGATCCTCAAGTCTTACATGACCATTTCATTGAGGTATATACATGATTTAATCTATAACCACTATTACAAGTTATCATAGTCTAATTCATTGTTAGTGACAAGGTTGATCAAATGAGGAACAATAGTGAAACTAGAGTTCTAGATGGTAGGTCAAGTGTTTCTCAAGAACCAATTTCACAGGTAATTTTAAAAGATTGTAGTTGACTATTAAACTATTAAAATGATATATCTGGTGGAAAGTATTTTACATTTACCTTGTATACTAAAGGTGATTGATATACCTGTCGATATCCATGGAAGAGTGCCTCCTATAACATCAATGGCACAGGTATTCTACAAAAATTATTTTCAATAAGTTGTTGGAGACAATTTCACATAGTTATCTAAATTTTCTTTTTGTTGTGCCATGGAATATTGAAGTCCCTTGATGTGCCTGTTCACATTGAACCAAGCCCTTGTACTCAAAGATAGAATCCTGAAGTAGATGGAAATTTATCAACTCCAAAAAATTCAAAGGTATGTGGCAGTCTCTTCACAAAACAATGCAACAATGAAAATTTAAAATGTAAAATGTCTACCTTTTTTTTTAACACAACCCAGGGTTACATGCCTATTCACAGCCTCTCAAAGCCAACAACCCCAGACCATAATCCTACAGCAGATGGAACTAAGACAGCTTTATCAGTATCACAGGTATGCATCAATTTTGTTAAAAATATTCAGAACCCTAACTACCTAATGCTATTCAGCAGAGAACTAACTACCTAATGCTTCTTTGAAGATTACAGGTAAATAGCAGAATTGATCAACCTACCTCCACACATTCAACTCCGGCTGCAACAAGAGGAGCTACAAGCCAATATTTATCCAAATCTTAGGCAAGGAAGCATTTTCCAGCAAGACCTCCTGTGTTTCGAGGAGCAGTACTACAGA
This sequence comes from Dioscorea cayenensis subsp. rotundata, assembly GCF_009730915.1. Classification (NCBI taxonomy): domain Eukaryota; kingdom Viridiplantae; phylum Streptophyta; class Magnoliopsida; order Dioscoreales; family Dioscoreaceae; genus Dioscorea; species Dioscorea cayenensis. The sequence goes on from NC_052486.1 coordinate 10,054,827, forward strand.
AAAATTCTAAAGATAACAACAAAGTGGGTGGTGGGGAGAAAAGAAGGAAGATGTGGCTTCCACTAGGTCCTGGAAGAAGTAGTGGGTCTACAAGACCATAAAAAAAAAAATCCTCAAAGGAAAGCAATACTTAAAATTTTGTATTTTATTTCTAACTTTTAAATGCTGCCTAGGACTAGTGGGACCTTGTCCAGTTTGTTTAGTTTAAACTTTATCATGTCTCCAATGTGAAACACTTGACCTTGTAATGAAAGCAACCTGCAGGTCTGCTGCAAACAAATTTATGTGTGCCCAGTCTATGATATGGGCACCATTTTTGTATTACTTCTGTGCTTATGACAAAATGAAAACTTTTAAATATTAATCTCATTTCTTGATTTCTTCATTCAGTATTCCATTGTTTAGTATGTTATGAAAACCAATTATAGTTTTTTATTCAATAAATTGCTAGTTCATTATAACGAAGCTTGTCTAGTGGAAAATAAAATCTTAGTAAAAAGTTAATCAGACGTCTCATATAATTAATCTTCACTGTGATGTATAACAAAACAAAAAAGAACACTTAAATCAAAAAGTTCCATTCTCATTCATGTTTTCTCTCATGTATTCAATTCCCAGCAAGATCAACTGTCACCAAAAAAAGCAAAAGGCAAAACAAAAAGCTAAAACAAAAGCTAAAACAAAAATGATGCATTCGGGGCTAAAGCCTGTTCTCCACACTCTTCAATGAAGGTTGTCCTTGCCCTCGCCATGAGATGATCTTCTCTTCTCTCTCTCTCTCTCTCTCTCTCTCTCTCTCTCTCTCTCTCTCACACACACACACACACACACACACACACACACACGCTCTATTAGGTGGAACTTAGTTGTTGTAGTGCCCTGATCACTTCCTATTTCCACCTTTCCGTGGTCTCTACCCCGCCGGTGAAGGACGATCTCACCGGTGAAGGGGGGCCCGCCGGTAAAGAAACTGTAATCTCGGACGGTGAAGGATCAGAATGGGTGTGGGGTCTCTCAAGGAAAGGGAAACTAGCCTGATAAATTGGAGCAAATAGCTTACATCAATTACATGGATGCTGATGAGTATCTCCATGTTACCTTGGGACATGTGCAAGCCAGCGTGGCTTAAATATCTTTAATTTAATGGATGACATGTAATTTCGGTGGCAGCTTAGCGAAAATTGATAGGAATCTCATGGGTGACCTCCCAGTGAAAGAAAATCAATGTAGGATGATTGAAAAGAAACAAATTGAAATTCAGTGAGCAAAATGGAAAACAACCATAGTACAGTGGCCTCCTAATATTTTTACTCCAAAGTTTATATTTTCACATCTTAGTAATCTATTCCATATTTATATCATAACCCCAAACATGCATTAAAACTTACTCGAATTAAAGAATCATATGATTTTGAATATTTTAAAAATAATATTTTTTTTTAATAGATTGAGCTATAGGACTCGATGATTAAGATAGAATCGGGAGATAAGTAGCAAATTAAGTTGATCCCTAATTTATGTCATTATTTTAGGCTTTATGTGAATATTCTTATTTTAATACAAGTGATTTGTATTATCCTACTCTATTTAATTTAATTCATTTAAAAAAATTAGTAACATCCCAACACAATTGAAGGATTTTTTTTATATTGGTTGATAATTACTTTCATTTTGCAATACATTGGTTACTAAATTACATAATTTGAGTTTAATTCTAATTTTTAGAAATATGATCAAATATGTTTTATTGAATTATTATAATCCCTATAATGATAATATCAGCAAATATCAAGAAGCTTCTCATATATTGATGAGTGTACAATTGTTCAATATTTTATATCATTTTGTACGCTTGTTAGGCATGTATTAGAGTTATATTTTGGAATTCTATGCTATACATAGTGCATTTTACATTCTCAGGCTTCAGACAGTGATTAAAGATGAGAGAATACCAAAATGATGAAGATAGAGCTCTCTCGACATCAATCAATGAAGGACAAGCCAAACATATTCACTTACTGGCATCTTACTGCTGTACCTACTATCATAAGCCTCTTCTAGAGAACCTTGCGAGCATGCTTATAACTATAAGGTAAAGCACAAAAAACATTCAGAGAGACATACGGGGAAGATTTATGCCCATAAGTCAGACTGTAATGATCATCTAGTGGAGCTTACGAGCATAGCATACGCCCATAAGGGCTGTCGCAAGAGGCACACAGACAAGTTTATGGTTCAGCGCTTACAGCTGTAAGCTGGAAAATAACACCATACAAATAACCTTACTGACAGGACTTATGGCGGTAAGTTATCCCATAAGGCTCGCGACTCATCATCCCTAGCTTCTTACGCCCGTGTTCTTACGCCCGTAAGCATCCTGTAAGTGGCACAAAATAAATATTTCTGACAAGGGTTTTAGGGCATCTTTTGTTTTATTTGAAGGAGAGATTATGGGAAAGAAAGGCGGCAGATCTCCAAGCGAAAGTCCCAGTTCTCATATATGATGTTCTTTGTGATGAGAGTAAATACCCACCTAGCATAGACATACAGCTATTAGAGGGGATTGTGAGTAAGCCTAGCAATGGGGTACCTTGGAGTTGAGAGTTCTCTTACCTCAATCTTTCCGAGTGAATTAATAAGTGATTTTTGTGCTCTTTGCAATCGTAGGGAATAGATCTTGAGTGAAATCACATTTCTGTTTTGTATGGGATTAGGGATAATGTCACGCCCCAACCCTAGCAAGGCACGTGGCAATCACCACGACAACAAGGAGTGTACCCTATAGCTCCCCACCTCCTAGTCGCCGTAAGCCTCAAAGCAAAACTGCTAGCACAAACCTACGAGAGAAAAAGCCAATAACATTAATAGTATTAGTCAGGGTTCCAACTACAACCAGAAAGTATGAATATAAAATACAGGAATAATACACACAAGATCAAGTTTAGTGGATCCATAAAGTTCGCATGCATACTACAAACTAACTTAGAAAATGAGAAAAGGCTAGGTTAGTCTACTGCTTACCCAGTACAACCCAGTTCAACGTCGCAGTCTGAGAAAGAAGAAAGAGAGTGGTGAGTAATAGATGTTACCCAGTGAGTGGTGACAGCATAGATATAATAGAGTAATAAAGCATTTAAAATAGTAATTACCACAATAATAATATAAAAAGGTAGCTTCAAGTATTCAACAGATTAACAGTTGACGCAATGATTTTGCAATAGTACAGGTATGAAACATTTTCCAGCACATTGAATATGGCTCAAAATACAGGCTGGCCTCAAACAATTCCCAAGCTAATCATGGCTGCAACTAGCTACCGTACCACCAAAGTGTTTTAAAACTTTTAAAAATTCAAATGCTGCCTTCCTTAGTGTTGGCCATTGAGATACCCGTGTGGTGATTCCGGGTTTCTCACATTAAGAACCCCCCTGTTAATGGCTCCACGCACCTCTTGACTAGGGTAAACTCAGGGTTGACCACGCCGCCTTCCCATCAGGCCAGACTGTGGAACTCCACACTGTAGTGTCGGACTGAAGTCTGCAATCACCATCAAAATCAATGCCACAATGCAATTCTTTTTGATTCCAACTCAAGGAATCCAACATCCAAATGTCCAAATAAATATATATACATCAAATCATATTCCATGTATACATGTAAACATGCTTTTTTCAAGATACATATGTATAAGTATACTAGAATCATCTTTGCCAAATAACTCCATGCTCAAAATATCTATATCTATATCTATATATATATATATATATATATCAAATCAAATCTGATTTATAATCGGATTTACATTATGAAACACATAAAAAAAACTATAATACTCTTATCAAATCTATGCAATTATGAATTGAACCACTCATAAAATTAGACGTCTCGCCATGAGACACGCTCACGGATCTGCGATTTCCTTCCCCTTGGAAGATTCTTCCCCACCTAGAATCAAGTAAGGAATCCAAGAAATAATGAAACAAGAACAGAAAAAAATGCATACGAATGCATTGTTACATGTCGAATATGTAACTCTAAGGTTTAAGGGGAAAATGACGTCCTTTTAGACCCAAATGACCTCAAACCGAAGTAAAACTAGTTCCAATGGATTCCAAGTAAGAAGGGCTTCAATTTAGACCAAATAAATACAAGAAAAGGCCAAAGTTTTTGTGCTACAGTAACCGAAATATTACTACAGTAAATACGCTCTTAAACAATGGTTTCTTGCCGATTTACAACATCAAATCACGAAATTTCTTTACAAACATATACACAAACGAATAACATTGACACTGGCTTCGATTTGAGCCTAAAAACAACTCAAACCAAGGTTTATTTCTAGATTTTCAAAGATTTCAAAAATGATGAAATACGAGGAAAATACAAAGGAAAATCCTTGGATCGAAGCCTTACCAAGCTCAAGAGAATGAGAGGAAGAGAGTAAGAGCGTTGATTCATCGGAAAAACTCATCAAAGAATATTTTTTTAAAAGTTTGGTGATCGGCCGAAGAAGAGAAAGAAAATGAAAACAGAAGAAGGAAAGAAATGAGAGAAAGAAAGAAAGCCACATTGCTTTATCCTCTCATTTTCAATTTTTTTGTAGAAATAAAAAAAATTACCAAAATGCCCTTAATAATAAAAAATAGGAAAAAAATGAGTCAAAAGACCATTTTGCCCCTGGTTTTTGACACACAACATACTGTGCAATCATGCAATGGTGCTGCTAGTGCAAAATAACCATTTTACCCCTAATGTATGCACAAGAATCTAAAAAGGTATGAGGTCAAAAATCAGGATAGGGTACCACAGATAATCTCTTCACAAGAAGAGTTATCTATTTTAGAATTTCTTGTTAGTTCACATTGAGATTTCATAGAGTGCAATGCGATTGTGGGGTGTCTGTATCAGCACTGTACTAAATCAGTTACTAATTTCTCTTGCAAGAGGGGTTTAGTATATTTAGGATTTCTCTAAGTTCAAATAGAATTGCATATTGTTACAACCTTTTGTTCAGAACTTAACAAACTTTAGAGGGGCACTATGCGTGGGCATCCCATTTTCTCCTTGTTTCTCGACCGATTTTATTTCCATGTTCTTGTTTTCTTTACTCTTGTTTCTTAGTTTACTCATACACATCACAACCTTTGTTTAGGCTAGTTTTCGATATTAGGACTAGTACTAGTACTCTCAATCTTTCTTGTGAATCAAAACCACGCTTTTGAGCACTTTATTACACAATCAGCATATATACTTATGTCCCTATCAAGTTTTTGGTGCCGTTTCTTGGCAAGATTTGAGATATTAGAAACACTTCTTGTATTCTGTTACATTGGGCATTTTTTTTGTTCTCTTGTTTCTTTTTATTATTTTGTTTTTTCTAATTTATTTTCTTTTGTTCTGATTGCAGTGCATGCTACCGAAGGGAAAGTCGACACAATCGGTGGAAGGTGAAAGTAGTGTTGGGAGAGTAATTGGAACATGGTTAAGGATAGCGCTGTTGACTAAGATAGGTTCACTCATAGTGCTAATTAGAGAAGAAAACTCAAGCAACGTGGTTAATCAAGGAGATCGGCAGAGGACCCTATATGACTATGCTCGGCCTACAATGAATGGTTCTTAATCGAGTATTGTTTCGACCTCCAGTGGTCACGAACAATTTTGATTTAAAGCTTGTGTTCATGCATATGGTCCAACAATTAGTGTAGTTCCATGGTCTACCGGACGAGGACCCAAGAAGCCACATCGAAGGGTTTCTTGAGATTTGTGGCATGCTGAAGATAAACAACGTCTCTAATAATGCTATCAGACTCCAACTTTTTCCATTTTATATGAAGGGTAGAGCCAAATAGTGGCTACAGTCCGTTCTATGTGCTTCTATCACATCATTGAAATAGCTCATAGAGGCTTATCTAGCTAGATATTTTTTGAATAGAAGGATGATCAAGCTGCGACAGGAGTTTACATCGTTTGTTCAGTCAAATTCAGAGTCTTTATTCAAAACTTGGGAGAGGTTTGAGGATTTATTGAGGAGGTATCTGCACCACAACCACCCAAAGTGGATAGAGGTGCAAATCATTCGCCAGGGGCTTAATTAGAACACCCGTTAACTTGCAGATTCGGTAGCAAGAGGATCACTTAGTGGTAAGATCCCAAAGGCAGCCAAACAGTTAATAGAGGAGATTTCCATGAACAACTATTAGTGGTTCTCTAGGGAAGTCAGTTAGTAAGCTTGCTAGGATTATGAAGGTTAGTGAGGTTATAGCAGTGCCCGCTCAAATTGAGGCTTTGATTTAGAAGATTGACAACTTATCACTTCTGAAGACCGCTGCAGTTATGGCATGTGATACATGTGGGGGAGGACACACATCTTCAGATTGTTCGATAGTAGGAGCGGCTCATGGACCCACCGTGCAGGTTAACTTTGTTGGTAGTGCTCTCTGACCTCAAGGGAACCCCTATAATAAAACATATAATCTTGGGTGGAGGAATCACCCTAACTTCTCGTGGAATAATTAGGGGCAGCAACAGAAACCCCCCACACAGATTTTCCTCATTCCCAGTCAGACCAAAAGTAGACACTTGATGATGTCTTGACTTGGTTTATACAGACCACGAAAATTAGATGCGAGATTCCAGAGCATAGAGTTTACCATGAGGAACTAGAAGGCATCTCTCCAAAACTTAGAGAACCAGGTTGGCTAGATTGTGATGTTGTTGTTCGAAAGACCACATGGCAGTTTACTGAGCAACATCGAGGCAAACCCTCTAGAGCACCTCAAGGCTATCACTCTTAGGAGTGGTAAGGAAGTGGAAATGAGGAAAAAGATAGTAATAGAAAAGGAAAAGGAACTTGCAGTTGAAATGCATGAAGAACCGGAAAAAAATAAAGAGAGGAACTACTCCAAATATAGAGAAGAGTGTACCACGACTGATGAAGGAGCATGTTCCATGACTTCCATATACCTCTAGATTGAAGTCTGATCGCTCCGATGAGTAATTCAGGATATTTTTGGAATTGCTCAAGCAGTTGCACATCAATGTGCCATTTGTAGAAGGTTTGTCACAAATGCCAAAGTATGCGAAGTTTCTCAAGGACCTACTTACAAACAAGTAGAAATTTGAGGAAGTTTCTACGGTAACATTGAGTGAGGGTAGCTTGGCTCTTTCGCAGAACCGGATGCCGAAAAAGATGAAAGATCCAGGAAGTTTCACTATCCCTTGTAACATAGGTGAATTGGTGAATGAGAAAGCCCTAGTAGACCTAGGAGCTAGCATTAATGTCATGCGATTTACCATGTTTAGGAAACTAAGGCTTAGTGACCTTAAGCCTAATAGGATGAACCTTCAGTTAGCTGACGGTTCCATTAGGCATCCTAGGGGTATCATTGAGGATGTTCTTGTAAAAGTAGAAAAATTCATCTTCCTGGTAGATTTTGTTATTTTAGACATCGATGAGGATGTTGATGTGCCACTCATCTTAGGTAGCCCATTTCTAGCCATCTCCTAAGTCCTTATTGATGTAAGTAATGGTAGAATTACTCTTAGGGTTGGGGATTAGGAAGTAGTTTTTACTTTATCTGATACTATAAAACATTCTATTGCTTATGATGATACTTGTTATTTTTCATGGATATAATTGACTCTATTGTTAATGATTTTGTGTAGGACATAGTACACAAGAAGCCTTTTGAGGAGCTATCGGATGACCCTCAAAATGAGGAGATAGTTCCCTTGCTTCAAACAAACAAATTGGAGAAATAAACACAAAAGAAGCATTGGAAGGTGGTCACTCAACCAAAGAAAGGCAAGGATACACCTTTGCTCAAGGAGATAACATCCGACTCACTCTAAGCGATTGGTAAATTCCCTATTTTCTCTGACTTCACACTTGAGTACTTTTTTGGAGACACACATGTTAGGATTGAGGAGTACTCTTATTTGGACCCTTCTTGGCATGCACATATCAGTTACGTCAAGATAGTATCATAAAACAAATGTTTCTTGGGAGGCAACCCAAGCATTTGTTGTATTTTTCTCGTATCTTGCTTTTTAGTTGTTAGTTTTTTGTTTTGCTTGAGTTTGTAATAAAATGCTTGGCATATCGCTGTTTTGCATGAGTTGGTTGGTTGGTTACCTTGCTAGGCACTCATTTTTGTTCTCACTAGGTCACATTTGTACTTGGGCATTCTTGTTAGAACAGAGGGAAATTTTTGCTCAATTTTCAAGACTACTTACGGGCTACTTACACTCGTAAGCCTAACCATAATGCCTCAACAGAGAGCTTTATGGGCATCCTTATGCCTGTAAGCTACCCTGCAAGGGGGATCTAGAGAGCCTTATGAGTGCACTTATGGTCCGTAGACTCCATGGGAAATCTACTCTATACCTTATAGTCTAACTTACGGCTGTAAGTGCCACAATAAATGCAATTTAGAGAACTTTACAGGCTACAGTGTAAAGTCTCTCATAGCTATTACCTAGGTTATAGAGGAGATGCAACCCTTATTGGGCAAATAGAGAACCTTATGGTCGTGGCTTATGCCCGTAAGTAGTTAGGGTTTAAGCGTCGCCGATGACCTTTGATCTTAATTTCTAATTATTCATCACCAATCTCGGGTCACCGGCACATTTCTATCATCACTTTCATTTCCCCTTGCTCTCTCTTCCATTTTTGAGTGCTTTAGAATGGGGTTGGATCAGTTTAGAAGCTTCTCACTGTGTCGGTTTTCTGATTTCTATCTTTTGTAAAAGGTACAATCTTTTTGATGATTTTTGGGGTGAATGCTTAGTTTAATTCATTGAATTGGTTGTTTGAATGTTTAGAGAGTCATATATGTGAGTTTAAAGTCTTAAATTGTAAATATTTTTACGTCAATATATAGGAGGGGTCCTTACGGCCTAAGCTCGATGCTTACGGTCGTAACGCTTGCTGTGTAGGTGGGTTCCCCTGAGCCTTATGATTGTAAGTCTACCAATAAGAAAGCTGTAAGCTCTCCTAATTCAAGCAAATTTCGTATTTTTTAACTAAAACTTTGTACTCTTATCTTATGTAGGATGACCAGAGCAAAGAAGACTATTCCCAAGCTGGCCAAGAAAAAGAGGACAAAGACATCCACTTTCAAGCTAGAGGCCACGTGTACATCTACGCCCACGGTACCCTCGGAGCCCACCTTATCCACACCATGATTCCGAGAGCTGTTCGCCTGCTTGAGGACGATGTGATTTGGCCAGTCCCACACTGTGGACTAGTAAGTTCTTGCCCAGTTGGGGTTATAGGAGAAGATCAGAGGGATGATCTAGTCGGGAGGATGGAGATGACTATTCTTATTTGAGGAGCAGGTGTACCAAGACACCACCCTCGAGGTCCTGAGGACCTTCGAGGTAGACCGAGGGTTAATGAGGTTTGATCGAGTCGGTACCATCCAATTTCAGTTGTTCGGCGAGCAAAGGAGCTTGAGCTACACTGAGTTCTGCTGATGATGGTGTTATATGATATGAACTTCATCGACACCCATGGTACGAGCAGCTACTAATAGACTTTCCTCCAGGCATTATCGCCAAGGGAGTCTGGCTACATTTGAGTCGAGGCATGAGTTACAAGCCAAGCCTCACAATGGCATCATTCCTCACACGTCTGACTCTGATTTTTTCACGTTTTCTTTGAATAATATTGTGTCTTGTTATTTGAATGCTTGCTTTCCATTAATAGAGAACTAATTCTGTAGATGTTCTGGCATAGTTGAACTCTAGGGTTATTCTATTTTAACATTGGTTGTGGGTCTTGTTGTTTTAATTTTTGTTAATTGTAATCCATATTATTTGAATCCAATTGCGTATTTTGTATGGTTTGATTGCTAATGAGGCGAAAGCCCTAGTTCTCATGTATGATGTACTTTGTAAAGAAAAGAAATACCCACCTAGCATAGACATGCCGTGATTGGAGGGGATTGTGAGTAAGCCTAGTAATAGGATACTTTGAAGTTGAGAGTTCTCTTCCCTCAATCCTCCTGAGTGAATTAACAAGTAATTTCCGTGCTCTTTGCATTCATAGGAAATAGATCTTAGGAGAAATCGCATTTATGTTCTGTATGGAATTAGGGATAATCTCTTTCGCAAGAAGGATTATCTATTTCAGAAATTCTTGTTAGTTCACATTGGGACTTCATAGAGTGCAATGTGATTGTGGGGTGTCTATATCAGCACTATACTGGATAAGTTACTAATTTCCATTGTAAGAGGGGTTTAGTATATTTTAGGATTTCTCTCTGTTCAAATAGGATTGCATACTTTTATAACTTTTGTTTTGAACTTAACAAACCCTAGAGGAACACTATCCCCGGGCATCCCATTCCTTCCTTGTTTCTTAACCGATTTTATTTTCATATTCTTATTTTTTTTACTCTTGTTTCTTAGTTTTGCTCATACACATGACAACCTTTGTTTAGGCTAGTTTTCGAGATTAGGACTAGTACTAGTGCTAGTAATCCCAAGCTTCTATGTGGATCGATACTCCACTTTTGAGCACTTTATTATATGACCGGTACATACACTTGCATCCTTATCATATATATATATATATGTAAGATTCAAGAAGGAATCTTGTTCTTCAACATTCACCCTCTAAGAATTGTAAAACAAAAACAAAAACAAAAAAACTAAACAAAACCAAGTAAAACAGAGGTAAAGGACTAAAAATATAATCTACTCTTAAAGCTATAACTATATGGTGGAAGTTATTTGATGAAAATAATTATTCCTATTATAATATATATATATATATAAATTGGTATCTCTAAGTTTATTTTGTAACTAAAACAAAAACATCTGTAATTTTTTCTTGCAAGTAAAATAAAATCACTAAGATTGTAGATAAATAAAGTCCATTATGTAGAAGACTAGCTCATGTTAACTTTCTTTTTTATCTCGTTGCCTAGTCACATCACCAATAATAATAATAATAATAATAATAATAATAATAATAATAATAATCTCATATGGCCATATGAGAAACATTCGAATTTAGTGTACTTTATGCTCCCCTAGAACTCTACATCCAAACATCCATATATGGCATTCACAATATAATTAAAACATCTAAAAGCAAGGTAAAGGCAGCATAGGACTTCCAAACATTTGAATTTAAGCTAGATTAATCCACATACAAAAGATTGCTATGTAATTGTAAATTTTAATGGTAGCTAAACTCAGATCCATTTTAACCAGTTCAATGCTGGTGCTGACAAATAGTTATTGGAAAAACTTTTATGATTTATATCCTTCTTTTCTAGATACAAAGTAGAGGTGTGGTTGATCTTCCAACCATTAAAATTTGAATTATATTAATTTACATACGCAAATTAATAGAACATCCTAATCTTTAATAGTGTCTAAACTCATGTTTTGTAACTAATTCAATATGGAGCCTCATAATTAAAAATTGTCAACCATTGGATGGTTCAATTATATGACACAAAAGAGCAATAGGGAGCAAGAGTTTGAATCTTTCCCCTGACAGTACTGTTTATGCACTGTACACTTGAGCTCAGTACTGTTTTTTTACTATTCATGGGCATGGATATGGGTCTCTTGTTGGAGAAACAGTGGTTTCACCCACCCAGAGTTACAGAGAAGGGAGATTTGCCTCGAAGATCTAGTGCACCTCCATAGCTATTTGTTCTTTTGGTAATCCCTTAAGTGTGTGTATGGGGGAAGGTGCTTGTCGCTTATTAGTTAAAAAAAAGGGAAATAATATCCTTTTTCTTTGTGTTTTTTGAAAAATTAATTATATCTCCATGGATAAATTTAATCTTTCTCAATTTTGTAAACTTTAAATTGTGAATAATTTAGCTGTAACTTAAGAGTTTCAAAAACTCTTTTTAATGTTTATGGGGTTGAAACTTTTGATTAGTAAGGTCTAAACGATCATCATGATCTCTTTAAATGTGTGTTTGTTTAACATTTGTAAATTAATCTTACATCTAGTAAAAGCATAATAGTACATATAATCAATTTTAGAAAGGTTAAATATATTTTCGTATGGCAACAATATATCCATTATCTTTCTTTTCATTATTATTATTATTATTATTATTATTATTATTATTATTATTATTATTATTTTGTGTGTGTGTGAGAGTGTGTTGGGGAGGGGGCTATGTGGATTAGTGATGTTAGTTATTGTTATACATGCACAAATTGTAATGGAAATGAGGAATGATGCTTTCTTATCTTTTTAATTAAAATTGAACGATTACCTAACTTTTATTTAATTTTTCAAAATTAGATGTATACAAATCATTTTACTTGATAATGGCATAAACTACAAGTAGACATATATTAGAAAGCTTTTGTTTATTATAAATTAAAGAGGCCATAGCAATTAGAAGATATTAACTCAAGGAACAGTCAACCATTGGATAGTCCAATGGTATGACACCAAAATATAAGAGGGAGGTCATGGGTTCAAATCCCTCCCCCGACAGTATTGTTCAATATACTGTTCATATACTGTTCACCCGAGATTCTTATATTATTCTCATACTGTACATCCGAGTTACAGTACTGTTTGGTATTGTTTATATTCATATAAAAAAGACGCTTGTCGTCTATTATTCCACTCAAGGTACAAGAGATATGATATAATCAACAGTGTTTATGGAAAGGAGGCAAATATAAAAAGAGAAAGGACAAAGTAGTGAGAAGAAAGTGTTGTATATTCTTAATAAAACAAAGAGAAATGGATTCTAGCTAGTATTGTTTACAAATGATAAAGATTTAAGAGTTTTTAAATCCTGTTTATCTCAATGCCTTAGCTAGTCAGAATTTAACTGCTAATCTATTATTCACTTAACAGTACTAAAAATAATTTTGCAAATATTTTGATCATGTTGTAAAATAAATATTTTTTAAATAAAAAATCCTAAACTTGCTAAATTATTGGGACAAAATATAAGTTATGTCTAAAAAATAAATATATGCCAAGTTTGAAAGTTTAATTTGTGCATAATGATCATAGATTCGTGGATATCAGCTGCATGCTTTAGGTTGAACACTTGTATGTGGATTGCCAAGAGAAGTTTAACATTGATATGCAATCTAGTGTGCTTAATTCCCACTTTAAACAAGATCCCAATTAATTGATCCATAGAGCAAATGTGGGTTTTGAAGAAGAGGAAATATGATGTTCTTGTTGAATTTGAGAAAGTATATATATATATATATATATATTTATATATATAATTTTATTTTAGATTCAAGCCACCAGTGAATCAACTTGATCATCTCATAGCCTTCATATTTATAAACAATATATAATATCTTATGTGCAATTTTGTAACATATTATAATCCACCCCATAATTATTTAAAAGGAAAATGAATTATAAGTCCCTGAAAGTGTCAAAACATCCCAGACAAACCTTCTGATTTTTGAATTTGCTAGACAGTCCATGTTTTTTGACAACTTATTTTCAATTAATGCAGCTCACTCTGTCAGTTTATTCTATCTTAAAAAATGTACTTCCCACTTAAAATATATAGTTTTTGTTTAACATTACGTGTTTTTAAATAACCACATAAATTTTTGCTTAATATGTAGTACATTTTTTATTAACATTTGACCTTTATGTTTAATATCTAACATTTCTATTTAATATTATGTGTTTCCGCATAAAAAACTGAGAGGTGTTTCTATCAACGTCAGTTATCTTTATGACAAAAAAAAGTATACTATCAGAAAAAAAGATTTCTTAAGAATACTCAAATTTGCTGGTACAATCGGTAAAAAATAAAATGTAGCAGGATTTCTAGGTCATTTTCAGTTGATTACTAAATAAAAATATATGCATATCACAATAATCAATATTTATAGTTAGAGTAAAGATGTGATTAATTAAAAAAACTGGGCAGAAGTCAAATTATGTAGCTTATAAAAATTCATAAAAATATAAAACTCTAATATAACAATCTAGTCCATACAGTATTTGTTTTCCTGTGCAAGGAATCAATAAGAGTTCCAATTTTTCATGCCTAAAAGTCAGCAAAATTGATCCCAATTACCTTTTTATTTTATTTTATTATTTATTTTTAAATAAAAGCGACAAATGTCACCCCACAAGAGTTTTTTAAAATAACAAACAAATATAGTGATACATTAGTTATAGTGGCTCAACGATCCTTTAGAGATTTATCATGTGAGATGGATTAACACACGAGCAATGATGGTTTGTCATGTGTGCCCAATATAATATATTAGAGACTATAACCCTACAATAATAAATTTCTCCTATCTTGCAATTTTGGAGAGATGAAAAATAAAATTATGTCCATATGTAGTATATTTTTTATTAACATTTGACCTTTCTGTTTAATATCTAACATTTCGCTTAATATTACGTTGCTTCGCATAAAAACTAAGAGTGTTTCTATCAACGCCGCTATCTTTATAACAGACACTCATCGAAAAAGATTTCTTAAAAATACTCAAATTTGGTGGTACAATCGGTAAAAAAATAAAATGTAGCAGGATTTCTAGGTCATTTTCAGTTGATTATTAAATAAAAATATATGCAGATCACAATAATCAATATTTATAGTTAGAGTAAAGATGTGATTAATTAAAAAAACTGGGCAGAAGTCCAATTTTGTAGCTTATAAAAATTCATAAAAATATAAAACTCTAATATAACAATCTAGTCCATACAGTATTTGTTTTCCTGTGCAAGGAATCAATAAGAGTTCCAATTTTTCATGCCTAAAAGTCAGCAAAATTGATCCCAATTACCTTTTTATTTTATTTTATTATTTATTTTTAAATAAAAATGACAAACGACACCCCACAAAAAGTTTTTAAAATAACAAACAAATATAAATGGATACATTAGCTTATAGCTACTCAACGATCCTCTGCAGACATTATCGATGAGAGATAATAAAACGGATAAATGTCACCCCACAAAAAGCGTTTTAAAAATAACAAACAAATATAATGGATGCATTGACTATAGGACTAACGATCCTCTGTAGACGATATCACGTGAGTACTTGATTAACACACGCAGCAACGACTGGCTTTGTCACGTGCGCCTAATATAATATATTAGAGACTATAACCCTACAATGATAAATTTCTCCTATCTTGCAATTTTGGAGAGATGAAAAATACAATTATGTCCATATGAGACGTAATGAACAATAAATAAATAGTAGTACTACATAATATTCTACAATATAGCATAATAATGCTACAGTGTTGATCCTTCTGCCTCTCTCCTCACACTCACATCTTTTCCATTGCATTAGGCAATGTTTGACACTCATATTTCGAAACCACTAATAATTTTTTTTATTTTGTTTCTCACTAGATCGAGGAATTTTTTAATTTTTTTTAACATCTTGCTATCGTAGTTTCAAATTTTGACATTGATATTTATTTATTTATTTTAATTGTTTATGTTATAAATTGAAAAAAAAGGAATTTATAGATCCCATATTTCTTTAGATAGTTTGGATTTAAATTGCACATGTGGGCAAATAACAACCAAATGAGTGCTTTATGTGTCCATTCTTCAAGAATGCAACTAACACTATTAGACTATCTACATGATGTTCCTTGTCCAATAAAATATGCACATAAAACATATACTGTATTGTTAGAAAAATTGATAATTGTCGCTTTTGCAAAGAAATCATTCTTTTATTAAATTAAAAAAAAAAACCTTGGACCATCTCTCATATTATTGATTGAGTTGGACCGTCTTATAAAAATAAAAAATTAAAAATTAAAAATTTTTTTGCTTTCTTTCTTACGGTTTTGGTGTTTGGTTTTGAATTTTGACCTAGAGATATCGTAAAGTTATCTATGATGTTCTTCGACCAACCTAAGATTAGACAAACTCATGCACATGGAATAAGTGGAACATGTGCTAGTTATGCAAAATTTAAAACATTATAGGAATTGGATGATAAAATGCAGCTATCATTAGATTATTGTTATATGACTTATAATATAGATGTTATTTTAAATATTATTTATGTACAAGCAAGCTTTCTGTATTTTCACAATAAGTTGATTATTGAGTTGTTTATCTTTAAAATAGACATAATTTTTTATAAGGTGGATAAACTAGTAAAACTACTCACCTTGATCAATATTATAAAATAGAGTTAATCCTTCAACCTCTCACTTATCAAAGAAAAGTGTTACCATCTTTCAAATGTCGTGGTAGTGCTACATATATATAATTTTAAACACATCTTTTCTTATCGTAATTAGTGGTATTTTTTTAAAACAAAAATTATTTCCATACTACATGAAAAATTAGGATAGAGAATAACTATGTAAAATTTTTATCTAATTTACAAATGGTAAATAAGATTTCACATTTTTTTCTTAATCCAATAACCATTTTAGCATTAACCCTTTTTATTTTTACCCAAACACACATTTTGGTTTGTTAATTAAAAAGAAAAAATTCAATTGGTCCCTAAACCGTATCTTCGCTTTCAAATTAGTAACTTTTATAAACTCCATTTAGTTACTTGGTATCTGAAATTCCAATATTCTAACTATTAAGTTATTCAAAACAATTTGTTTAAAATTATGTTTTTATACATTTAAATTTTCACAATTTTCAATTGGTTCTCATTGTAAATCCTTTTAAAAAAAATTGGTAGTGTGGGGATCCAAATTATAGTTGGCTAGTTGAAATCCTAACATCTTAACCACTAAATTAATTTTTTTTCAATATATATTTGAGGCTACACATTTTACAATTTTAAATCTTAAAAAGTATAAAGATTTGAACCATGGTTGGATGATAATATCCACCATCTTGACTATAAGTTTATTCTGATTGCTATGAGTAAAGTTAAATTTTTATATATTTGAATCCAATGTTCTTATCTTCTAAATAGATAACTCATAATTTTGAGCAGAAACACTTACAACTTGATTGTTGTGTAATATTAAATTTTTATATATTTGAATTTACTATTTTTATCGTCTAAATATGTAACCCATCATTCTTAATAGATACACTTACAACTTTGAGTAGGGACGTTGCTAAGCATGTAGTGAAAAATTAGAGCCAATACACTTGCAAATTTAAACCTAACTGTTGTTCAATTCAAACAATTAAACAGAATCAAAGTTTTTATTGTTTGAACCTGACTGGAGCCTAAATTGAATCTTTAATGTTCCCATTAAGTTTTTGTAATTAAATTAGATATTGGAATCAGAATTGAACCAAAACCGAAATACTAATTCCAATTCTATTTTTAATTTTTTAAAATAATAATTATATAATAAATAATATAATAATTTTTATATTTTTAATTATAAATTATATTAATTTTTCTTTTTAATAACACAATATATTATAAATAGAAAACTTACTTGGAAATTAACAATAAAAATTGATATTAACAAATTATGATTATTAAAAAGAAAAAAATTCTTTTAAATGAAAATTTTAGAAGACCTGAGGGGCTTCTTCACATGACCTTTGCCAAACAATCTTTCGTTTTTGGGGAAAAAAAAAGTTTTTCTAAAATTTTACCCTATAAATACCCATCCCACCTAGCATTTTTTTTCTCTATCACTTTTCCTTTCAATCTTCAATTCTCTCAATTCTCTCAAATTTGTTCATTCAATTTAATTTCCTCAAATTCTTTTATTTAAATTTCTATTTTAATTCTCTTAATTCTTCTCATTTTTTTATTTCTCTTAAAAATAGTTCGTTTTTATAAAACAAGTTAATTTTTTTAATGTCATATGGAAACTCTTCACACGTCCCAGTTCACATTTTACTTATTTCCACAAGAAAGCCAGGAAATATGCCATCATACTCCGCCCGCATGCTCATGCCACCTCCTACTTCACCTCAAAACTTTGATGGTGTTTTTGATGTTCAAAATATTTCTTTGCACAAAACTCCCAAAGCTATCTTCAACTCAACAATTCCAATTAAAAATCAATCTCTGAATATTCCATATCCTCACCAAGGAATTTTTAAATCTGAAAATGATTATGAAAAGCACCCCAAGTCTAATATGTTGCCAAAATACATGAAGAAGGTGGAAAAATCGGGAAAAATTTGTTGGAGCCATGTCATTATATATAATTATTGCAATAAAAGTTATTCTTAAAGCAAATCTAAAGGTTATGGCACATATAGAAAGCATATAGAGAAGTAATATATATCCTAGCAAAGCTAAAGTGGCAAAAGCGCAAACACAAACACAAATTGAAGGTATGCTATTTCTCACAATCAATTATTTCATTACATAGATTAATGCAAATAATAGAGAGGAATTGGCCTGAGTGATTGCGGTTGAACACTTACTTTTCTTTTTTTAGTGCAAAAATTAGTTTTATTAATTATTGCCAAAAAGTATTAAATCGTGTTGCATGTCATATTCTTAGAACACTCACATGTGCAATTTTTTAAATTTACATAAAAATTGATTAAATATTTTAAAATTTTTGAAGGCGGTACTTCTATATGTTCTGACATATAGAGTGATTATTAACCAATGCATTCTTACATGATTATAACTTATCATTTTATTAATAAAGATTAGACAATCCAAAAACTATATGTATATATATATACATAGAAAAAGAGGCTTTGATCAATCTCATACTTTTAGATTGCTTAAAACGATTTTTTTGAAGAGTATCAAATTGATAATAAATTTTTTGTAATTAACTTGATAATGTTGCAAATAGTATCACACATATTACTGTTTAACAACTTTAGGTAAATCTATAAATTTTTTAATCAAAGTACTTGTCATATTTTAAATTTATGTGTTTAAGCTACCTTAAAAGCACTTGATAGTTTATTGAACCTATTAGAAATACAATTTCTTATTTGTGGTGACATCCAACACAAATAAAAATATGGTCAAAGGTTTTTATTACGAATGGCAAGTGTCCTGAATGATTTTTTGCATGATATTCCTATTTTGTTGGAATTTCATGATAGTTCCTGTGGGTAGTGTGATTAGGAGAGTCACTCAAAAACTCACTAGAATAAGAAAACACACACACACTCACACACAATCAAGCAAGAGAAAGAAGACACACAAGTTAGTAACCCAGTTCGGCACAACCTTGCCTATATCTGAGGGGCAAAGCCCGGAGAAACAATCCAGTAAAAGAGGTGATAGAATAAAGAATACAACTCTCCTTTTCTTACTCAAGATAAAGAATACCCTCTTAAGATTGCCCGATGGTCACTCTCTTCAACCCTCACCAAAGGATCTTTCACTTGTGTCTCATCCTAAATCTTCAAGCAGGATATCTTATATAGACGCACCTATGTCCACTTGATCCTTCCTCTTTTAGAATTCTATGTGGCTTCCTAACTTGGACACCTTCCAAAGTTAGATGTTACAACATCCAGTTGCAACACTGCCCACCTTACTGAACATGACTGAGTTCTAACTAGTTGCACCCGAATCTACGATCTTTAATTTTTCATGTTCCTTCAGTCCGCCTCATAGCAGTTGACTCGACCTAAGCTCCTCCTGCTTGTAGCTGCTTCCTTCCCACGTCATTTCAGCAAGTCTCCTCTCCCGAGGAATGTGCCTACCAAGGCACACGCAACCATCTCACCAAAGATGGTCACCGAAGATCTCCCGATCTTCTTTCCAAACATGGTCCAAGTTTGGTCTTCCCAAATGATCTTCGTTTGACTCATGAAAATAATGTTACTAAACTTGATCTCATCTCATCTAAGTTTAGCGTTCAATATCTTTCAAGCATGATCTCCATCATGATCTTTTGTCTCTTGTATCTTCTCATTCCATGACACTAAGCATTAGCCACATCATCATCCTAGTCATTCCTTCTTTTTACCACGTCATCTTCTTTTACCATGTCACCTCTCGGCTTGTCATATAATGCCAATCCATGTCGACAGGCCTAACAATCTCCCCTTTGGCATTATTTTACACAACCTTCTTGACTCTGCTTTTGTCAGACTGATGCCTATTACAACACCCTGTTAAAACATGTACTGTCAACTGGACATGACTTGAGGACTATTACAGGACTAATTTTATGTCTATTACAATATCTAGTTGATGACAGAACATCACACATCTGAAAAACATGCAACTAGAGATTAACATAATGTAACAAAAAATATAAATCAGTCCAGATAAACTATAAAGAAACAATTTGTAAATTGTTCACACAGCTAGACAAAACATAAAAAAGATCAAAATCAACAGACACAATCTCCTCCTTTGTGTCGAATTATGGCAAAGTGACTGCTTGAACTCCCCCTAGGTTGCTGGAGTACTGTTGGAGGCTCCCTTTTGCTTTTGCCTAATAGCTTGAAATTGAGCTCTGATGCGGTGCTTCTGTTGAGAAAGAATGACTAGCTCAGCAGACAGTGCTTTTTGTCTCCTTTCAATGTCTTCAAGCTATTGACTCAGCAATTTCTCACAATCCTCTGACATGGGAGAACTTGAGTCTTCATTTCCTGTAGACAGACAGTGATGACTGTTTTCCCACTGGTAAATCAATGACTTTTCCATCAGCAAAGAGCATTAGAGATATTCTCAATTTCTTGATCTCAGAAACCAACTCAGCCTTCTCTAATTGAACCTTATTATGTAACAGATATTAACTGATCAAGGCTGGATAACCAAGATGACTCACAGTAGAAGTGATGTGTATCATGTCAGTGATTCTGTCTAAAATAAACTGCCCCAGATTGAATTATCTTCTTGTAACCATGGCATACATTAGCATTGCCATTTCCTTTAGAATGTTTGAGTTGTGAGTTGTTGGAAACTAATTAAATGTGCCTAATTTGAGCAGAACTCATTGTATTTGACTGTCAATTTTGAAGTTGAAAGTCTTGATTCTGAACCCTAGGTGCTACATTTTCCTCCAGTTACTGTTTCTACTATTTCCTCAAAATACTCAAAGTCTTCATCATATACATATATTCCATTTTCAACTTCAGTGGGGGATTCCAGAAATTCATTGATGCTTTTTGGTGAGAATTTCACCATCTTTCCTCTGATAAACACTTGCTAATAGCTACTAGCTCATGAAGACTTGATGTCTGGGGATAAATTGCTATAGAATTCTTGCACAAGAGAAGGACTGTAGTGTTTTGCAAATGTAACTGATTTGAATAGTCTTTTTTCAACTAGAAAATCAACCAGTCCATACTGGTCAAAGGCAGTTTTATCAATCACTCTTTCAGTTATTATTCCCTTCTCACATATAATCCTTTATTTCTTTCTACACTCTTCATTCAAGAACTTCTTAGTGTCTGATATAGTCGATTTCTTCCTGCTTACTAAAGGGGTAGGATTTTTCTTGCCTGATGGCTTGGATTAAGCTTCCAGATTCTTCCTTGGTCTCTTCACTTCAACCTTCTTCTGGCTTCTAAGAACGGGGCTTTCTTTTCTTTTCAACCCTTCTTCCGTCTGTCTTCTTTTTCTTCCTTAGTTCTTCTACCTTGCTTTTCAAAGGAACATCCTCTGAACTGTGAGAACTCTCTGATGTTGCAACATGAGTTGGAACATACTTAGTGTCTTCAACATCAGGCTTCTTTCTAGAGTTTTTCAATTCTACTAAAATCTTCTGTACTGCCTGCTCGGGATCTTCATCAAATTCAAACCTGTGACTTCCAGAGGAGTCACTTGATTCTTCTTTTGTCTCTTCAATCAGAGCTTCTTTTCCTTTGACATTGTCTGGAATGTCTTCAGTAACCGATTCTTGTAGTCTTTTTTCCTCTTGAACTATTTTTGTCTTTGTTTATATTGTAACATCTTCAGCAGTCACTTCAAAACTGAACTGTTTGCCAACTTTTGAGCCTTCTCAATTTTGGAAAAGTCATGAAACAAGTCCCTCTTCCAGTCATATGAACCCTTTCTCTTTTAATTTGAACCACAACCAGCAACATTGATCTTGAAAGATCCTTCCTTCTGAATTTCTATGTTCTTTATTTCTTTGAAAATTCCTGGAAAGACATCATTCATCCATCCATAAGGATCGTTTGTAGAGTCCTTACCTTTCGAAGATGAGTTGCCAGTCCCTTTATCCTTTCTGAACAAATATGGAAATCTCCTAGTCAGCCAAGCCAGCGGATTTCTTCTCTCCTCATCCGTTATTTCTGGATAGGCTTCGCTCAAGGGGACTAGAGTAACATAGGGGACTATCGCCATTAACATGTCTTCTTGTGCTTCAGTAGGGTTGCTTCCATCACTTGGTGTCAAAATCCCTTGAGATGAATCACCCGACTCCTTTTTCTTCTTAGGAACTTTACGAGCAACCCTTTTGAACTTCATCTTGATTTCCTTCCTCCATTCTGAAATAGTGAGACTTTTGGAATTTGAGGTTAGGGTTTTGAAAACCCTCTTTTGAATGTTGGAAGTTGTAACCAAATAACTTTCCTCATTAACCAAACTCCCCATTTTTTTATACATATATATATATATATGGAGAGTTCCTTTATTTTTTTCCCCTTTTTTTCTTCCTTTTTTTTAAAAAAGGACAAAAATCACGGTGGTTCAAAATCTTTCACCCCACAAAATTTCTCCCCAAAATTTGACTTTTGAGAAGCTTGGTCAACAGCTTGTTATATCTTTTCAGCACACTGGTTCACTGAGCCTTTTTCCATCCTATGATCTCTTCTGATCCATATCTTCTTGATCACTGTCATCTTTCCTCTGATTCTTCTTTTAATAGTTTTTTGCTCATATCCAATGATTCTCCCTTCTTTCAAATCTTCTCTCAACTTGGTACACTTGGGCCGGATATGCCCACTTTCTCCACAATGAAAACAAGAGTGGACTTCTCTTTTATTCTTCTCTGCTTGTTGAAGATAAGACTTCACAAAAACCTTTTATAATTCATCTTTCTCAACTCTTGAGGATTCTCCAATGTAACCGATGCCAAGCTTTGACTTTAGAGGTCTTTGGGTAGATAGGATTTCATCCAGCTTCATTTTTCCTTTGTTCATGGAGTTGATAGCTTCTTCAGCATGAATTAGTTTCTTCTCACATTCAGCCAGCTTTCTCTGAATGTTTTCTTTCTCTTCCTCAAGACGTTTGTTTTGTGAGATCATCTTATCAAATTTTCTCAACATTAACTCATACCCTTTCAGAAGATCTCTTTCACTTATATTTTTGCAGCTGTTGTTACTGTCTTCAAATGTTGTTTCATGGTGTGCAACATTGTTTCCCTTGATAGAGATTATTGCAGGAAAACCAATATAGTGGCTTGTCAGACCTTCTAATTCCTTTTCATTATCTTCCTAGCTTCCTTCGAATTCTTCACTCCATATAGCCTTCAATGCCTTTTTTTTTTCTTTTAAGGTATTGGCACATTCACTCCTAATGCGACCAATACCACCACATTCTCGGCAATTGATACTTATGCTTCTTTTATTGTTCTCCTCTTCATCCTTTTTCTCTTCTTCATTGTAGTTCTCTTTCTGAAACCTTTTATTCTCGTTCTAGTATTATCTGAACATTTTGTGAAGTTTCTTTGATAGCAACGCAATTTCATCTTCACAGTCATCTTTATGTTGCAACTCCCCATGTTGTAACATCTTCTACATCTCAGCTTCTACTTTCAGAGACATCTCTTCTTCTCTTCTTTCCATCTTATGCTTCATCTCATATGCTTGGAGTGAACCCATCAGCTCATGTAGGCGCATAGTCGTGATGTCACGAGCTTCTTCTATTGTTGTAACTTTCAAACCTCATTGGTAGTGACCTAAGAGTCTTCTGAATCAACTTCTCATAAGAATATCTTTTCCAATTTGAAAGGCTTTGTTTTCTATGTCCATCAGTTTGGCATTAAATACAACAATAGTTTCATCTTCCTCCATCTTGAGACTTTCAAACCTGCTTGTTAGCATTTGAAGCTTTGAGATTCTTACAAGATTCGTACCTTCATGTATTCTTTGGAAGATATCCCAAGCTTCCTTTGCCGATTCACATGTTGCAACATATTTGAATTAATTTTCATCTACTCCTAAAAAAATAGCATCGAGAGCCTTCCCGTTTGCATTAGCTTTGCTTATATCTTCCAAACTCCACTTACTCTTCTTCTTTTTGATCTCATTCTTCTCATCATCAATCTTGATTGGAGGAGACCATCCTTCTTCAACTGCGGTCCACATGCTTTCATCAAGGGATTTGATGAAAGGCTCTCATGCGTGCTTTCTAATATGGGTAGTTGGATCCGTTGAGTAAAGGTGGTCGAGTAACCGATGCTCTTTTTCTTGCAATCATCGTCGGAACTTTTTCTTGGATCTTGCCTTCCTTGAAACCAAAGCACACAATAACGACCAATACTCTGATGCCACTTGATAGTTCTGGTGGGTAGGGTGATTAGGAAAGTCACTCAAAAACTCACTAGAATAAGGAAACACACGCACACGCACACACACAATCAAGTAAGAGAAAGAAGACACACAAGTTGGTAATCCAGTTCAGCACAACCTTACCACATCTGGGGGCAAAGCTCGGAAAAACAATCCACTAAAAGAGGTGATATAATAAAGAGTACAACTTCCCTTTCTCACTCAAGACAAAGAATACCCTCTTAAAATTGCTCGATGCCCACTCTCCTCAACCCTCACCAAAGGCTCTCTCACTTGTGCCTCATCCTAAATCTTCAAGCAGGATATCTTATATAGACGTACCTACATCCACTTGATCCTTTCTATTTTAGAACTCTCCGTGGCTTCCTAACTTGGACACCTTCGAAAGTTAGATGTTGCAACACCCAGTTGTAACACTGGCCACCTTACTAAACATAACTGAGTACTAGCCAGTTGCACCCGAATCTGTGACCTTCAACCTTCCCTTTTTCTTCAGTCCGTCTCATAGCAGTTGACTCGACCCGAGCTCCTCCTACCTTCAGCTGCTTCTTTCCTTGCGTCATTTCAGCAAGTCTCTTCTCCCGAGGAATGCGCCTACCAAGGCAGACGCAACCATCTCACCAAAGATGGTCACCGAAGATCTCCCGATCTTTTTTCTAAATATGGTCCAAGTTTGGTCTTTCCAAATGATCTTTGTTTGACTCATGGAAATATTTTTACTAAACTTGATCTCATCTCATCCAAGTTTAGCCTTCAATATCTTCAAGCATGATCTCTAATCATCCATGCTTGGATCTTCAAATTTTCAATCAAATCTCAAGTCATCTTCAATCAATCTCTCATATGTGATTTGTCTCCTTGAATAGCTCCACCCATAATTAGCTCTTAGATCTTCCTTCAAATTGTGTTGCTAAATATGGTCTTGATAATCACATTGGCTTGTCCTTGCCTTTCTTAGTTTGTGTCTTCAAATATCATCACACCAAACTAAGTTTCATGCAATCTTCATGATGATCTTTATTCTTGCCAACGATAGAATATTCCTCTATTTCTTTAAGATAGATATTTCCTAAAAGAAGTTCTATCAAAAATATTATTTATCATCCCGGATCTTACCAAGGATAGATAAACATACCTTAAATGAAACTTACCCTTCTTGAAAAGATCCATTTAACTTGAAGTACTTTCCAAAATTAGTTGATCATCACATGAACCATTGAGAGGAAAATCACTAAACATAGTCTCCATCATGATCTTTTGGCTCTTGTATCTTCTCATGCCATGACACCAAGCATTAGCCACATCATCATCCTAGTCATTCCTTCTTTTTGCCAAGTCATCGTTGCGACATCATCTTCTTTTGCTATGTCACCTCTTGGCTTGTCATATAATGCCAATCCATGTCATTATACCTAACACTCCACATACAAATTACTTTCTGAAACTAATGAATATAAAGCTTTATTATACAGTTTTATTCAATAAAATGGTTGAGGTATTATTCTTTATCTTCATCATTAATTGGGACAGTTACAAAAGTTTGGCAATTATTAAAAGCTTTTAATGATATGGCCAATGTTTTATTTAGTGCCTATTATTCCACAACGCATTAATTCTTATTGAGAGTATTAATACTATTGGTGTATTGTCCGAACATATTAGTGATGAGCAGTTATTACCTAGCTTGTTGTAGCATTATGAGGGTAAAATAATGTGATTGTTTTTAAAATATTCTAAGTATTTATTTGCTTGGATTAGTTTATGATCCATGTTGTAAATTAGATGGTTTAAAAGATTGTTTAAAGGTGTATCATATATGTTTAGATTTAAAAGTTGATATTACCCTTTTGTGCATTAATATTAGGACTTTATTTGATACATTATATGATAACATTGATAAAATTCATATTATTGATGTTGGATAAAGTGAGACCCCCTACTAAACTTCCATTGTCATGACTTCTTAAAATGTATCAAATGTTAAGTCTCAAAAAGAAAAAAAACAAAAAAAAAGAGGTTTATCTTCATTATCCACAAGCTTGAGATTTCAAAGCTTGAAAGTTATCTAATAACATATTTTAAGTTTGTTGATTATAACAATTTTGATATTTTAAAATGGTGGAAGGAGTATAAACAACATTTTATAGTTTTGGCTACAATAACCAAACAAATTCTTTTAACGCAAGACTTTATAGTTGCTGTTGAAAGCACTGATGGAAAGTTATTGGATGCAGGGGCTCTTGTATAAGCCCAGGGTTAATTGAAGCTTAAATTTGTACTGATGATTAGACCAAAATGCTATATAGATAACAAGAATTATACGAAGAAAAATTGGAGCAAAAATTGAGTTACAATGTTATCAATAAATTGACCACTGTTGGCATTGTGGGCATCGATTAAAATAAATAGTAACATAAGAACTATGTGGGCTTTGTTTCTTTTTAATTTGAAGATGATACGTAGACAACTTAAATATGAGATTAAGTGCCAGCCCAATATTTTTTTTTTTTTATATTTATGATTCTATGATAATATTGTAAATAGTTCATTAACTTTGAATCTTTAATTAGTTTTTATTTTTCATGGGAGATGCTATTTATTTTTATTTATAAAATTTAAATTATTCTCCTTGATCCATCCCTCTTTGTGTTTTTATATAAAATAAGTTAAGTAGACTAATTACTTTTAAAAATTACATACATAAATTTAAATTAATTTTTTAAATACAAAATTTAGTTTAAATTTGTTCAATTTAATTTTAAAATATAACTTTTAAAGTAAAAAAAATTAAAATTCAAAAAATTAAAGCAAATCGAATCAGAACAGCCTTAAAATTGGAACTAAAACCAAAGTTGTCATCTTAAGGTTCAAGTTTCGTTTGCAAAGTTTATAAAATTGAAACCTCTTGTTAGAACCAAAAATGAATTGGGTCAACTCTACTTGTAATATGAGGAATAGTAGACGTTTAAGAAAGGGTAACATAAGAATTGTGGACCCCACTTGCATTTAAATTCTTTTCATGTTTTAAAAAAAAATTACTTAAAAATTTTCAATCCAACCTTATCTTTTAGGGATCGTGAGCCCCCACGTTCCTAGTAACCGCTAGTGGTTACGG
The DNA here is from genome assembly GCF_009730915.1 of Dioscorea cayenensis subsp. rotundata. Taxonomy (NCBI): domain Eukaryota; kingdom Viridiplantae; phylum Streptophyta; class Magnoliopsida; order Dioscoreales; family Dioscoreaceae; genus Dioscorea; species Dioscorea cayenensis. The sequence continues at coordinate 10,082,306 of NC_052486.1, forward strand.
GATAAAAAAAAAAGAATCTCTAAAACCAGAGAATTCATAGCCTTCCTCTTTCGCTCGTTGTTCAATTTTGGGGGTGTGTAGCAAGGATGAGGAAATCATTCGTGTCGAGTGCTCATCTAGGAGTATTTGTGGTAGATTCCCTTTTCCCTTCTTCGATTGGTTATCTTTTATTAGTTCTTGTTTTGATTCCTTAATGCTTAGGGTTCTCTTTTTGTTTTAAATTGTTCTAGGGTTTTCAAGAGTGGTCAGGAGTATCTGGTTTTGTCCTTGAAAAAGTTAACAGGTATTTTCCCTTTTTTTAGAAATCCGTATGCTTTGATATATTTTTTAGGGTTAAATTATATTCTGGTTCTAGAGTTTGGAAAAATAGAGAAAATAAATATGAATTTTGATTATATTTTATATTCGATGCCACCGAATGAGATTGTAAGGTTTCTCAATACTTTTATTTAAATTTGAAATTTATTTGATTATTTGAAATGGTGCAGGCATTGGTGATTTATTCTTTATTAAATGAATTCTTATTGGATGCCAGGACTTTGATCATGAGACCAATGGTTATGAGTGGATAAATTAACAGGTGTGTTATCACTTAAAGACCACATGATAGGCTGATTTTTCATTTAATAGCTTCCAATTTTACAGACACACACACACACACACATATATATATATATATAGAAGAATCCTGCACTTTGATCTCTGTTGTAGTGAGTGGCTGGTAATTTCATCAATTGCATTGTTATTTTCAAAAGCTAGTATAGGTTGTCAATAGGGTTATTGTTAGGCTAAGAGTAATTATGCTGTCCATTGAATGCACATGCTTAGTTGAAGTCTTGTACTTTGTTTACATGCGTGTATATATATATATATATATATATATATCAAATTGGTGGATGGAATGATCTTCAGTTCTGCCACGCAAATTGTAAAGGTGTGTGTAGATATACATATATGTATACTGTAATTGTTAATTGTTATAAAATTTCCTGTCATTATAAGATTTAATACATGGTACATCCCTAATATGAATAGTAGTTAAATCATTGGTAACTGGTTAATTTTGTTTTTAGGGTTGATCTTGGTCATGGATTATTTTATAAACTTGCCTATTTAGTATTTTAGAGACTTGTTGATTGCTAGCCAATGGTTATTGTATTATTTAAGCTGGGAATTCTAAGTCAAGATGTAATGTTCATGTTTTAGGGCCTTTGTTTGAATTCTGATTTTAGGGTCCAAGTGGGTTCTATAGCTTAGGGATTTTTCAGGTAAGTAAACCACATATAAATATGTATATATGTATATATCAAAGTTTTGATTACCGACAACGATCTACATAATTATTTAATTACTTTGAGTTTCCTGTTAAAAGAAGGATAGGGTAATTTAATATTTTTGGTTTTGACTGCTGTGCATACCTTCACTGTCAGAATTTACAAATCTCTCATGCGTTTATTCATTTATTTAATTGATTAATCTCTAATAATTTAATTAATTATATATCACATGTTCTGTCAGCAACTTTCAATTAATTATTATATGATATACTTTATTATTATTATTATTATTCTGAAATCTATATAAACCTTTATTATTTGTGAATCACTGAATTGTTTGAGATTCATTATTCAATTTCTTAACTAGAAACTCAGTGAGGGATTCCTTGTATACTTAAATCATTTACCAGATTAATCATTGAGTTGTCAACTATGTTTATTAAAATTGTGTTCATTATTTATTTTTAGGGATTAGATTATGAATATTGTGATTTAATTATTGATTAAGTTAAGTCATTATCATTTTTTAATAATTGGAATTATTTATCATTAGAAAAAAAGGGATCATCGAATTTTATTATTTTTGCATTGATTTGACAATGATTTTGGACCGGACATATTTTGATATTATAACCTGTAGTCCCCAAATTAACTTTGCAATAACCTTGTCACTGGGGGTTAAACACTGACCGTGTCGACACGTATTCTGACTGTGATAAGAAACTAGTTTCGCACTGTTCCGTCGGTGGAGAATAACCGCCTCTGAAAATCTGACTCGGGTCACCGAGTTTAAATATTTGAATTCTGTGGTTTTGTTTCTGGCATTAGTTATTTGGGGGATATATATACTCGTCACTTGGAAAATCATGTTTGTTAGAAATACTCTGAACTCGAAGTTTTATTTCTATTATTTATTGTATAATATCACACTTAAGCATGTTTTGTGAAATTATTGAGTTTTGTGATTCCTATATTTTTAGTGGTTGATTACTGGGCTGTCAAGCTCATAAATAATAGTTTTATCCTTTTCAAATCAGGAGTAAGTGTGTGGTGGATAGCTTAGCGGGAACCGTTGAGCGAACACCAGTTGGTTATCATGTAAATAGTCTTTCTGTTGTAAACTTGGAACTGTTATTTGTTTAAGCTTTGAATCTTGCACTTTTAGTTTCCATGGATCATAGTTGTAAACCTCGTTATTGTATCCCTTAAATTCTTATGTTCTTGTGATGTTAGTACCTTAGTTATATCTTATTTTTGTGAGACAGATATTAAGGCCTTGTATGTCCATTGGGTCTCGACCTTATGGGTATAAGCCCGCTTGTCAAAGCCTCGGGATCGGGGCGTGACAAGAATTAGAAGGGATACATATGCATAATCTGAGTGTGTAACTTAAGAATTAGAATGGATCGACCTGTAATTTGTGTTGATAGCAAAGGTTTATGAGCTAGTAATGTTTGCTTATTCTTTGCTATCAAGTGAAGAGGTAGAGCATAATTCAAATCAAGGAAACTCACAATCTGAGTGGGTAATGGATATCTCTAATGGGTCGTTTGGATCACGGAATTGGAATGGGGGGAATTGAAGTAGGGTGAATAAGGAAGGAATGAGAAAACAATGTTTGGTTTGACGGAATGTGTATTGGGAATGGGGAAAAGCATGAGAGAGAAACTGTGTAAATTACTTATATGCCCTTTAGTTAATCAATGGTTGTAAGTATTGTATAAGATAATGAATTAATCAGTAATTATAGATAATTATCGTGTAAGCATAAGATAAATTAAACAATTATCGTAGAATAATTATTTATTCGTTATAATTTATATAATTGAATTAAAAATAATTTTAAATAATAATTATTATTAATTTAAATTATTATAACTATTAAGTTAAATTAAACAATTAGCTTTAAAAATTATTGTATAAGATAATGAATTAATAAGTAACCATAGATAATTATTGTATATGTATAATTAAAAATAAGAATAATTATTAATTTGTTATAATTTATATAATTGAATTAGAAATAATTTAAAATAATAATTATTATTAATTTAAATTATAACAACTACTAAGTTAAATTAAACAATTAACTTTATTAATTATTGTTCATTAGATCTTGAGAAATGAAAATCCTACCAGTAATTATCACGCAAAGGAAGATCACCGGCGACCCTCGTACTTTCCGAGAAGATGAGATGAGAGACACGACGATAAGCTTTCCCTGAAGAGATCGCGATGAAAGGGTTGGAAGAGACTGCCAGCGGCTGTCGTACTGTCCTTGAAGCTCCGCGTTGGGGGAGAGGCAAGGGGATCGCTAGCTAAGAAGAAGAGCGCTAGGGCATTTGGGTGAAAAGAAAAAACCAAATTTAAAGATGGGCAAAGGGTAAATTTACCCCACATGAATTAGACTACCCCCAAATTTGGCATCAATGGGACTCCTCTACTATTGGACTTAACAATTTTTGGCCCATTCCATTGCAACAAAATAAGCATGTGATAACAGTTATGTAAAGAGCCCTAAATATGTAATGTTCATGATTCTTCAACATATAAACTACCAAGTTATTCTATGCTAACTATTATTTTACTTTTTTCTTATTCTTCTCTAATTTCTTAATACTAAGCTATTCGAGACTCACTCCCATTTTTTTCCCTTCTCTCTCTCCATGCTATCCTGATTCAAGTAAGAACATTGAGTATATTAATAAAGTCCTACAACAAATATATGATAAAAGAGGAAAGAGGAATAACATTAAAAAAGAGTAAAGAGAAAATATTTAAATGTAAGAAAAAAAACATACATGTCCAAGATGAAAGAAGAAAAAACATTTACAAATAAATAAATAAATCAACAAGGAAAGAAAGGAAAAAAAAAACAGGAAAAATAACAAGAAGATAAAATATAAGGACCTTTATTATTATAAAAATTTGAAATTTGATTTGGTGTTTGCAAGACCACATAGAATTACATTTAATAATAAGATTTTGTTGATTATTGCTAGTGTTTGAGAGATTTTTTAAGTCGGTTCATAAATGTCTAGTGGCCTCTAGGTTATATTCACTTAAATTTTTTGTATAGAGATTTTTTTATTTTTTTATTTTTTTAATTTAATAGAAAGATGTCAAGTACCAGAATTTAGAGATGTACATATGTAAATAGCAAAGCTCAACGCTGACCCACATGTGTTCATCTTACGCAAAAATATGAGGTTTAATTTTGGATCTTCTCTAAAACAAACACTCTACGTAAAAGATCCGATACTAATTGACCCAAAAATCGTTGATGTATATAGTTTTTTAACTATAAATTGATTAAAAAGGCATTTATAGGAGGTAAGCTCACCCATGAGGTTAGGTGATCCATACTCCTAAATAACATGGGAAGAAAAAGGTAGCTCTTTCTCTCTCTTTCTTTACGCCGTACATCCATCACAATCAACATCTCTGACAAGCATACATGCAAAAAGCCAAAGAAAGCTCAAGCAAAACTCTCACCTCTTTCTCACTAGACCCCCCCTTTTAAATGCCCCCAAACAGCCCCCCATCCAACCCCCTTAAAAAAACCAATATAATAATAACCACCCGATACATTAACAGATATATATCTCTATATATATATATTTCTTTAAAAAACAAAGTAAAACTCATAAATCAAAGGCACAGTATCCTCTCAAACTCCTGTTCATCAACACTATGCTTGGTTTGGTGTCCTTGAGACATCCCAAGTACTAAGGATTCTATTAGATCTAGAGAACTCCTTTGCTAGCTTATCAGGAGACCACATTTCAGTTTTTATATTGCCTTCACTTCCAACTCTTGCTTCTCAACCTCTCTCTTTTCATGTTGAGATGATGAACAGATCCACAACTTCCAATGATCCCTTCCCTTCTCCTTTCTTTCCTTTTGCTGGGCTTCCATCAAACAACACTACCACTTGGGATCCTAATCCCAATCCCAATCCCAATCTTAGCATGCCAAGCTTCAATTACAGCTATCCTTCTTCATTCATACCAAACACTCCACCATATTTGGACTCTCAAGCAGGTCTCCTACCAATCAACAGCTTTCCCATTGCCAGTGATCAGATGTACACTGTGAAAGCAGAAGAGGTTGGGCTTAACTTGGGTCACAGGACTTATTTCTCATCTGGTGATGCTGCTGCCATTGATAGGTTGTTTGCAAGGTCTAGAGGTGTGTATTCTCTTGCTCATCAGCCTCCTCGTTGCCAAGCTGAAGGTTGCAAAGCTGACCTCTCTGGTGCTAAGCACTACCACAGAAGGCATAAGGTTTGTGAGTTCCATTCCAAGGCCACTGTTGTTATTGCCAGTGGTTTGCAGCAAAGGTTTTGCCAACAATGCAGCAGGTTAGTAGAGCTTTTTTGTTGATTTCTTTCTTTCTTTATCTGTATGTACTTTGTGAAAGCACTCATTGGCTCATTTCTCCAGACCTATATAGAGAAAACTCGGTGGAGAACACGAGTACTCTAGAGACTAGACTGAAGTTTCGTCTTTCTTTTCTTGTGAAGTGCACTCTTTGTTTGGGCATTAACCTATGGAACCATTGCCACAAACAGTGATTTATCTCACTTTGCAAGTACTTTAAATGGTTAATGATCCACATAGATGTTCATTGTTTAGGTTCCATGTGCTGTCAGAATTTGATGAGGCCAAGAGGAGCTGTAGAAAGCGCCTGGCAGACCATAACAGGAGAAGAAGGAAACCTCAGTCTCAGTCCACCAACTCCTCTGAAAACAACAACAGTAATACAACCACTACCACCACCACCACCACCACTACTACCACCAGCAGTAATAACACCAAACTCCAAGCTCCAAACTCTTGTTTCATTGTTTCTTATAAACTGAATTTGCTTCTAAATGAGCAGCAGAAACAATTAGCAAGACAACAAATGGACCAGGCTTATCTTTAGGAGCAGGAGGAGTTGGAGGGATGATGAATCAAAACCAATGTTCAACTTTTGTGTCTCAACAGCAAACTTCATCATCCAACACACACATGTATCACAACAGCAGTCTCTTCTGGCCCAGCTCCAATGAAGCATCTCAATCAAATGGTGGGGATTCTGAGCAGCAACAGCAACAGAAACAGCAACAGCAACAGCAACAGCAGCAGAGTAACAACCTACTTCATCTAGGACAGGCCATGTTTGAGTTGGACTTTCTATGAGGGGGGATGAAAAGAGGAAAAGTTATTGCTTGCTTTCCTATGTTTTTCTTTCTTTATTTTCCCTTTCAATGGGAATAATGGTTTTCTTTTTCAGTATTTTTGTGCCTGACTTTTAGGCCTTCTCATGCTCCTCTTTTCTCATATAGGCTGCATGATCTTCCCTTCTTTTTTTCGTTTTGCTTGTTTTTGTGAAATTATGTGATTTGTTGAATTTCAGTTTCAAATTTCTCGAGTCAGAGGTATCAGTCAAAAATATTGGGCAGCATATATCATAAGACGTCTTGGCACAAGAAATTAATGACAGGGTGAAAACTTGAAATTAGTGGCATTTCCTTTGGTTGATTTGTCATCCTTTTATCTAGTTTTATTACACCAAAATTTATTTTTTATTATTTATTTTTTAATAAATGCAACAAACCAAATATTATACCAAAATTTATGTATACTTTCTTTAGTAAACTTTCATAATTATTTATTTTATTTTTTTAAAGTGAATATATCACAATTTATTGATTAAAAAAATGGCACAGATAAAAGATAGACACAAAGAGCTATCAACAAAAAATAAAAAATATATAATCTATAAAAACAATTAACTGGGTGTAGTCCAAAGATTTCATGTGTCTTGTGGTTGGAGGGTCTTGAGTTTGAGCTCCCCAAGTATAAGATTTTTTGTGGGAGTTATACACTATTCTCTTTCAGAATTGCATGAAAAGAGAAACTTATTTCTAAGAAAGTCATTAAATCATCTTAATTGGTGTATTTTTTTTTATCTTTTACATCCTCGTGTGGGAGTAGGTTTTTTGTGGGAGTTGTGCATTACTCCCCACTACTTTCCTTCAACTTTGTATAATAGAAAATTTATTTTGTAAGAAGTTATTAAATTAATTTAACTGGTGTAATTTTTTTTTACATCTTTTTCATGAGTCAATTGTTTTATTTTTTTTATCAACGACCATTTGGTTTATTGGCATCGGGTCCCTTGCGTAGGGTGTTCATTTCGAGTGTCGAGCGTGGCTCCCCGAATTCAATCCCCATCTCGTGCAAAGAGAGGACATGGTTTGGTGGTGAGCGCAGCTCCCCCACATGTTCGTCCTTATGTTCCGGCTTGTCGTCTTTCTAAAAAAAAAAAAAATTATTGTATTTTATTCTTTTACATCCCTTCACGAGAGTCACTTGTCGTATTTATAAAAATATTAATAATCCCAACTAAATTGTACAATTATTTATATTTTGACTATAAATATAGAAAATGAAATTAATAAAAAATATTCAACGGAAATATCAGACCAGCAAATTAAACTTTAAAAATGAGGATAATTTCATGTTGAAGATGGAAGCCCGGCAAAAAAGAGTCTTCTCAGAAATTATTGTCACTAAGAAAAAAACTGCCTAGTAATAATTAAAGACATTTAATGAAGTTGGAAAAGAAAAAAAGGTTTGTAATTAAAAACATGAGTTTGAAAAAGTATAAAAACACCAAAAATAAAATAAAACATAGTATGCATGATTGGAATGGGATAAGAAAAGAGTGGTGTGCCATAGCTCTGCTCGTTATGATTTACAATCAACGTGAAAAAAGGACAACCCATAAATAGGAATATAACTTCCAAAAGGATTAAAAGATAAATTGATACCAACATATTTTATAATGTACACCTTATAGCTTCATATAAGTTGCCAAGAAACTAATATTTAATTTTAGTAATTTTTGAGCAACATTTAAATAGTAAATTAAAACAGTACCATTAGTTATGAGAATTCTTTTGAGCAAGGTAGCCTTAATTTAGTTTAAGTGCGTAACATTTAAATAGTAATAAATTAACCAACGGCTGAGTTGGTATTTAGATTTTCACAAATTTGACTCACCAATGACAAACGTTCGATTCATAGGTGAGGGCATATTTTTTAGAATTATGAGCAATGATTGTGTATGAGTGATCTCAACACTCACATATGACAGGGTTTTGCATTAATTTGCTTCACTGAGAATTGTGTAAGCTGTTGTTTTCTATAGCAGCTTAGCGGTTCATCTTGGGAAAAAAATTTGCTTTATTGTGATTGCTAATTTTATGCTTGTACAATTCCATATAGACTACCAAATGAAGCAAAGCCTAGTTCAACTAAAAATAAATAAAAAATAAAAAATAATATCAATTAGAGTATGATATATATGTTGCACCAAATCTAAAGTTACATAATGCATTTCACGAAAACTGAAATTTTAAGCATTAATGACGAATGTAAGCTAAACAATTTAAAACCTAACTTATCAGTTAAAGCTTGGCCCTTTCTTACAAACAGATGATATCAGAAGAAAAGAACAAAAAAAAAAATCAAGGATCAAATGCTATATAATGTAATGAATCATTGAACCCTCAATAACAACTATAATCATTGAAGCTTAAGAACTCCTTCCAAACAACAAAAGTTTAATGATAACAGCTCAAAACACTACAAAAGTCCACAATTTCCTCAATGTCTTGCAAGATCAAAGAAGACAGGGACAAATCAAAGGAGAGAAAAAGGAGATGTTAGGGAGCCTAGGAACAAGCAAACAAAACCAATTCTTGAATATGAATGCAAACTATCTCAAATCTATGGCTTGATGAGACCTTCAAGTGTGCCCTAACCACCCAACCATTGAGTGATAGAGATGTATGCAAGAACCCCCACACACTTTGCCACCCTATGCAAAATTCACACCCAACAGTTGTCACATGGGAGTTCCAAATATCTTTGGGCTTTAGTACAAGCACAAACTAACTCTTGTAAAGTCCTTTGTGTTTATTAATTTTATTTTATATATTTATTGCTTAATCCTGTTCACATGGTTTCTGAGATTTTGGTGGACCCAAATGGGTGCTGCTCAAGAGAAGTGTTAAATGGAGCTGTATCTCTCTCTGTCTGACAAGGAAGGCTTCTCTTCTTCGTCTCAGTTCTGTGCATTGTTGGGTCAGGGTCATGGATGGATGGGCCATTGCTAACTTAATGGTCATTGACGTGAAACATTACAGCTGAGTCTTTGTGTGTGTCGGCTTGAGCTTCGGCTACGCTGGAGACATGCAACAGAAGGAGCAATTTGAAAGATAATGTTGGGATGTGTTTGTCAAGTTTTGGCCTTTCAATGGCATAGCTAAGTGGAGCCTGATTTTGACCTCGCCAATTTTCGGATATATTGTGCTATAAAATTATGTAAAATATTGAACTTAATATAAAATTTATTTACTATAATAATTTTAGAAAATATTGGGATTGTTTCTAATTAACAACAATAACAACACATATAGGCTATTCCAGTATACTAAAATCTTAATCATGTTTCAACATTCAGCTTAAGTTTCACTTATGTTCGGGGTATATAATGAAAGAGCAATTCAAAGTTGTAGGGAAAATTAAAAAAAAAAAAGAAAAAAAAACTTATAGTTTCAGTTTTGTAAAATAGGGACAAGGGTTTGTTTTTGTTTTTGTTTTTATTTTTGTTTTTTTCATTTTTAAACTATGAGATTTCTCTAGTTAGCAAAAAAGAAAAAAACCGTTAACAAGCCCTTAACGGTGTTAACTCATAGAGGCAAAATAGTCAATTTATTTTTAAAAACCTCCATATGGTATAAAAAATATGATTAATTTTCAATATGAGTTTGTTTAGTTTTTGGAATAATTTTTCTTGTTTATTGGAATTTTGGAAGAGATTAATAAATTTTAAAAATATATTTTTTTATGCCAAATGAGACGGTTTTTAAATGAAATGATAATTTTACCCCTATGAGTTAAAAATGTTAACAGCTTGTTAACATTTTTTTTCGAGCTAGAAAAACCACATAATTTAAAACGATAAAAAAACAAACCCCTGTCCATATTTTGCAAAACTGAAAAACAACAAGTTTTTTTTTTTGAAAATTTCCAAATATAATAATTACTTAATCTGCATATGAAATCTTGGTTTTGTATCCCATGGCTAAGTGGAGCTTGACTTAAATCTCACCTATTTTTTTTTTTTGCTAAAACTAAGGGTTTTTCTAGCATTAGCAAGTTTGATTAAACTTGATGATTAGAGAGTTGTTTGTTGTCCGATTGAGAAGAAAATTTTGGCATAGATTCATGATTTATAAATTTTCAAATAGAAACTAAATATTTACTATTCTTGTTTTGGTTTATTTTTTAAAATCAATTTTGACTCATTATTGATTGGAATTATTGGCTGAGCTCTATTTTTTTGAGTAACTTATAGCTCGGCCCAAATTGTTTATTTGTTAAGGGCTCGGCCCAAATTGTTCATTAAAACCAATGTATTTGAGAAAAACTCACAACCTTTATTTGTTAAGGGCTCGGCCGAAATTGTTTATTAAGCTAAACAAGTGATTGCCAAAACTAATTTTTGAGTATGTAAGTAAATAGCAGAGTCTGAATATCCCCAAGATCAGCTCATTAAAACTTGTCAACAACTTATTTATAAAATTCATTAAAAGGCTGATTTATTTTGTACTCTAATGCTAATTGTATTCCTAATTCTAGATGTATGTACTCAAATATTTATTTTGTTGTCATTAGTAATATATTTAATGAACCTTTTTTTTATCAAGCTTGAACTTGAGGCAAACCTTGAAGGGAAAGGTTCTATGTGAATGACGCTTGCCCAAATTGTTTATTAAGCTAAACAAGTGATTGCCAAATCTAATTTTTGAGAATGTAAGTAAATAGCAGAGCCTGAATATCTCCAAGATCAGCTCATTAAAACTTGTCAACAACTTATTTATAAAATTCATTAAAAGGCTGATTTATTTTGTACTCTAATTTTAATTGTATCCCTAATTCTAGATGTATGTGCTCAAATATTTATTTCGTTGTCATTGGTAATATATTTAATGAGCCTTTTTTTTTATCAAGCTTGAGCTTGAGACAAACCTTGAGGTGAAAGGTTCTATGTGAATGACGCTTGCACATGGGTTAACTGATCCTAAGGGAAGAGCGAGCATCATCAGAGAGTGAGTTCTACACAAGTTACGAAAGAGGGTCAAGTTAAAATTCCCAAGTTGGAATGTGGCAACTAATGGTGATGTTAAGGAGTCTAGAAACATTAATGGGGGCCCCGGGGAGAATTATTTTTTCTACTTAATAACTTGCTCACTCTAAATAAGGGCTAGAGACCAATATCAAACAAGTACTGGTACTGGGATGGAAAGATAAAAGGGCTTTGAAAAGAAAGTCAAAGATTGTTTGAAATTTCCTGAGGAAAGTGGATGGGGGCCAGCAATCCCACCCAGCTGGAGGTGGAAAGGTTACAAGCTAGTTCGCCTCTCGGCCGGGCCAGAGACTGATATAGGCTGTGTTGGCAATTGAAGCCTTGGCGGATAACCTTGGCAGAAGAGATATTGTGGGCACGGCCATGGACGCAGTGCTTTAGCCCCTTGGCATGCCCACCAGCGGCATAAGGGTACTCTTAACACAGGCCGATGGGCTTCCTATTTTGACTAGTCTTGAAACACGGACTAAGGAGTTTGTTATGCTTGTGAGCTGATGGGTGTAAAACCTAGAAGATGTAAGAAAGCTAAAGGGTGAGTTTCACCATAGCAGGGATCGTGTGAATGAGCTTTATATATTTTTTTTTACCTTAAATGAACTTTGAGCTCAAATTGAATAGAGCAAGCTTATAATGATTCTGTAAATGAACTTCAAATGCTAATTTGGTAAATCAACACACACAAAAAAAATAAGAAAAAAAATTGAGCTTTAATCAAGCTAACAAGGTAAGCCTTAGCGCTGCATCAAAACAAGCTAAGCTAGAGCTTGACAAATGAAGCTCGAAGTAGGCTTGATTTAGACCCGAGATTAATAAAAAATATCGGAGCTATGTTTAAACATGACAAAGCTCGGGTTGTCTTAACAAGATTATAGCCTTATTTGTGGCTGATTGTGATTGTTGTGAACTTCATTTGTATAACATGAAGCTTATTTATTTAATTATTTTGGTCCTTTTTTTGGATGGGTTTTCCATGTTAAATCACATGTCTATCTTGTGTAGACTATATTATAGTTATTGGGCAAATTTGTATTCACAAAATTTGCAATAATTGTTTCTTAAGTAGAAAAGGTTTGTGTATGTTGGATTGGGATTATTTTCTTTCACTTAGTATATATTAAATTTTTTGCCTTTGTAGATTAAATTTGTTTGAAATGATTAAATAAAATTTGAGTACAATGATTTGAAGAAGATTGATACAACTAATTATAATAAAATGGAAACAAAAAATGAAAGTTCTATTATGAAAAGCAATATTTGTTAGTATTTGGTATTTGGAAAGATGACTCTAAATCTAAAGAAGAATGGAAATTGGAGTATTGCAAATATGTGGCTATTTTGGAGATGGGCAGAAGACAATAACATACTTAATGACACATGTCAGAATTTTGCTAAAAAGATTGAGATTTTGCATTCTGTCAAGGTAAAAATAAATTGTTATTTGTGCTCAAGCAAACAATACACTTTGGATGCAAGGCAGTGAGTTTTGTATTCAATGACTAAAATAAATTTCAATGGTGCTTTGATAAGTTGTTTGGAATGACTATAAAGTTTGATGGTGAAAATTTTGGACTTTCATCACTTGATGAGATTTTTGGGAAAATATTCATGTGTCTTTGACTAGTCCTACTCTAATGGTGTTGTGACTATATGATATGCCAATAGTGGTCTTTTGAATGAGGAGGTGAGGAAAAGAACTAAAAGCATTTCAACATTGCTGCGTGAGGTCTTGATTACTTAGAATAAGCAAGGCGAGGAAAGAATAAAGAGTAATGATAAGATTTCTTGAGGTAATAGAAAAAACAAATTAAAATCAAGGTACAAGAATCTTGAATGTTATTATTGTGATAAAATAAGGCATATCAAGAAATATTGTTTTAAATGGAAAAATGAGCATGTAAAAGAAGAAGAAAAGAGATGATGATAATCGTGCAGTTGCCACCACTTCAAATGATCTTCTTATTGTTTATGATAAAAATATAACTAACCTTGCCGGTTAATAGACAAGTTGGGTACCCGATAGTAGTACTTCTTTTCATGTTGCATTAAGGAAGAAATTATTCACATCTTATACTTCTAGTGCTTTAGGCTATTAGAGATGACTAATAATGATTTGTCAAAGGTAGTAGACATTAAAACTATTTTGTTTGAGATTAATAATAGAGCAAGATTGATAATTAAAGATGTTATACTTGTGCTACATATCAGCTTGCATTTTATGCTAGAAAACATAATGATTGTTGGTATTCCAACATATTTGGTAATGGGAAATGGATGTTGACTAAAGGCTTTTTAGTTATGGTTTCAGGGGGAAAAAAATTGAGTTTATACTTGATGCAAGCTTCAATCTCTACTAGTTGTGTGAATGCAGTTAAGGATGGTAATTGGTCAAAATAATGGTACAAGAAGCTTAGACAAATGAGTGAGAAAGGATTTAAATTTTAGCCATGAAAAATTTGCTTCCAAGTACAAGGTGCAAAGTTGAATAAAGTTGAGAGACAAAGGGTTTCTTTTTGTTGGAGTTATATGCTGATATACATCCAAACCTGAGGGCATGTTTGTTTCACTTCAATTTGGTAAGAAGTGGTTGAAGTGAAGACTTCCTTAGCACTTCAATATGTTTGGTTGGTTGAAGTCGGACCTGGAGTGGGTGATTTGACACCTCCAAATCCCTCCCACTTTAGCCTTAGACTTCTATGATAAAAAGATAGAAGCCCACTTTAGCTTTCATTTTCCCTGTTGGTTGAAATGTTATGTCAAGATACAGTGATATCACATGCCAAGTTTATGGTCACCCACTTTCCCTTTTCATTATCCTTTACCAATCTTGCAATCCTTTCCTCCTTTGTTAATGACCTCCATTAGTGAAACATCCATGTTTTCTATGATCGCTCCATCAACAATTGCTATCGCCTTGATTGATCACAACCAACCATTCTCTACTGCTAAGCACTCTCTACAGTTCCCACGGCTATAGATTCCTCAGGATCTAGTTATGTATGGTATTTTTTCTTCATGTTTTGATGTCGATATGCTTGTTAGCATGTTCAATGTTAATTATGGCTACTATTTTGACTTTATTCTCTCTTTCAAAGAATTCAATCCTAATCTGGTTGTTGATGCACCTAATAACATGCTTCCTATTCATTTTATTTTAGGTTTTGGATGATGATTGCCCTAGCCTTAAGTTGATCTTTGTTGTCTTATTTTATTGGGGATGTTTATGCTATTTTTGATATTTTGTTATATTCTACAATCTTGTTTTCTCTAGTTCTATTTAATTTGTATTCCATTATGTGTTGTTAGACAGTGATTGCTATAGAAAGCATTAGGTAGATACTGTGATAAGTATAATTAGCTGAATAAATTAAGTACAGATTAACTTACACCTGATTTATGTAGATGGATAATTGGGTAAAAAATGACCGTGTGAGGCCTTTGGAAGTAGCCTTCACAACAATCGTCATCATTTTGCCTATTTACTTGAAGAAGCACATTTAACTAGAGAGGCAAGACATAGGAAACCTTCATTGTTTCAGGACCAAACTATGAAGAAACATATGGAATGCATTTTAAGGAGTGATCAAGATTATTGTGTTAGCTACCTTTGAATGGATGTAGGACCTTTCATGCATCTAGCGTTCATCATGAGAGACAAGCATCTACTTGTAGACACTAGACACATATCCATAGAAAAACAATTGGCAATGTTTATGCACACAGTTAGGGGTGTAAATGATACACTGATAAGTGCTTGTGTATTGATAATACAAAGTATTCTTTTCTTACGATGAGCATTACTTTTCTCCGATTTTATCGCTACTATATGTGTATTTGTGTTCTTTTGTGCATGTAGGGCTATGGAGACAAATATAGAAGAAAGAAGCCAAAGTAGATTGCGAGTGCACTTAGTTGATGAAATCTTGGAGTGAACAAACGTGAAGACACAAGTTATGCTCCAAGACATGTGAGTGTGTGCCAACCTCCGTGGTGTCCAAAGAAATATGCAAATTGGAGGGGCACAAAAGCAGTCACACTCATGTGTTTCCGACTTATGCAAAGCTAGCAAGATTATCGTCAAATGTGTTTCTATTTGAAGATGCAACGCAATTTACATCGTAGACGTGTGCCCGTTTATGCTGCCTCGATGAAAAGTGTGGATTCGATAGTATTTTGATGGAGTACTGTAGCAGGCTATTGTAGCAAATCACTGTAGCAGTTATTGTTCATAGGCTGCAGAAAATTGATTTCTTGGAGATTCACACGTGCGTGTGAAAATTCCACACGCCCGTGTGGATGCCCGATTCCACCCTATTTAAGTTGCGATTTTAGCCCGATTTCATAACTCTTTTTTCCATATTTTGGCTATCTTTTCTCTACCTATGGAGGCGGCCGCGGCTAGGGTTTGGAGAGGCTTTGGCTAGGTTTTGGAGGGGTTTATGACTTTCGACATCGCGTATCCTTCGAAAGAGAGTTATTGGGGGAGCTTTTATCGGCACCGATCCGGCGAGGTGTGCCCTAGCCTTGACGAGGGGGCCTTTGGAGAAGACGCGGCCACTCCAAAGACCATCGACATGAACACCAAGGGGGTTTTATTCATGTATTGTATATATTTACTTCGGTTTCACTATTGATTGTATTTTGCTCCATGGAGAGCTAAACCCTAGTGGGTACTTGGACTTGTAAACCCTAGGATGATGTTGTTTCTTTGACCTTTTATTATGCTTCATTTAATTGATGTTTTAATTGAGTTCTAATCTTGAATGCTTGTTGAGTTGATTTTCCCTTAGAGTGACACTAGGGTTTGAGAATCCATTTTGGGTAATCCTTGTGGATGAGTGATACACCATGAGCGTTAGACAATACTAGATTTGAAGAGAGTTGAGAGGGTGAGTCAAGAGGTAGTGGAGCGTCCCCTTTCTCCTCCGGCGTGATTTATCCTACCTTCACATTCCAAGAGTTCTTTGTGGTCACAATAGAGTGAAGTGCTAAAAGACAAACTCCGATGGGGCTTAGTTGCGCAAGCAACAGAGTGAAGCGTTGAAGTAATCCTTAGTATCTAGGGCTTAATTGTGACTAGGGGTCTTTCGCTTGGATCAAAATGTTAGATCTATTTTAGGAAATAAGGTTCATTACTTGGAATCCCTAGAGCCTAGAGTAAACTAGCACAGTGTGAGGTGTCGAGACTAAGAGATTTCTCCAACGGGGCATAGTGTAGGGTTAGTCACAGTTGACCTTAAGTTTTGGGACCGTGTGTTTAAGGATCTCCACGACTCATTAAGCATTAGTTAGGGAACATAATGATTGGTCTTACACTTGAAATAATAGTTCTAGGGTGAGCAATGTCTGGGTGCCCCATTTATCGTCGATTGCCTCTCCTATCTTTTATTTGCCCCTCCTTCTTCTTTTCTTATTTCTATTTTCATTGATTCTTATTCACATCATTATCGATTCATCTTCATTTTAGTTAAATAGCAATTTTTGTGTTTCTAATCACTATTTTCTGTGGATTCGACTACCCATTCAATGGGGTATTATTACTTCGACAAACTCGTGCACTTGCGGTACATACGCAAAAGGGCGTTTGTCATACACCTCTACTCGCAAGCTACTCGGGCTCGAATCGGAGAAAACTCAAACTCGGCTCAGTTACAGTAGAACCGAGCTCGAGCTTGAGTAGCTCGAGTAGTTGAGCAGCCGAGTTGGAGTATTGTGACACTTGGCTCGAGTGCTCACGAGCCTAATTGAGCATGTATGTATATATAATATTAGATTTATTTGATAAAAATCAAGGGAAAAAACTTTCAAGCTCGAGCTCGAGCATAATGATTATGGTCATTTTCAGCATTTCGAGCATAATCGAGTGAGCTCGAGTAGCTCAATTTGTGTACCGAGTTGAGCTTGAGCTATAAAATGAATACTCGATTGACCTCGAGTCGAGTATTGAGTGCCAAATTTTCAGTCGAGCTCGAGCTCAAGCTCGCTACTGCTTAGCTCGAGCTTGATCGATTACACCTCTACACAGTTGGACCCAACACAAAGAACTGGACAATGTGAGTTGAGTTTCATCATTCTGGGGAAATCATTAGCAGGTACTTCAACGTCTTTCCAGCTTTGTCTGCTATCTGTGATGGCTATGTACATCCCCAAAATAGCACCAATCAAAACCCTAATCCTATATTTTCTTTTCGGAATGTCTATTATTTTTGAATCAAAAACCTAATCGTATGGTTTCTTTTTGGAATGTCTCCTTTTTTTATAATCAAAACCCTAATCAAATGTCTTCTTTTTGGAATGCCTCCTATTTTTCTATCAAAACCCTAATCCTATGTTTTTTTTTTCAGAATGTCTCCTATTTTTCATTCAAAACTTTAACCTAATCCTATGTTTTTTTTTTCAGAATGTCTCCTATTTTTCATTCAAAACCCTAACCTAATCCTATGTTTTCTTTTCAGTATGTCTCATATTTTTTATTCAAAACCTTAAACTAATCCTATGTTATCTTTCGGAATGTCTCCTATTTTTTTAACGAAATCCCTAATCCTATATTTTCTTTTCAGAATGTTTCCTATTTTTGAATCAAAATGGTAATCCAATGTTTTCTTTTTGGTATGTCTCCTATTTTTGAATCAAAACCCTAATCCTATGTTTTCTATTCGGAATGTCTTTTATTTTTTAGTCAAAACCCTAATCCTATTTTTTCTTTTAGGAATGTCTCTTATTTTTTTTATTTTGAATCAAAAGTCTAATCCTATATTTTCTTTTCTGATTGTCTCCCATTTCTAAATCAAAACCCTAGTCCTATGTTTTCTTTGCATAATGTCTCCTATTTTTTGGTTTTGAATCAAAACCATTATCCTATGTTTTCATTTAGAAATATCTCATATTTTTCAATAAAAATATTATTCCTATGTTTTATTTTTGGAATATCTCCTATTTTTCAATCAAATCCCTAATTCTATGTTTTATTTTTGAATATCTACTATTTATTGCTTTTGAATTAAACCCGAATCCTATATTTTTTTTATTTTTCATAATCAAGCCAGTGAAAACAATCCCATCATGACCTAATGAACCAAATGTGAGTGAGAGGAAATTTTGTGTGCACAATTACAATGCTTTAATTGAAACTCTTGTGAAATGCAGTGCCTGTTAAAACTGTCATGTTTTACATTCAATTCCTAATTCTTCAAACTGAGTAATCCACAAACATTATTATTGTCTTGATTTGTTGCAAAATCATCATTTTTCCAATTTAATTCATTATTGCTGATCCCCACTCAAGCTCTTTCTTTTATATTCACTACTATTAGAATTATTAATTGAATCCTATCCTAGTGATTTTTACAACCAATTAAAAATTATAATTATTCTTATTTTAATTACCACCCGTACTGCCTTACTTTGTATAAGTTTTAACATGATGTTGTTAGATAGGTTGAAATTAGTATTACAGTAGCCAATTTTATATTTATTTATACTCTTGCTAGAACTAATGTGCTCCTCAATCTAACATTATAATCTACACATTGTTAGTAAAATATTTAGCAATTTTTGTAATACATCCTATCTTACCTGCACACTGCCATTGATATATATTTACTATTTTGATCTAAATTATTGTTGCTTAAATTCTTTGCATTTATTTAGTTATGAAATCTGATTGAGCTATTATTAAAGCTATTTATTTACTGTTGTAGTTAATTACTGGTTTCTTTCTCCTTTGCTTGTAATTCTCTACTTATTTTATATATTTACTTGCTAGATCTTATTGGTTTATATTATAGTATTACTGAACTCTTACCATCCTAGTTGTTTTTTGACCTTGATCATTCACACTTTGCTCACCATATCTAATGCATAATCAGATACCTCTTGTAGGGCTGCCAAATTTGAGAAGAAAATTAACTTTAGGAGGTGGAAAAACCAAGCCAAATTTTGGCCTTTCACTTTAGAATATCATTTGACTGTTAAAAATATTTTTGAATCTATATCTTCTAACTGTGGTCTTGATGGACCTCACAAATTATCCATCTCAACTATTGACCAACCTCAAGCTTTAACATAGGTAGTAAAACTCTTAAGGAGATTGATTTCCACTCTAGACATAAGATTCTTAACATTCTCTGTAATCTTCTCTAAGCTAAGTATATTGATTTAAAAATTGCTAGGGAGAATTGAATTGCCTGTGAGAGAGAGAGAGAGAGAGAGAGAGAACTTTAGCATAGAGTTTGAAAACTAGAAGATTGTAGATTGATTAGCTGTGAACACCCGCAAGTGCACGGGTCGTCAAGTAATACACCTCGTGCAAGCATAAGACGATTGTATTCCTAGGGCCCAAGGATCTATTCTTACTTCCTCTTCGCGTGTTGTCTAGCCTATAGAATCGAGTGAGTGATCTAATTTACCAAAAGAATTAAGAAGGAACTCAAGGACAGAGTCTATAGTCGAGGTAAAAGGGGTAAAAATCAAGGGATAAAACTAGTTACGGATGTGGATTTCCGTAGGGGCTACTAAAGTGAGAAGGATGCTAAGACTATCATGCAACTGGTGGTTTGGGCCAAGAGAATCCTGAAATAGGCTAACCCGATGGTCACGGCAATTGACCCTTAATCCAATACGAGTATTGATATGGAATCTCTTATGACCAAATCCTCCTACGTTCGTATTAAAAGTGGGGAATTCTCTAACCTAGAAATTGACATACAGAGTTCTCATGAATACCAATGCATCAAAGTACACCAAGCTTGATTCTCAAACACACCAATTGCAATAAAATAGATCAAAACAACCAACTACACAAGTTTTCCCCAAGGTTCACCAACATCAGGTGACCTTGGGGTTTAGTTGTTCATGCTAACAAAATACATGTTCATAATTATAAAAATAACCAAATAAAGCAACATAAGACTCCCTCAAGGATGAATGTGGAGTAACAAGCCGTGGAGAGCTTCCAATGACACCACTAAAGGGATGGCTTCCTTGTCCTCTACAAGCCTCTACACTAGGAGATGAGGGGAGATATTGTCATATCTTGCTTCTTTCTTCAATTTCTACTACAAAGAATGTCTTCTTGAGCTTCCTTTCCCCCTAATCTAGAGGTGGCGGTAAGGGGTCTAAGGCAGGAGATGAATGAATGCTCAAAAAGCCCTAAAAACTTCTTTTAAAACCCTTCTTGGGTTAGATTCACGGTTTAGTTCACAGGCGTGAAGGAACCTGTAAGAGCCTCGGGAATTCTGCCAAAATTTCTATGAAGTGCTACGAATCTGTGCATTCTTCAACCTATTTATAGGTGTCTTCACGGCTGTCAGAAAGGCCGTCAACAAAACCTGAGACTTCACCATTTCGTAACTCCATTTTGTGCTACAGTGCCCAAGGCTCTAAAATATCATTTTTCGATGTCGATTTCTTTCTCACTTGCGTTGTCGAGCTCACCTGGGCATCCTTGAGGCCTGTAACATGATTAAGACCAATTAAACGACAAAAATGACATCAATTCATCAATTAATACATGAATAGTACAACATATATATGTATAAAATACACACATTTAGGCGTTTATCATAGATGGTGTTGATATGGGTGAACAAATTTATGCCTTTCAGGATTATCTAAGTGCAATAGAAAAGTGTGGTACAGTGAATAATGAAAGTTGCAACATCTCTATCTTCTTAAACAAGCTTCAACGTTCTTGGAGTAGCTTCTCCAATATTCATAGACACAAGATTGGTTCATGGAACCTTGTGGGATCTGTAACTTTGTTAGAATTAAGGAGGGAAGCTGAATACTTTGTATTGCTGTAGATTCTCACAAAGGAGGAGCTTATCTGATTGACTATAATGACAACCTTAAGAGCTCTCATTCCTCCTCTAAAGTCAGTCAGTTCTCTTCAAAAGATAAATCCATAAAACCTAAGGGTAAACATTCTCATGCACAATTTCATCCTGCTTCACACCCTAAACTTTTTGCCCTGAAATCCTTTAAGAAAAATCATATGAGCTGTTTTGTTTGGGGTAGTGCAAATCATATTGATCAAGAATGCTTTTTTTTTTTTTAATAATTGAACCTGTGAAGGAAAATGTTGGCCCTCCCACATCACAATTCAATGTACTTGAAATAGGTGTACTTTCCATTGAGACCCACATTAGGTTATGTACATTCATTCCTTTTGTTAACCTAGCTTACCAAAAGGTAAAATGGCAATTAGGATTTTGTTCTATTTTCCATGTTTTTAAAAATCATTTTTAATTCTCAATTTATTAGGTCTTAAGCGGAGGATATGTAACCTTTGGAAATGGGTCACTAAATCACATCCTAGGGTGAGGATGAATTGACTTGAAGATGACATTCAGGAAGGTGCTAACTCTACTAGATGTTCAGCACATGCCAGACATCAGAAGGAATCTGATTAGTGGATCACTTCTTCTCCAAAGTGGATATAATATTGTCTTAGAAAGCCAATCACCTTGTAATCTGTAAAGGGACATCTGTTTAAAGGAAAAGACTTTGTATCTGGTGATTTTTTTAGATTGAATGTTTGTGAACCATCTAATTTATCTTCTGATGAAAGTTCTTCATATTCTTTTATTCATTTGTGGTGTTGAATGTTGAATCTTGAGAATTTGGTAGGGAAGATTAGGACATATGAATTTTGGAATTATTAGAAGGTTAATGAATCTTGATTTGATTCAAAAATATATAATTAACCAATATTCCAAATGTCAAATTTGTGGTCAAGCCAAACTTCCTAACAAACTTTTCCAACATATTAATAGGAACTAAAATTTACTTGAATTAATTCATAGTGATATTTGTGATTCTAACATAATTCCCATTAGAGCTAGAAATTGTTATTCCTTAGTTTCATAGATCATCACTCTAGATAATACTACACCTATCTCATTAGATCAAAAGATGAAGCCCTTAGCAAGTTTATAATTTTTAAAGTTGATGTTGAAACATTAGTAGGGAAAGCCATTAAGATCATAAGATTGGATAGAGGTAGTGAGTATGCCTCCAATGCCATATCTCAATTTTGTTAACATAATGGCATAATCCATGAGTTTACTACCCTATATACACTTGATTCCAATGAAGTTGATGAAATGGAAGACATAATAGTAGAGTATATGTTAAACGCCATGTTGTTATGTTTTGGAGTACTTGAGAACTTATGGGTGAAGGCATTGCTATTTGCCTAATTTATTCTCAATAAAATTCCATTTAAGGACCAAAGCATCACACCCTATGAACTTTGCAGGGGAAGAGCTCCATAGCTCAACTACATCAAACTGTGACATCATAGTGTGAGTGTCTAGCAAAGATTGAAATTTTTGATTAAAGAACTTGAAAGATTAGTTCTAAAACCCTCAATACAGTATTTGTAGGTTATGCTTTAGATAGTAATTTTGGAAGGTTCTTAGTGATCAACTTAGAAGTGAGTGAAGTAGTTAGGAGCAGTATCATTAAAGCTAGAGGTATAGTCTACTTTGAGAACATATTTTCTCTAAAGATAATTGTGTATCCCATTCCTCCTAAGCCTTCAACCTTTGATTCGTCTTCTAGGCCTAGTACATTTTATGTAGAAGAACCTAGAAGGAGTAAGGGAGGAAGCGTAAGTTTGACTCTACTATCATATCTTATGAATTTGTTCTAAACAATTATGACAGGTATGTTTATAACAAATTTGTCAATGGTAAGTGTTTTGTTGCCTATTTGTATGCATATGATTTGCTTATATTTTGATGAGGAGTGCAAGCGAGAGAAACCCAAGTGCACATGTCGTGTCAAGTAGTAAAAGTGTGCATGAAGCAAAGTCGAACACACAAGGAAATTGAGCATTAGATACTACCTCTCCTCCTATTATCGAGTTGATCAAAATGTACTTAAAGTTTTTAACAAGAAAACTAAGACTAAAAATATGCTTCTATGATACACAAAATAGATCAAGATGATGAGAATGGTTGTTAAGGTGATGACTTTTATTTTTATGGATTTTTGAACCTAATTCATTATGATCATTGAGCCATGGAAGTTTCTTCACAAACTAGTCCTTATCTCTAAGTGACTAGTTCTTAAACATATTGGGGCAGTTATTTCACATGCGGGATATCATTCTAACTATGACTTTTAATTTTAATGCATTTCAATTCCGTGGTCCTCACTATTAAGTAATCCTAGTGCGGAGAGTTCTTATCATTCCAATGATGAGAAATGAGTGCAAATTCTTGCAATTATGGGATTTTATTCACACATTCCGGCTCTTGCTAACTAATCAAGTGATCGTTTTAGGCTCGGGCTCTCACTAACTAAACCTATGCTTACAAATTCATGCTCTCTCTAATTAAATTTGTTGATGAAGCATTGCCACAATTGAATATCAATATCAAAATGAATTAGATCAATAGAAAAGAAGTAAACAAAAACATATTACAACCAATATCTGTCGAATGTAAGAACCAATAAGGTGTTTAGCTACTCACGGATGAAAGTATCACGTAAAATACAATCATAGTATAAGAAAACAAGATACCCATAAGGAACTCTAAAAAAGGGTTAATGAGAAGGCTTAAGCCTCTTTGAAGTATGATCTTCTCATTGATTCTTCTCTCAATCTTCAACTGTTTGATATGAGGATGATTTCTCCTTACTATTATTTATAGAAACTTTGAACTACTAAACACGGCCACTAAACATGGGGTGTTAGTTGGTGTGCTAGCTAGTTAAGATTCTTGGAACAACATCTTTGAGCAAAAACATGACATGGAAACACACACTAGAAAAACCGAAGCACTGCCTTGTTCTTTTGGGACATAGCCTCACAAGACCACGGCGTGTTTCATAGGCATGTTTAGTAATACTCGGCTTCTAACTTACATCATGTCCTATGGTATTAGAGTAATTTTGTTCTTGGTGTTGATCTTTTGAGAGAATGGGGGCGTTTTGGGAATTTTCTCTATTCATATAAAACCCCAATCTCTAAACCTAAGCCCTATCTTCTTCAATTAATCTCTCTTTCTCTTCTAACCAATATTGGAGCAATCTTGGAGCAATCTTCTTCTCTTCCCTTTTCTTTAATTGAAAAATTAAGGTAAGATCGTCATCTCATCTTCATCATAATCGTTTTTCTTGATCTTATCATCCTAATACATCTCTTCCCTCAACTTTCTTTATTCCCAATGCTTTGGTACAAGTCTTTGAAATTTAATGATTTCTACAATTGAGTTTATGATTTTGGAGGTAATTGTGAGGAGTTTCTTGTTGATTGATATTGTATTTTAGATCTAGGGTTTTGTAGATTTGTTGAACACTCTATGGATACATAAAGTGATGAGTTTTTATTAAATTCAAGTTTTTCCTTTTTGATATAAAGAAAACTTGTATAGAAGTTGGCACATCAATTTGCATGCTTGTACCGCAAGTGCACGGGTATCGAAATAATAAAATACCCAGTGAGTCGGGTAGTCGAATCCACCGGGAATGGAAGTATTAGTAGTAACCACTTCTCATTTATCTAGTCAGTAATTAATATTATGGTGAAGTGAAATCAATTGCAAGAATAAGAATATCGCAAGCAAGCAAGGAAAATAAAGGTAAGGGGAGTCTCAATCAATAAAGATGAGGTACCCGGGCTATGCTCTCTCTAGGATCTAACATGAAGCACAAGATTTACTAAATGTTTCTAAACCAAGTTAAATGAGTCGAGGTAATCCAAGAACAATTGGTCCCTGTCTCCAGGTCTCCGATACTAGTCCCCTACGAGATCCCGGTGGAGAATTATTTAATCTCAACACCTCACGCCACATATCACCGCAATAAACTCTAGGGATATCTAAGAGTACAACCTATTCCTAAAGATAGATCTAACCCTATTTCTAAGTGAAAGATCCCTAACCCCCTACAAGGTCCTGGCGGAGAAATCTCTCAATCTCACGCCTCACACCAAATATGGTTGCATAAAGCCGAGGGAATACGGAGATAGAAAGCACTCATCAGAGGGGAAAAGGGACACTCCACTATCTCATGACTGACCCTCTTAATCCTCTTCAATCTTGGAGTTCTAACCCAAATGGAGACCTCTGTCTCACCAAGGCAACAAATCATACAATACAATTCAATCACAAAGATTAATATGACATGCAAGCAATGAGAAAACAAGATTGAAACTCAAATAAACTTAGATTTAATAGAAGACATAAAGTAAATCAATACAAAAGTACGATCCTAGGGTTCACATGGCCAAATACCTACTAGGGTTTAGCCCTCCATGACGCAAGCTACAAAGCAAAGAATAATGCAATGAAAAGCAATGAAAACCATGGAATAAAACCCCATTGAATTTGTGATAATGGCCTTGATGGGTCGCTCAACGTCTTGAAGGATCCCTCTCTGAAGCTAGGTTGCCGAAATCTCCGTTGATGGAGAAAAGATCTATAAAAATTGGTGAAGAACGCTTCCCAAATTTGCCAAATACCTCCTCTTTAAACCCTAGCCACTTCACCTTCCAAACGTTGTCAAAAAGTCTTCAAAGTATAGGGCAAAAGGGCTATTTTTAGTTAGAAACCGCGTAAACCGTGTAAGATTTCACGCGCCCACATGAGCTGTAGAAATTCCTACGCGACCTCGTGGAATTTTCACGCGGCTATATGAATAGTGTTTTACTACAGTACTCTTCATAAACATGGCTCACACACTCTTCTCTTGAGGCCACATGGTCGGGCATATGTCCATGTGGCAAGTTATGAGACTTTTTATCATCGAATCATCACTGGGAAGCTCTTACATTCTTTACATAAAGAGGGACATGGGAGTTTGACTGCCTTTGTGCCCTTCCAACTCACAAATTGGCTTGAATTCTCTTGGAAGTCGGCAGACACCCCCATGTACATGAGCTCCTCTTGTGTCTTGATCTTTATCTTGTACAAAAACTCTCAAAATGTGCCTTCATAACCTATGACAACGCCCTTGTGTATGCCCCGCAAGTGCACAGATTTATCGAAGTAATAAAATCCCAGATGAGTGGGGTATCGTATCCACAGGGAGTAGGGAATAAAAACACTTAATTGTTTCTTAACTAAGTGAAAGATAAATAGTGATATGTGTGACAAGATGTGAAATAACAAAAGTAAAAGAACAAGAAAGAAAGCACAAGCACAAGTAAAGGAAAAAGTAAGGCAATCAATATAAATAGGGTACCCGGATATTGTTATACCTAGGACAATTGTTTCAAGTGCAAGAACCCTCTATTATACTTCATAACTGATGCAATAATGAGTCGTGGAGATCCTTAAATACATGGTCCCAAATCTAAGGTCAACCATGTCTATACATGTCCTGGAGGAGAAATTGAATAGCCTCTCAACCTCGCACTCGTATAGAATTACAATGAGTTCTAGGGATTCCAAGTGATAAATCCTTTTCCTAGATGTAGACCTAACCCTTTGGTCCAGGTGGAAGGTCCTTAGCCACAATTAAGCCATAGGTGCTAAAATCACTTCAACCCTTCACTCCGTTGCACCCGCAACTAAGCCCAGCGGAAGGTCATCCTTTAGCCCATTCACTCTACTATGACCGAAAAGAACTTGAGGAAATGGAAGTAGAACAAATCACAATGGAGGGGAAAGGGGACGCTCCGCTACCTCTCGACTCATTCTCTCAACCCTCTCCAATCTAGCTTTGTTTAACTCTCGTGGTGTGTCACTCACTCACAAGGGTTACCAACAAGAACTCTCAACCCTATTGTCACTCTAAGGGAGTATTCATACAATCAAACATTCAAGATTTGAACACAAATAAAACAACAATTAATTGAAAGCATAATAAAGAGGTTCAATGAAATGAATACATCCTAGGGTTCACAAATACCCAAGTACCCACTAGGGTGTTTAGCTCCCATGGAGCTAATTACAATCAATGAAATCAAATGTAAAAGCAAAGAATCCATAGAAAACCCCCTCGATAGTTGTGGTAATGGTCTTGTGGAGAGTCCTCTACTGGTCCAAGGGTCCCTTTATCCGGCCTAGGATATACCTCGCCGGATCGGTGTCGACGAAAGCTCTTCCACTAACCTTCTTCCAAACAGAACGCGATGTCGAAGCCGTAGAACCTCTCCAAATCTCTAGCCAATACCTCTCTAAACCCTAGCCACTGCCATCTCTCAAGTTGGGGAAAAGAATAATAAAATCGGGGCTAAAATCGGCCTTAAATAGGGCTAGAATCGGGAATCCACACGCCCATGTGGGCACCCTTGTGGATTTTTCGCACGGGCGTGTGGAATTTCTACACGGCCGTGTGGATTCTCTGTTTTCATCCTTCTTCACGCGGCTGTGAACAGTACCTGCTACAATGTTTGCTACAGTGTCTGCCTGAAACACTCCCGAATCCATGCTTTCATCGAGGTAACGTAAACGAGCACACGTTTACATTGTAGATCGCTTTACTTCTTCTTTATAATGGACATGTTGGTGGAGATCTTGCTATACATGCACAAACAGGAATACTTGAATGTGACTGCCCTTGTGCCCCTCCAAATCGTTGTGCTAACTTGAATACGAGGAGGTTGGCACACATTTCCACATTTCAACCCGATTTATGTCTTCACGTTTGAACCTTCTCAAGATTTCCTCCAATTGGTGCATTTATGATCCACATTGGCTTCTTTCTCTAATATTTAGCCTCACAACCCTATTTGCATAAAAGTAATATAAATACACACATATTGGCGTTAAAATCTGATAAAAGTAATGCTCATCAGAAGGAAAGAACACTTCGCATTCTTATCGCACAAGCACTCATCAAACTCCCCCACACTTAAGCTTTTGCTTGTCCTCAAGCAAAAATTAAAACATTAAAGTATAGATGAAGGAAATATTGGAAGTGCTTAGCCTTAGGTTCACCAAAGCATACAAAGAGAGCATTCTACAAGTAAGGGAGATTTCAACACTAAATACGAAAAATCAATGCTCTAGCTCAAAACTTGAATAAAAAAGAACAACAAACCCGAAATCGTGTAAGTGTGTGAACTCACTCAAAACAACCCAAAGTATACTCCTCAAGGTTCTAAGTACAAGGGACTTATTTATCTACAAACAGTAACAAAATTTCAAAGATAGTAGTAGCTTCACACATCCTCTAAGGTAGCCCTTTCCAAAGCGGCCGCTAAGGTAGCCTTCACACTTTCGAGGTGGTAGCTCTGTCTACCGGAGTGGTAGCTTTCACTCATCCTATGAGATATCTCTTTCTCTTATTAGTGCATAACTAGTATCCGACTTATAAGAGTAGCTTCATACTTCATAGGTGGTAGCTCTTTCCACCCAACAAGCTCAACTAAACAATAAAACTATTTTGTTCTTTCTTTTCATTTCACCATTTATTTATTTTTTTATTTTTATTTTTTTATTTTTTTCAAATAACAAAAGAAACAACAATAACTAGTCCCTTTAACATCGAACATAAGTTTCCAAAAGAGTTTAAAGAGTGAGTAGTGCAACAAGTGTCAATCGGGCAAAAATTCCTACAAATTCAAGCAAAAACTGTGAGCATGAAGACATTCAATGTTAAAAATTCTCCTAAACTCAAGAATACAATCATTGCAACTAAGGTGAACCGCCATTGGCTATGTGAGCATGTATATCAATCAAAATTAATATAAAAGATATGTGTGCACTATAGAACTCCCCCCCCCCCAAACACGCTTAAGTTGTACATTGTCCCCAATGTACACATGCAAGC
Source organism: Dioscorea cayenensis subsp. rotundata (assembly GCF_009730915.1). Classification (NCBI taxonomy): domain Eukaryota; kingdom Viridiplantae; phylum Streptophyta; class Magnoliopsida; order Dioscoreales; family Dioscoreaceae; genus Dioscorea; species Dioscorea cayenensis. The sequence goes on from NC_052486.1 coordinate 10,111,519, forward strand.
TCACTGATAATGTATATCAATCAAGAACAAATGTGGGAAAAACAATCAAAACAATACTCCCTTGACCCCTAGTGTTGCATTTGATGGAGCTAAATCCTTGGGAGTGATGTTCCAATAGGTTGTGAAGCACACACGGCCAAGTGCCGAAACACCATTGGCCGTGCCCATGAAAAAAAATTCTCCTAAACTCAAGAATATAATCATTCCAACTAAGGTGAACCGCCATTGGCTATGTGAGCATGTATATCAATCAAAATTAATATAAAAGAGATGTGTGCACTATAGAACTCTCCCCCCCGCCCAACACACTTAAGTTATACATTGTCCCCAATGTATACATGCAAGCTCACTGGTATATCAATCAAGAACAAATGTGGGAAAAACAATCAAAACAATACTCCCCTGACTCCTAGTGTTGCATTTGATGGAGCTAAATCATTGGGAGTGATGTTCCAACGGGTTGTGAAGCACACATGGCCAAGTGCCGAAACACCATTGGTCGTGCCCATGACAAAAAATTCTCCTAAACTCAATAATACAATCATTGCAACTAAGGTGAACCGGCATTGGCTGTGTGAGCATGTATATCAATCAAAATTAATATAAAAGAGATGTGTGCACTATAGAACTCCTCCCCTCCCCCCCGCCCAACACACTTAAGTTATACATTGTCCCCAATGTATACTTGCAAGCTCACTGATAATGTATATCAATCAAGAACAAATGTGGGAAAAGCTATCAAAACAATACTCCCCTGACTCCTAGTGTTGCATTTGATGGAGCTAAATCCTTGGGAGTGATGTTCCAATAGGTTGTGAAGCACACACTGCCAAGTGCCAAAACACTATTGCCCGTGCCATGACAAAGTCTCAATGCCCTTAATGACAAGACCATCTGCACGTATACACGAGGGGGTTCAGTGAAGCTCAATAAAATAAAAAACAACTTGAGTATATAAAAGATAAGACAATGAATACAACTCGAGGTAAAAAAACGAAGATAAACTCAGAAGGAAAGTCCTTTCTGAGTATACAAGTCCAAAATGAAATACAAAAAGTAATAAACGATGAAAACAAAGTCAAGTGCCAGTGTCGTCAGTTGTCTGCTCAGCTAGTGCTGTGGGTGCTAAATCAAATGGCGCTGGTGGAAATAGTAGTGATGATGCCAGAGGTGTCCTCGGTCTCCTGATAAAGGGTGAGGACTCTAATAGTTGCAGTACGATAAGAAGACGCGCCATCATCCCCGCGTACTGTGCAACCTGTAAAGTCCGGACCTCTGCGAGATCGGATTGAAGCTCACCCACAGCACTCTCGAGCCTCTCAAAACGATCATGAGCTCGAGAGGGAGGAAAAATGAGTAGCGGACGCCAGAGTGTCTCCTGTGCCGCAAGGGGTGCTCTGGTCCCTATCGGTGCAAACTGAGGCTCGCGAACCTGTCTTGAACCCTCCACTGCATCCCTTCTGCCCTCAGCGATCTCCGGAGTAGCCATAGCTATAATGTATACTCCAGGTCCACATCTACGCACCAACCCCATCATCCTAATCATATCAATCCCAAGAGGAGAAGGCTCGACAGTCCTCTCGGCACCGCGGATGGTGTCTAGAAAACCCATCCCCAAGATGAGTCTAGTGACGTAGGGACCAGCGAATAATACTCCTACTCTCGCAAATTGGCCCTGGTGCCTCAAGACATCCGCCACTATGTGCCGGAGGTGACTCGGCACATTGCAGACCATGGAATATAAATAGAGTAGGTCCTGCCTGCTCAAAACAGCTGTGTTATCACCTCGACCGGACACATACCTGCTGAGGACTGAGTGTAAGTATATGTAGCTTAGTCGGGATAGATTGGTGGCCTTGGACACTCCTGGTTCATATTGCCCATGTCCACACAAAACTCGGTACGCTTGCTGCGGAGTGACTGTGCTCGGGAAATCCGATGGCAAGCGTCCATACTCCTCTGTACCTGTGTAGGTTTCATCATATAAACCCATACGATCGGAGAATTCAGTGACACTCATGCAAAATGGATGTCTGAACACTTGGAATTGTATATAGCATTCACGGTGTCAAATCTCCTATATGGCTGATCAAACTCGAAAGACGCCAACACCTTTAGCGTCAATGCACGAAAAGCTGGCTCTTAGATAGTCAATAATCTTCTCCAGCTTCCCACTGCTAGAATCTCATCAATCTGATCAGCTAGCTCATCACCCCACCGAATCACTCTTAGCACACTCAAATCCACAAAGCAAGACTGACCAAAACTAAGTGTTGATAATCTCTCAAATCGAGCCTGATGCTCAGGATTCGAGAACTCCATGTGTACTAGCTCAGGTGGGGTCTCTCTGGGATGCTTAACTTCATGCTTATTTAAACGAGGTGCCATATCTGCAAGAATTGACGAGAAAACAATCAATGAAGCCCTAGAAACAGTACTGTAGAATTTCACACGGGCCTGTGGAAATTACCCACGCCCGTGTAGATCTGCGGGGCGTGAAATCTGCACGGTTGCATGTCACTGCTCCAAGATTACAACTTACAATCACGGTTAAACATTTTCTAAACATGCATATACTATTATAAAGTGAAAATTGCATGCAACTCAAGACTTTTGATCTATTAAAAACAAGAATTGGCGAAGAAGAGAGGGTAAAAAGGTTTATGGATGAAATAGGTATGAAATCTTCGAATTTGGCCTTGAAATTGACTGGAAAACCCTCTAAACTAGCAATATGTGGGCTAGGAGACTGTTCAAAGTCGATCTTCGAGTGATTGGAAGTAAAGAAGAATAGAATTCAAGAAGATTTTAAAGAAAAACTTGCGTCTCTTGAAATTTTGCTCATCCACAAGGGCGTGCAGAAATTACCCATGACCGTGCGCCTCCACAAGTGAGTTTCACAGGGGCAGACGCACGCCCCTGTGCGCTCTTGGGAAAACACTCATTGTCTCTGAATGCAACCGTATGGGCGTATGAAAATTACTCACGTCCATGCGCCAGACCCACTAGGGCAGCCGCACGCCCCTGTAGTTTCTCTGTCCAACCGAGAGAATCATCTAAGTGTTTCGCACGCCTGTGCAAAAATTACGCATGGGCGTGGCCATTCACAGGCCCAACTCACAGGGGCGAACGCATGCCCCTGTGTCTTCTCGGGATGGAGAGAGCTCTTCTGCAGAGATCCACATGGGCGTGCAGAAAATACCCTTGCCCGTGCGTTTGTTACAAGTTCCCCCACAGGGACGAGTCCACACCCCTATGTGCTTTCGGGATAATTTGCTAAGTCTCTGCTGGAAAACGCACGCCCGTGTGGAAATTACCCATGGGCGTGTAGAAATCACAAGGTCGCTCATAGGGGCGAGTCCACGCCCCTGTGCCATCTCTGGATGAGCTCTGAATGAAAATGCATGCCCGTGTGGAAATTCCACATGGGCTTGTGTTTTCTCTGGATACTTAGAAAACTTTGCAGGCTCTGCAGAAAATTCCTAAACACAGATATACACTCAGAGCCTGCCTAACAATGTAATTTTAACTAGAGAAAGCACGAAAAACACGCTCAAACGACCAAGATTCTTCGCCACACACGATTAGGCACATGATAACAGTATAATGTCCATAAGAAAATCACAGCAAAAGCATCTAAGGATCAAGACAACAACACTTAAAGCCTTATTCATGTAAATATTAACTAAAAACTAGAAAAATATGAAAAACTTGGGTTGCCTCCCAAGAAGCGCTTGTTTAACGTCACTAAGCTTGACATACCTTGTCTTACCTCATGGTGGTTCATAGATGAAGGTTGCCCTCTTACCCATGACTTGCAAGCATGATGAGCAAAGTCTCTTGAAGGTAGAGGGTGAATTATCGGGCTTGGGACTACCTAGCATTGGTGCATCCAATTTGTTCGGTTCACACGTGTCTCCAACAGCCTTGGAGCGTTTCTAGTGGCGTATCCTAGCCCTCCTCATCTTCCGGAGCACCTTCTTCAGGATCCCAGAGTAGATGGTACTTCTTCAGTCGAACCAAGCATCATAACTTCTTCATTTTCCACCTCTTGGTCAAACAAACCCTCGTACGGGTCCGAATTAAACATTTCTTGCATGTATTCATCAACAATCTCATCAGTAGTGTCTAGAAAATACAAAGCATCATCGAAATGAAGAGAATGCCGCATGGCTTCAGCAAGGCGGTATGTGAGCTTGTCATCTCCAACTCTTAATGTTAGCCCCTCACCGTCCATGCCAATCAATGTCTTGGAAGTCCGCAAGAATGACCTCCCAAGTATCAAAGGTACATCTGCATCCTCATTGATGTCTAGCACCACAAAATCTATAGGAAAAATGTATTTGTCCACTTTGACAAGCACATCTTCAATGATACCCCTCGGATGTCTCACCGTTCGATGTGCCAATTGAGTCCGCCAATGCCTAGCTTCTGAAAGAAGGTGTATGGCATGACGTTGATACTGGCCCTTAAGTCCGCCAATGCCATTTCTTCACCCAAATTGCCAATATTGCACGGAATGATAAAGCTTCTCGAGTCTTTCTTCTTGTTCGGCATGTTCTTTTGCAACACCGCCGAGCAAGACGCATCTAGGATCACTGAAGTACTCTCCTCCAACTTCCTCTTGTTAGTCAACAAGTCCTTCAAGAATTTTGATGTGGAGTTGCTTGAACAAACTCAGGAACTTATTGTACTATTTATCTCTTTAGTCATTCTTCAATCTAGAGGGATAAGGAATTCTTGGCTTGAAAGGTGGGGGTGCCACCTCCTTCTCTTTTCTTGCTCCCTCCTCAACCTCTATAACCTCGGGTGCGTGTTCATTGGGCCTCTCATTCGGAAGCCTACCTTCAACCTCACGACTACTTCTCAAAGTGATCACCTTCACATGCTCTCTAGGATTGGTCTCGGTATTACTCGGCAAGTTCCCTTGTAGCCTTTCCGATAGAGACTTTCGCAATCTGCCCCACTTGATTTTCAAGATTGTGCAAAGAGGCAGTGTGGTTGCAAAGTGTAGCATCGACTGATTGAAACCTTGTATCTGATGATTGCACAAACCTAGTCAAGGCCTTCTCCAAATCGGTCATTCGGGTCTCCAAACCTAAAACTCGGTTCTCCATGTTTGGGGCTTGTTGTTGTTGGAAACCTGGTGGCCCATAGCCTTTTGTGGACCTTGGTTGCTCCACGAAAAATTGGGATGATTTTTCCAACCAGGATTGTAGGTGTTGCTATATGGATTCCCTTGGTTCCTCATTGGATTACCCACAAAATCGACATTCTCAACCGAAGATGCATCACCAATAGAGATCGGGCAATCAAAGGGAGCATGTCCTCCACCACACCCAGTGCAAGTAGTTATGGCCGCCACTCTATTCGAAGTTAGAAGATCTAACTTATTACTAAATGATTCCACTTGAGCCGCCAATGAAGTTACTACATCTATCTCATGGAGCCCGGCCACATTTTCTTCTCCTTAGCATTCCATTGGTGGCTATTTAACCCCATTTCTTCAATTAGTTGACGGGCCTCACCGGGGGTCTTGCTACCTAAGGTACGTCATGCTGCTGCATCCAAGAGTTGCCTTGTACTTGGATTCAACCCGTTGTAAAAGGTCTGAACAATCATCCACTCCGGGAATCCATGTTGCGGGCACTTTCTCAGGAGCTCCTTGAACCTTTCCCACGTCTCAAATAGAGACTCCAATTCCTACTGTAAAAAAGACGAGATCTCATTCCTAAGATTTGCAGATTTTCTGGGAGGGAAATAATGGGCCAGAAAAGCTTCTACCATCTTCTCCCATGTGGTAATCGATGCTGTAGGTAATGAGTGTAGCCACTGCTTCGCTCTCCCCTTTAAAGAAAATTGGAAGGCTCTCAACTTGATGGCATCATCCGTTACCCCGTTTATCTTAAACATATCACACACCTCGAGAAAGTTCTCTATATGACTGTTTGGATCCTCATCGGCTAAACCATTAAACTGTGCGGATTGCTGCAACATGTGGATGAATACCGGCTTTAGGTCAAATTTCTGAGCTGTAATCGGGGGACGCACAATACTCAATTGTGTCCCCAATACTGAAGGTCTGGCATAATCAGATAATGTCCGCTGTTGCTCATTCTGTTCTACCATGTTTTCAGATTCTTCTACTTCCAAATCAGCTAGATTAGACGGTTCTTACACAGGTTCTTTCCCTTTTCTTCTAAGTGTACGTTCAAGCTCAGGATCTCCTTCAATCAATATTGAGGGGTTTCCTCGGGTCATAACCTGGAGCTGCACCAAAAAGAAAGAAAAAGAAAATCAGAACGATGATAGAATAAGAAGATGTGAAATAGAATGAATGAATGAATAGCTAAGAAAACAATGTACAAAGTATCTCTAAATGCCTACTCCCCGGCAACGATGCCAAAAACTTGACAACGCCCTTGCGTATGTCCCGCAAGTGCACGGGTTTGTTGAAATAATAAAATCCCAGATGAGTGGGGTATTGTATCTACAGGGAGTAGGGAATAAAAACACTTAATTGTTTCTTAACTAAGTGAAATATGAATAGTGATATGTGTGACAAGAGGTGAAATAACAAAAGTAAAAGAACAAGAAAAAGAGCACAAGTAAAGGAGAAGGTAAGGCGATCGATATAAATGGGGTACCCGGATATTGTTCCGCCTAGGACAATCGTTTCAAGTGCAAGAACACTCTATTATACTTCGTAATTGATGCAATAATGAGTCGTGGAGATCCTTAAATACATGGTCCTAAATTTAAGGTCAACCATACCTAACTCTATACATGTCTCGGAGGAGAAATTAAATACCCTCTCAACCTCGCACTCGTATAGAATTGCAATGATTTCTAGGGATTCCAAGAGATAAATCCTCTTATTAGATGTAGACCTAACCCTTTGGTCAAGGTGGAAGGTCCCTAGCCACAATTAAGCCCTAGGTGCTAAAATCACTTCAACCCTTCACTCCGTTGCACCCGCAACTAAGCCCAGAGGAAGGTCATCCTTTAGCCCATTCACTCTACTATGACCGAAAAGAACTTGAGGAAATGGAAGTAGAAAAAATCACAATGGAGGGGAAAGGGGACGCTCCGCTACCTCTCGACTCACTCTCTCAACCTTCTCCAATCTAGCTTTGTCTACCTCTCGTGGTGTGTCACTCACTCACAAAGGGTTACCAACAAGAACTCTCAACCCTAGTTTCACTCTAAGGTAGTATTCATACAATCAAGCATTCAAGATTGGAACACAAATAAAACATCAATTAATTGAAAGGATAATAAAGAGGTTCAATGAAACGAAGACATCCTAGGGTTCACAAATACCCAAGTACCCACTAGGGAGTTCAGCTCTCCATGGAGCTAATTAAAATCAATGAAATCAAATGTAAAAACAAAGAATCCATAGAAAACCCCCTTGATAGTCGTGGTGATGGTCTTGTAGAGAGTCCTCTACTCGTCCAAGGGTCCCTTTATCCGGCCTTGGATACACCTCGCCGGATAGTTGCCGACGAAAGCTCTCCCACTAACCTTCTTCCAAACGGAGCACGATGTCGGAGCCATAAAACCTCTCCAAATCCCTAGCCAATACCTCTCTAAACCCTAGCCGCCACCCTCTCTCAAGTTGGGGAAAAGATGGGGAAAAAAATAATGAAATCGGGGCTGAAATCGGCCTTAAATAGGGCTGGAATTTGGAATCCACACACCCATGTGGGCGCCCTTGTGGATTTTTCGCACGGGCGTGTGGATTCTCTGTTTTCATCCTTCTTCGAACGGCTGTGAACAGTATCTACTATAGTGTTTTCCTACAGTGGCTGTCAGAGACACTCCCGAATCCATGCTTTTATTGAGGTAACGTAAACAGGCACACATTTACGTCATAGATCGCTTTGCTTCTTCTTTATAATGGACATGTTGGTGGAGATCTTGCTATACATGCACAGACCAGAATGTTTGAATGTGACTGCCCTTGTACCCCTCCAAATCATTGTGCTAACTTGAATACGAGGAGGTTGGAACATATTCTCGCACTTCGAACCCGACTTATGTTTTCGCGTTTGAACCTTCTCAAGATTTCCTCCAATTGGTGCATTTACGATCCACATTGGCTTCTTTCTTTAATATTTAGCCTCACAACCCTATCTGCATGAAAGTAACATAAATACACACATATTAGCGTTAAAACCCGATAAAAGTAATGCTCATCATAAGGAAAGAACACTTCGCATTCTTATCGCACAAGCACTCATCAACCTATTTTTGCTTCCTTTTCTTCTTTCAAGGCATTCACAACATATTTGCATAAAGGAACATCAAATACACTTTATGAGATATAAACTATGGTAAAAATGATGCTCAATGCATGTAAAACATATAGAGAAATATGTCTATACAAACACTTATCAAAAGTTTGAATGATTGTAACCTTTGATTTTCTTGAGCTCTTATCACCTGCTTGATTTATTTTCCATGCTCCCTAGATACTTACCGGCGTAAGATGCCCGTATGGCTTTTGGTTAGGGGATTATGGGTGTTACTAATATGTAAGGATGCTTATAAGGTGTTATGTCAATGGTTTACAACCTTAATGGACCCCTAAGGATGCATGTAAGACGTTCTATCTAAGGCTTTCATCCATAACTATAACAAACAACATGTTACTGTGATATTGGCCCATTACTATAGGAAACACTACATGTCACTGTAGGCTACTATAGCACTATAAGAAAATTTCAGGTTTCTTCTAGATTTTAATTTTGGTGTCATTATAACCTCAATTGAAGCTATGTTAAGTCAATTGGCATTGGTTTGAAGCCAAATTAGACCCTAATCCTTTATGTATCACATATATGACAAGGATTGTGCATATTTCTTATGCATGCATGTTTTGAGGTTAAAATTAGGATTGAGTTTAGGTGGGGAACCCTCGACCAACAGAAAGGAGCTCGGGAGGAGTACCACGTCTAAGCTCTTAGACTTATGTGTCTAACCACTATGAGTGGATATCTTCCTTACCAATGTTTTAAAATGGTTTTGTTATTTGGATTCAAAGAACTTTACTCCCTATTGCACAATGTTTTAAATTAACCAATTTCTTATGTTTTTACAATGAGCTATGGGGGTTTCTTAATTGGTTTTATGATATCTCTCTATCATGAATGTTCTAATCAATTTGAAAACATGATTTAAGAGTGAGATATGAAACAATAAATATTTTATGTGATAAATTGGAAAGTGAAATTGTATGTAATTATCGATTGCCACCATATATACTTGTATTGGTATTTTTGGATATTGGTGACCGTGAGTCTACGGCTCATTGATTATAGTAGCGGTGTCCACAATTAGACCTGGTGAGAGATCGCGCAGTTGAGTGGTTGGCATGGGTTGACCATTTAGAGGGTGCGGAGATAACTTGAATTGTGAGTGGGTGGGTTTCCCATTGATATTGAAGTGGATGACTCGCTTTGGCAATTCCATTCTTTATCATAACGACTATTTGGTTTGGGATTGATTTCACAGCCATCCCTTTTACTATACTCGATTTTGCACATGAATCTTGATCTTAGGTTTTTAAGGCTTTGCATGGAATTGTTTACTACACAATAAAACTTATTTATCGATTTCGTTTCTTGAATGAGACTATTTATGGAAAAGTGCTATTTAAAGATGTTTAATCGCTTTTGTAAACACCAAGAAACTGTTCAAACCATTCTCTGAATAACTATGTTACTCAAGCACTCTATTGCCATTTTTTCCTTTTCATGTGGTGATTGTTAGAGCTGTTGCACATTAGGGGATTGTGCTTGGCTCCAATTTTCTTATCCTTTCACTAGACTTTGTTTTTAGGTCAGATCGACTTTGTTCTTGTATTCAAATTTGTTTTAAATGGGTCCACTAGTGTCTAATAAATAATTAACATTTGTATTTATCACACTCTTTTCAGCACTATCGAACTAGTATATTATAGTTAACTTTATGTTCTTTTGCCTTATTTTTGAATGCTATATATAAGTGTGTGTGTGTGTGTGTGTGTGTGTGTGTTTTTTTTATCTCGTAACGGAGTTTTACAATATAATTTTCCTTATGGTGCCTCGAAGTAAGGTGGACGCCCATGTCACCTACTTCGAAAATTGTCTCGGAGTAAGGTGTGACATATTCAGTTCATTCACTCTATTTTCAAATAGCTCGAAACTTTCTCAAAAATGCTTTCTTTGACTCCAACTCCTATAAGAAAGTCTAGACATAAAAAATAACTAGATTGAGTATCAAAATTTATCAAAATTTTCAAAAATCAAACAAAATGCTATGGAAAATAATGAAAATTAAATAATGACTTATCAAGCACTTATCATATTTGCAACTCACATGGAGCTAGTAAATGTTGTTAAGAATTTGTCATCTCTCCACCTTAGTTTTAGATTTTCTCACTTAGGTTTAATAATAGCAAATTCCATTCTGCCATCTAGATAATAGAGGTTGAACAAGTACAAGGAGAGTTGATCCTCATGGATTCGATTACCCTACCTCAGGTTACATATTACTACTTGTACGACTGGTGCACTTGCGGTGTGTCCATAAGGGGCAGTAAGATTCTATTAGTCTAGCCATTTTATTTTCATTTTATCTTTTCATGGTAACTTTTTTAATCTTTGTTTGTGATTTTTCTTGATTGCTGGCTAATTTTTATTTCTCTTGTGAAGGTGTACTTGCATGACTCGAGAAAATCTTTCTTAATTGGTTTAGGAAGATTATGAAATTGTGAGCATCTTTCACCAAAAGTTAAGAATTGTAGTTTTAAGAAAAATAAGTTCGGTGGAAGTTGGTGTTGAGGTTGAGCAAAATAAGCCAATGGCAACATCTCAACAAAGCATTTCAAATTATGCAAGGCCAAACATGAAGGGTGCTACCTCTAGGATTGTTCACCCTTTGATTCCAGCAAACAAGTTTGAGTTAAATCTAAAGTTTATTTAAATGGTTCAACAGATGTGTTAGTTTGATGGATTTCAGGCTGAGGATCTATATGCTCATTTGACAAACTTCTTTGAAATTGGTGACATTCAAGGTGAATGGAGTGTCCAAGGATGTGATTTGGTCGACCCTTTCCCTTTCGGTGCTAGGAAAGCTCAATTAATGGCTAGGCACCTTGCCCAAGGGTCGATCACTACATGGTCATAACTAGGTAAGAAGTTGCTTACCCGTTATTTGCCTCAGTCAAAGATCACAAAGCTGCAGAGCTATATCTCTTCTTGTAAGTAAATGGAGTCCAAAACTTTTTATGATACATGGGAGAGGTTTAAGGAGCTCTTTAGGAAATGCCCACAATGTGGCATCATGGAATGGATGCAGATTTAGATTTTCTACAATGGACTCAATGTCGCTACAAAGCAAATGTTAGACTTAATTGCGGGAGGATCGTTATGTAGTAAACAATAAGATGGCACACAAGTATTGATTGAGGAGATGACTACCAGTGGGCATCAATAGAGTTCTGAGAGGGACAAGCTAGTTAAGGCGTGCGGGTTTTATGAAGTTAATGCTCTCACCACTCTAGCAGCACAAGTCAAAGTATTTACCAAGCGTCTCAATGTGATGTGACTTCTACAATAACCAAATGCATTCATGAGTTATGGGAATTGTGTAATTCAGATAAGCATTATATGGCAAGCCGCCAAGCCAAGCATGGGACTAATTGAGCAAGTACACTTAAAAAACAACACTAGCTGGTTCACAAACAACTCTTATCGTTCCACATACAATTCTAGATGGAGAAATCAAACCAACTTCTAATGGAGCACTGAAAGGCAAGGTCAAGGACAAGGAACATAAGTACAAGCTCGAGAAAATATACCTAGGGGCAAAACCATCAAATCAAGAAAGGAGGAGTGAGAGTCTTGAGAGTTTGATTGCCATATATATCTAATCCAGTACCACACATTTTATTAAGCATGAAGAGATCATTAGAAATCAACAAGCATCTTTCTAGAATTTTGTGCATCATGGGGCTCAAATACCAAAATAATTATCGAAACCGTCCACAAGGAAGACTCCTGAGCAACATGGAAGTTAACCCTGGGAGTCACTTAAGGTAATCAATCTTAGGAGTGGAAAGGAGTTGCCCCTCCACATGAGATGCAACCTAAACATAAAGTGTGGGAATGAGAGAGGAGAGTAAGCTCTCTTGCATTGAAGAACTAGTGCTTGATCAAAAGGATGTCACAAAGGGTAAGAGAAAGGAAGAGCTTAAAACACTGGATATCAACCATGACTTCCTTACCCATCCATGGTTAAGAAGGTTCAGTAAGATGAGCAAGTTAAGAAGGCTCAAAACACCCGATAGCAAGACGCTGGAAATTAATGTTCTGTTCATGAAGGTATTGGCTCAAATGCCATGCTATGCTAAACTTTTAAAATAAATGCTCATAAACAAGAAGAACTTGGAATAAATATCCACTATGGCACTTAGTGAAGAGTGTTTAGCTACCTCACAAACAAGCTACCCATAAAGGAGAAAGATTAGTGGATTTTTGTAATTCTGTGCACTTTTGGAGGGGTGGTGGATGAGAAGGCATTAGCCGACCTAGGAGCAAGCACCAACCTCATGCCTTACAAAAATTTTCAATTATTGGGACTTGGAGTGATAAAACTGATGAATATGACTCTATAATTGGTCGATCGGTCAATTCGCCACCCAAGGGGAATTATTAAAGATATCCTTGTAAAGGTGGAAAAATTCATTTTCCTTGTTGACTTTGTAATTCTACATCTCGATGATAAGTTGGAGGTGCCTCTAATCCTTGGAAGACCCTTTTTAGCTACATCACAAACTCTTATCTATGTCAAAGACGAGAAAATGGTTCTAAAGATTGGAGAAGAAGAAGAAGTTGTGTTCAAGCTCCAAGAGGCTATACAACAATCTATGGAGTTTGATTATTATTATTATTATTATTATTATTATTATTATTATTATTATTTTATTTTGGTCATCATGTTGATGACTGTATCTTTGAATTTGTGTAGGAATCGTGGCTTAAAGATGATTTAAATGATTTGTTGGGAGAAGAAGCCCTGGAAGATGGCACTTAAGGAACTCACCAAGCAGCCTAAGACAAGTTCTCTAGTGGAAAAAAGTAGTGGAAGCGGACCAATACCAAAAAGAAAAAGGCAACCTCCTCTAGTTTAAGCACCTCCAACTCAGTCTTCTATGCTAGATTATGGTGAGCAAACATTAGTTGCATTGCTGAAGCCATATGTCTTTAGTATCAACTATTTCATGTCTAGGGTAGAGTGAAAGGTTTTGCTTCTATGAGCCTCCTTAATACGCATAAAGGTGCATCAAGCTAGTGACATTAACTAAGCATTTTTTGGGAGATAATACAAGTCATGGTTTTAGTTTTCTCGTATTTTCCTTTCCTTGAGTTTAGTTTTGTAGAGCTTGAAGGTTTGTTGGTGGTGATTCATATTTTTTGTTTACTTCTCAGTGTTTAATCACATTTTGAATGGTTAATTGATCAATTTGCATGATGAGAGCATACACCACACTTAAACTCATGACAATAGGCAAAATAGAGGACTAGAGAAGTTCCTAAGTAATAAGCTCCTTAGGCGGTAGTGCTTGGGATTTGCACGGCCGTGTTCAAGGTCTTACAAATCTCAAGTGTTGGTGTTTTTAAGTGATCCACGTCTTTAATTTTTCAATTAAAGTACACTGCCTCAAAGACACCCTCAGCATAGTTGGGCACTAGTCGTACCTATATTAAAATGACCAAAAGTTAGGTTTTGAGGTAAAATTTTTGGTGGAGAATAGGGAAGACAGTTAAGGTTTGGAAGGGAGAGCCAAAGGCCATTATTCAGGGGTGATTAAAGCTGCTCTTATGGTCCGAATGTGAGTGATTGATGATTTGGTGTTCTCTATCCTTTGATTACAACCATTGAGAGGAGCTTAAGTAAGTTTTCATTATAATTTTCTTCTCGCCTTTAATCTTGGATTGTATCTTGTTAATTTTTAATATGAGAGGCTAAACCTTCATTTTGTACCTTGGGCCATGGATCGCAGGACTAATTGTATTTGATTTATTTTTGCTTTTATATGTTGGTTATGATTTTTCTTGTGAATCTTCTATGTTGCCTCATGCTTATAATTACATTGTGTGAGAGCCTTAATTGAGTATCTAATTGACATGATTAGGATTAAAAAATTAATCATGTTCAGTCACACATAGAAGATAGGGCTTGAGTGCATGCCTAGAGATAGGGTGCATGATTAGGGTAAAACCTAATAGAGGAATTCATAGAGCATCATGAAATCATAGGGTAATGATCTATTACCATATGGGATTAGGGTTGATTGCCTGAGTTAACCAATAACCAATATAGGAAATCTTTGCAATTTTCTTAAAAGGAGTGAGCCTAGGGCACCGCTCCATCTCCTAATCTCATTTTTCCACCTTAGTGTTTGATTTTCTTACTTAGGTTTAGAAGTAGCAAATTCCATTATGTTGGCTAGATTATAGAGGGTGAACTAGTACTAGGAGAGTTGGTCATTGTGGATTTGAATATTATATCTCAGGGTACCCTTTACTACTTGTGCGACCCGTGCACTTGTGGTGTATACACATGGGCCATATTAATGTTCAGCCAGGGTTGATTCTCCATTGTCATTGTTGGGATCTTAATTTTCAGATTTGTCTCTAAAATATGAAAATAAATGTGGCTCATAATAGCCCTTTGCTTTGTCATCACCATAAATTATCCTAAGACCTTCATAGTTTTCAATGGGCTTGTCGCTGAAGGGTTTCGTACGCATGTGTGCCTAGAAGAGACAAAGAAAATCTTCCAAATTAATGTAATCACAGAACATCTTTTAGATTGCAACAAAGCAAACTCCAAGTATATGAAATGCAAATAAAACTTAAAAGAAAAATGCACAGAAGCAATCAATTTGTAGAAGTTTGAATGAAATGGAATGAATTGAAAGTAATCTAACTACTTCAAAGCATTCTAAAAAGGAATCTAAAACCTTAAAAGAGATGTATAGAAACATTTCCCCAAAAATCATTCCACCATATGTCTTTTTAATGCAGTAAAGCGTACTCTAATATTATAAAATACAAATCAAACTTAAAAAAAAATTAAAAAAATAATGAAAAAACATGAAAGTGGTATAAATAAAGAATCCTGTTATATAGAAAACTTATGGCTAAAAAAAAACACGACATTCATTGTGCTATCAAGCAAGCTCCAAATAAATTACAATTCTCAAACAACAAGCTAGAAACTTAAATTTAAAAGTAAAACATACAAGTTTGGTGGATCCAAAGATTTACAAATGGTTAAAGTCCAAATATGCCTTTGGATATTTTCAAATTGTACTTATAAACCCAAGAATTTCTGGACATCAATAAAATACATTTTTTATACGAATTTTCTTTGTGGAATTCATTGACAGTATGTATTTTCTTCTTAATAATTTTATTGTAGTAAGAATGGGGTGTTTAGTGAAATGGAATGAACTATTGAATAAAATATTAAGACTATACCTCAGTGTAAGTGAAGGCCACAATTGGGTCAAGGGTGATCATCTTGTTTTCGTTATCCTAACCCGCTCACTAAGGTTCCTTGCTTTCTTGATTTCCACGTACCTTTAGTATCTTAAAGTGGTTCTCCACATTCTCCACATGGAATTTTGTGTTAAATTTTGCATTCAGAGCACTCGTTGTATGTACAAATGTTGATTTGTCACATGTAAAGCCCTTTCTCACTTGGTCAATTGGAATTGGTATTAAGAAATTATCAAAGTCAAGCTTCCAATGCTTGTTGGGGGTTCCACACTTGCCGTGGAAGTGGCTCCATCACGCACTAGATTCCGACCCTTAATCTTCCTTCAAATAATAAATTTTTAACAAAGAAAGCATGTTAAATAACATCACAAGTAGAGGTTCAACAACATCACAACAATACAATTGATGAAAAAACTAAAGATAACATGAAAAAAAAATCACTACAAACAACACAGGTAAAAGTTCCATAATAGGTGTAAAACACATTCCTGACCCAGACTCCTAACAAATATAATGATTTCGCATTTTATTACTATCTTGTCCCTTAGTTCCATCCACTACCTATTTTCTTTGCATTGTTATCACTGGGCCAGGCCTTGTGAGCGCAAGTTGTTTTTCTTCTTGAATGCTGCCCTCATGCAAGATCCAATTCATTGGGTCCACACCTGCTATATAATTATGTGTATAATGCAACATTCAAGGACTAACCTTGAGTTTTGAAGGGGAAAAAGGGCTTATGGTAAGAATATTGAAACAATTCTTCAAGATGGCAAATGCTCGCTTAACTAGTGATCATAATATTGAGTCTAAGAATCTAAGATTAATAGTTCTTTGTGGTTTGTGATGCGTGCATTTTATATAGATATTTAATATGCCCTATGGCATGGTTGCTTGCCTTTTTGCATATATTTATTATAAATCGATGCTACTTTGGGTATGTGTGATTAATTGTGTAGGAAATCATGTCTTGGAACGAAAAGAAAGAGTTTGGATTAATTTAAGAGTTAGAACACTCTTCACAGGGCAAGCACTGTCGAGAGACACCCATCCTTCCGGACGTGCGGTTTCCATGACTTAGAGAAATTCAGCCCAACTGAGGAATCACACACGTTCTTGGAAACATGGGTAGGAAGAAAGGGTATGCTTATGCTCGTGCACTTTACAAGAATTCCGAGGACGAGAAGAGCACAGTTTCTCTTAAAGCACAGGTAGTAAGCACTGGCATACTTATGCTCGGGCACTTTATAGGTTGTGCTAGAGTTATGCCGAAAACAAGTTCCAAGACATCTATGAAAGGGCATGGTCAAGAGCACGGCCAAGAGCACAATAGTGCTTGCACCAGGAATTGTGTTTTTAAGCCCAAAGTTAGATTTTTGAAGGGGATGTTCTTCCTTTTTCTTGAGAGAAAGGTTAAGACAGACATTGGCATCATCTAGGGCCGGATCTATACTAAGAGGTCATTGTGGGAGTGGAGTAACACCGTCAAGATCATCATTAGACTCTCACCAACAAGGATTGTGAAGCAAGAGAGAGTTCATGGATTCGATTTCATTTTCTTTCCTTTTTTCATTGTATGCATTATAGAACTATGAGGGGCTAACCTTCATTCGGTGCCCCGGCTTATAAACCTCCACTTTATGATGTATTGACTTTTGTTGCTTTGATTATGGAGTTTTCTTGTGATTTCCCTTTTGTTTATTATGAGATGCAAAACTCTTGTGTTGATTGCCTTGATTTGCATGTTACAAAACTTGGCTTGGGGATTGTTGTTAGTTGTGTTAGTAAAACTTGATGGGCATGTTTCCCGTAGTTGTAATTGCAATCTTGATAGCATGTTAACCATAGTTGCACTTCGGCTGTCTAGATGATGATTGAGAAATCCATCTAGCTAGGGCATACATTAGGGAAGGGGTTGAGTCTGCTCCTAGAGGTAGATCATATGTTATGAAATCCTCAGTTAGGGGTCGACTAGCGGTCCAAGGAGATGTACATGTAATCATTGCTAGAGTCAGTACATTGGTCGAGGGGAATAATCCTTGGTGCTATCCTTTCCACAAGTAGATACCTATTATACAATACTTAGGATAAATACATGAAAGTTTGTACATCCATTCTATGCTAATTTACACATTAATCTTGACCACTCTTTATTATTGGGTTCATGTGTTTCTTCCTAGTTAGTTCCTAAAATAATGAAGGCTAGTCACATCTTGAATTCCTAGTTATATACATTTATTCAATGATGAATGCAACAACAAAGACAATTGTGTTGAATGCCATAGTGAACAGTCTCACACACTCATGTAGAGTCCAACTATCCATCTACACATACGCATAAACAAGTGGTGATTCAATGTATTAGGTCATGTAATTCAATTCCCTACACTGTACTTAAACCTTTTTACATATTAAAATAAAGGGACTCCTAACTATCATCCCACAAAATTAATGTTAGACATGGCATTAGTTGTTATCATCTTCATTAATTGCAAATGAGAAATTAGTTTGGCATTCACAAACATCAAGTGCATGTGTAGGGAAAAAATCACATCAGACAATGGTCAACAGATTACATGGCAGGAAATAAGTAACTGATGTAGAAATTAATTAAGACACAACTGACATGTACATAAGAGAAAGTAGGTACAATGAAAAAAGCTATACTGATGATCTAATGCAATAAAATAAGCTTACCAAGCACATATCTCCTTCACTGTATACAAAGATGACAAAAAACATAAATAAATTGTGGCATGAAATCACAGAAAAGGAATACAACCTATTTACAAAAAAAGGTAGAATATATATAAGGATGGGCAATAACTACAGAGTAAATAAATGTAAATTATATGAATGACAATAAGACAATCTAAGTGAGCATGATATTGGGATATATCATTGAAAATAAAACTAGATAATACCGCATTTCTAGCTCGAAAGGCATAGTAGAAAATATATAACATGCAAGACTTTATCAATGCCAAAGGATGTTTGTGAATAACTAATGCCACCCTGATTTTTGTCATTGCAAACAACATACATGAAGATGACACTAATCAATGATTAAAATGCAATTAACATATGTCAATAACAACTGGACAACCCATATACGCATGACTTCCACTTGATGTAGTGTAAATAATATAACTACACAACAATATAAATTCAACCTGAACAAAACCACAATGAAAACATATGATACCAAGTGGATCATGTACAAAAAGGAAAGTAGCTCTAAGTCTCATACATAACAAACAAACAATACACCAAAAAAGCCAGCGAAAGAAAAAGGATGGTGAAGGAAACCTGAGCTGGAGTTAAATTATTGAAAGGTGTACAATTAATGGAGCAAAAAACCAAGTAATATAATAGGTAATCAAAACAACAAAAAGGAAAAAAAAACAAAATAAAAAAGGTGTACCATTAAATCTTAATGAATGGAAGTAATTAAACAAGTCAAAACATGCATGCATGAAAAGAAAATCAAATTCCCTAGAGGAATTATACAACTAGATAGTTAAAACAAATTTGGCTTGGAAATAATAGTACAAATAATACACATCTCAAAAAATAAAATAAAATAAAACAAAAACAATTTAAAAATGAAACAGAGGTAGTGGAAGACTAGTTAAAGAGGAAGAAGATAGCAATGCTATTATAATCACATAAAGAAGTCAATAATGAATAAATCAATAAAGTAAACCCTAGTAAGCATGGCATTCAATACAACAGTATGGGAAAAAGTGATGAATAAAACCTGAGTTTGACAGGATATTACGGAGATCTCTTGAAAAGAGTAGGATGGGATATTATTAGCAACAAAATTGACCTACAAACCTCAGTAATGTACTAGAGGCAATTATCAAAATAAACTAGGTAAAAGCAAAGTGACCAACAACCCTGGTCAAGGCCACAAGTAAATCTTAACAAGCATCATAAGAACACCTTCATCACCATGCGAATTTAAGAAAAGAAGGCATAATAGTCATGCATAATAACAAAAAGCAGCGTACTATTACATAAAAAAAACCAGAGTTAAACATGCAATTAGTGTAAACACAACAAAACCCCAAGAAGAAGCTACAAGATGAAAATAGTTAAACATGCAATCAAGTTGATCTATGAATTGAATCCAAGTACATAATCAGTAGGAAGAAATATTGATAACACAAAGATGACAACCCAAGTGAACATGGCATTAAGAGCGAAAACAACTAACCATGACCATGGCATGAAGTTCTCAAAAAAGAATAAAAACAAGAGCTACACAAATATATGCATGATATTAAGAACTACGTCAATGTTTTAAGTGGAAAAATTAAAGAGGCATCATTCATTTAGATAACAAGGAAAAATAAAAATAGTTCCAAAGAAAAACAAAGTAAATATGCAAATGAGATGATATATTGCAAATAATAAAATCCAATGACAACATTAGGTATGATTTAAAAAACCTATAGGGTAAAAGTAGGCCAAATTTAGGAAGTACATTAACAAGAAAAGAAGGAAAATAACTGGCTAGATGAAGCACAAAAATTAAAACCCATAAAATGTAATTATTTAGTCAATAATCAAGGGAAAAACCTGACTAAAAATATTTATCAACCCTAATCAAAAGAAAGGAATAACAATGAGGAAGAACACCACTTGCTTTGAAAATCACAGTTATAGAAAACAAATCACGGGAAAATGGTGTGAAAGACAAAGGAAAAAATGAAATAGATCAAAACCCAATATACTAAGGAGGGATGATCAGCATGAACTAAGATTTGAGATCCACTTTAAACAACACAAATTAAAATTAGGAACATAAAACACTATTTAGGATAAAACCCCAATTAAACACACTAACAAAAACCTTATAAACATGAAGAAAATAACAAAAAATTACATGATAATCGTAGTAGGTTAAAGAGGAATAAAAAACCCAGAAAAATTTGTATCTCACATCACACTCCATGTTGTTGGGTCCAAAGAGAAAGTGGGAGAAATCTTACAAGAACAAACTAGGCTTGATGGAAACAAGAAAAAGAGATAGCTATGTGGGTGGGGAAGGCACCACATTATGGAATACCACCACCATGGAGCATGAGAGAGAAATTTTCACTAAGAAGAAAAGGCCTAGAACTCTAGACAAGAAGGGGCTTCAAGGTGGTGATATTTGGGTGTGGAGAGAACCCTAATCCATTGAAGAAATGGTAACAAAAACGCCAAAGTGGGTGATTACCTTTAGAGCACAAAAGTGGGGTTGTAAGTATTCCTTCCCTACTTCTGGCTTCACTTCGGCAAACCAAACACACCCTAAATATCCAGTGACTTTCTTCTTGACTTAGTTTCTTGTTTTGTTTTATCTTATGTACCTTTACATACCTTTTCAGCACTCAGTCTTGGTTATCTACTTGTCGAGATACTTAGAGAAAGTTTATGTGGAAAGGGACTTAATTAGGCTTCATCTTGTTATTTATGTTTTAACTTTTAGGGAGGATTCATCAAGAAAAAATCAAATAGGGAAAGTTACTATATGTAAAGTGTGAAAGCCACTTTTAAGTAAATGAATACTATGTATAACCAATATGTAATTCATGATCTACCAGGAGAAAGAGCTACCTCCAAGGATATGTAAAAGCCATTATCCATAGTCATAATATTTTGCATTTGTCCTCTGATTTTGATACTTCATTTTTGATGCCTAATGTTTAATAATGATGTAATTAGCTCTTCTCCATTCTTGTTTTCTTGTTTGTTTGAGGAAAACCATTGTTTATGTGAAGGAAAATTTGATAGCATGCATAATGTATATACATTTCATATCAATTACCTAAATTTTGATTAATAAAATACTAGTAATTATGGATTATAATTATATTTTATGCGTTTTGGAATAGATTGAAGATTTTGATTGAAGTAAGCTAAAAAATGGATTTTTGGTAAGAAATATAGCAAATCTATAAATTTTGGGAATTTATGGATATCTATTAGAGTATTAAAAAGAAGGCATCTAAGTTTAGACGGTGGGCACATCTTATATGACATGGATGCAACTGAACATCGGTGTTAAATTAAATGATTGGGTCCAATATTTGATAACAAGTCTTGGTTATCTTTATCTCTATTTTATTCTATTTAGAAGTTAGCATTAAAGAGATGGATAATCCCGGTACATGTGGTAATTAGTTTTTATATTAGTTTTTATCTTTTTGAATTTTAAGGGTGAGGTTTTAATATCTTTATTAAAGAGGGGAATAATGCAAGGAAGAAGGAATCATCATGGAATTCGCTTTATCTTCATGGTATTTTCTTTGAAATTATGTGCACACTTTTCAAATCCTAGGATAATTGAAAGTTTGATTTGACGTCAACAATTGTGAGATCGAATTTCTTTTTTTATTCTTACTTCTTAAATATGTATATATTTTTTGAATTAATCAAATATATTGTTTTATTTGATTGATGAAAAAAAGGCTCATTGCTCGATTATCAAAATAATATAATACCAAGTAGAACGTTAAATCCACATTTGTTTAATTGTTTTAATAATTAGTGGTGAAACAATAGTGTTTAACATAAGGTATTTTACTCATATTATGTAGATATATAATCTAATCGAAATGAAATCAACTAGTGTGTTTATTGGCTAGAATTGGTGGTCCCTTATGAAAATTTAATGGTATTAGTAGATTAAATCCTAAGAGCTTGTTTAGAGTTGCTTATTGATAAGGGAAGCAATCAAAGAGTTTGTTTTGGTTATAAAAGTTAAGAAGAATAGGTTGTTAGAGTTTTTTAATAATCATAACCAACATTGAAATTGTAGCTTGGCCTAGATACTTGTATTTTTAAATTTCATTAATTTGTGTCCTTATTTATTTTTGTTGTCTTACTTTGATTTTAGTTTCTATCCCTCTCCTTTGTTTATTTTATTTTGTTAATTTCATTAAGAAATAAGCCTTAACAATCCCTTTGGATTCAACCCTTCTCACCATATACACAATTTATTTGTTTTAATAGAGTAGAATTAATTTTTTTTGGATTTGATACCCACCAAGGATAAGGAAAACTAGGGTTGGTTATCAGATATTGTACCGCAACCACTTAATTTAACACCCATGTGTAGTTGCATCGGAGTCACATAAAGCGTGTGATATGACCGTTGTGTATCCGCAAGTGCACATGTCATATAAGTAGTAAAGTGTACCCAATAGGATCGGGTAGTCAAATCCACAGGGCCTGGTATTGCTCTCAATACTGGCTTGTTTTCCAATATCTAGCAGGTTCAAAGATTAGGGCTGAATTAATTAATCTACCAAAAAATAGAATAATAGAGAAGGAAGAAGAGACGGGGTTTGGGTTGAAGAAATAGCAGTGGAAGGGACAATGCCCTAAATTCATCCCCTTCACAAATGTAATAACAAGGTAATGATTCAAGAGTACGACTGGATCATGGTGAACACCACGGATGGTTTAGTAACGAAGTCCTTTCCTATGGCTTGGAGCAAACTCAACCTCTTTCCTGATGTGTGCCCTAGCTAGACAAGTATCACCCTCTAGACAGCAAATCAATCTAAGGTTAAATAGAAACATAAAATGCAATGACAACCCAATGAGGAAAATAGCAATGAAAATTCATGTATACGTGGCTAGTTAGCAAGTCCCTCATTAAGTTAGCAACATACAAGCATCAAGGCAAGAAACACAAAGAACGATAAGCGATATGAACAACAGGAAGACCACAAGGAAACTCAAGAATCAATTTCACTAAAATCAAAGCATTAGAAGTCAATATTCATAATCCAGGGCACAGAAAGACAATTAGCCCCTTATTGTCATACAAACAACCATATGAAGCAACAAGAGAAATATAGAGAATCCATTAAACTCCCTTCTTGTTTCACAATCACGTCAGAGAAGGCTTGATAATAGTTATCACCAACGATCCTCCTTTTCCACACTTATCTCCCCTCCAGATCTGGCCTTGAACAAAGCCAACAGCTACCCTAACTCATACCTCCAAAAAAAGGGAAGAAGATCACTTCAAAATCTAACTTTAGTGCTTACATAACACTTTCCCGATGTAAGCACACCCGTGCTGATGGGCGTGCTAATGAATGTACTTGTCTCCAGATCCTAGTGATTGATTTCTACTCAATTCCAGTAAATCACACGGAGGTAAGCATGCCCTTGCTTACTGCCCATGCTTGGAGAGCATGCTCGTGCAAGGAGCACAGTGACCCTCCTAATCTTCTCATGAAACTTCCAGTAAAATACATGGGGTAAGCACGCCCGTGCTTATCGACCATGCTCCCTCAGCACGATGGTGCTAGGGATAGCGAAACCGTGCTTCTAATTCTGTGCAGACTCCAGTAAACTGTACGAGGGTTTAGCACACCCGTGCTTCCTACCCTGCTTATAAGCACACCTTTGCTTGGGACCCTGCTTTTCCTGAAACTTGTATTCCAATGCTATTTTGCATCAGAATTCTTCTCCTTTTGTTCCTTTTGTTCCTTTTGGTCTAGAACCCAAGTATCTGCACAATTTAGCAAATATATCTCAAGTAGCATTGGTTTATAACAAAATAATGTAAAAGGGCAAGTAAAACACACAATAGGGTACATAAAATATCTATATAAAATGCACTCATCAGCGTGCCCATGCTCTGATCTTAGGTATTTTCTATTCTTTGCTTTAATAGATCTCCATAAATTCCCAAATTTTTTAGTCTTGTTCCTTTCTTGCTAAACTCTACTTTTAAGCTTAGTTTAATCCAAATCTCCAATTTATTCGACAAGATACAATAAATAATTATAATTCATAATTTACAACCATTTTATTTATCAAATCATTGGGAATTGATATCAAATATGTGTACATTATACATACTATTTGATATTGAAATTTAATCGAAACTCATATCATTTGTAGTTAGGAAATATGCTATAAGTTGGTTATTGGGTATACTTAGATTGAATACTGATACACCCCTTTTGTACACATCGGAAATATACGGGTTATAAGAAGTAGTAAGTAATTCTGAAGGTTGGGTAGTCAAATCCATAGGGATCGACGCCCCTAGTACTAATTATTCCACTATTATCTAGCGGATGAAATCAACTGGTATTGCTAAATTTAATTGAGAAGATTAAGAGCTAAGATAGTGAAATGACGAATTTGGGGTAAGATCAAGGGGAACAGATGATACCTCAAACTCAATCCTTTCTAGACATCCTTGCACTTAATTTCCTATATTACCTATTGCTTGAGCACTCTTAGATCGTGGAGATTCCTAAATAGTATGACCCCTTTGGCCCAAGCAATTAAATCCCAATCCCACGAGACAATCATGATTGTCCTGTGATTGCATTAATGCTCTATAGATCCCACTATTAAGTTTAACCATAATTTGGAGAGTTCGAATCCAAAGAGTTTAACACCATACACCCTATCTCTAGGCATGCACTCAATCTTTATCTTCTATTTGTAATATTGAATGATCAATTTCTCAATCTTAGTCATGTTATCTAATATGCAATTAGGACTTTCACACTAGCAATTACAAACATGAAGCAACTAGGAGATTCATAAGACTCAAAGCCAGTAAAATTGAAAGAAATCAAATACAAGTAGCTTCAAGATTCATGGTCCGAAACACCAATGAAGGTTTAGCCTCTCATGGTATAGAGAATCCTAATACAATCCAATACAAGGAAAAAAATGGAAAAGATAATGGAAAACTCCCTCAAACTTCTCTTCAAGTGGATGATGAAGAAAACTTTCGGATTGAAGAAGACAATGCCATTTGATCTGGTACCCATTGGGCCGAAGAAGCAATTTCAAGTTACCCTCAGTCGACAATCTTCAACCTCCAATTGGAAGCCTATCAACCCTCTTGAGGTTTCACAGAAAAGATACTCCATAAAACGTAACTTTTAGGTTTTAAACAATAGGTAACAATCTAGTGCATGGCCAAGTTTCGAGTGTTGGACCTTTGAGATTGCAGTGGTACCTGGACTGGATTCTATGTGAAAATCTAGCATCTAGAGATTTGCATGGCCAAGGATCACTTTTGTGCCTAAAAAACACCGTCGTCCTCTGGGCAACATAATTGTGGAAAGGGCTATACTCTTTAGATTCTTTTATCCAAAGTTCTTTTGCATTCGTTCCGCTTAGACATTCATTGATTTTGTTTTTTTTTATTTTTTTTTTTAATTTTTTTTTTATCCCAAAGCTTATTAATCTACACATTAGGCACAAAAAACCTAGCATAGCAATAAAATAAAGAAAGTTATACAAGAAGACAAGCAATGAGCATGGATTTATAATGCATAATACAAGTAGTTCATGCACTCATCAAATACCTTATAATATCCAATTTCTTGCATTCTACTCACCATGAGAATTTAAGACCAACAAGTATCTTTTAATGTTTTAAGCTTTTGCATGCAATTTCCTAATGAATAAGAGAATTGTTACGTAGTTACTTTTATGTAAGATGTGTCAAAACATAGGTTTGAAGAGGGCTATTTGGAGAATTCACTTGAAATGGTATTATTCACTGAAATGGAAATGGAAGATAATGAGTTCTTGGAATAAATGAATTTATTTGACACTTTGCCAAACACAGAAGAGGACATTCTCAATTTGCAAGTTAGATATGCATAACAATGACTCCTTTGTAAGGAAACCATCAATAGAGGAGCCTCCCAAACTTAAACTTAAACCATTACTAGCACATTTAAGGTATGTTTTTCTTGATAAGTTTCTACTTTACCCATTATAATTTCAACCACTCTCACTTAAGAATAAGAGGAAAAGCTTTTGAGATACTTTGAGAATTTAGAAAGGTGATAGGTTGGACAATGATAAACATCAAAGGAATCAACTACAATTCAACCCCATCATGGAATTGGTGGTAAAAAAAGAAATTATCAAGTGGCTTGATGAGAGCATCATATAACTAATCTCTAATAATTCATGGGTAAATTTGGATCAGTTTGTACTGAAAAAGGTAGTGTGACAATGGAGAGTAATGAAAATAGTGGATGCATCCTCACATAGAAAATTACCTAATAGAGAGTTAGCATGGCCATTAAGAAACTCAACAAAGCAACAAGAAGTATCACTTTCCACTTACTTTCATTAATCAAATGTTCTATAAATTGAGATGTAAAGAATTTTATTATCTTTTGGATGAATATTGTAAGGAATTTTTTTGTCTTTTGGATGAATATTCAAGTTATAATCAAATTGCAATAGCAATAGATTACCAAGAAAAGACATTTCACATGTCTAAATGGGTTGAAGCAATAGCAACATCAATCAATAAAGCTCAAGAAGTGGTAAGATTTTTGCATGAAATTAACTTCATGCTATTTGGAACACCACAAAATTTATAAATAATGAGAGTGTATGCTTTTGCAATCATTTTCTTGATAATATACTTGCATAATATGGAGTGAGAGACAAGGTAGCGCTTGCTCTATTATCCACAAACCAATGGCAAGCCAGACTATCAAATCTAGAAATCAAACAAATATTGGAGAAGATGCTTAACATCCACAAAAAAGATTGGACATTCAAGTTAGATGATGCTTTTTAGACATATCAGACATCATTCAAAACATTCATTGGGATATCATTGCACTAGTTGGTGTTTAGGAAAGTATATCATTTCTTGATTATAACATCAATTGAGCATATTTGGTTGTAAAGCAATTGTATTATGACTTCAAGAGAACCTTTGAATATAGAGTACTACATGTAAATGAATGAGACAAATTTCAAAAAATGTACAAGAAAATGCCAAAAATTGCAAAATATGGACCAAAATTTGGCATTATAAGATGATATTTCTATAATGATTTAACCCAAGACAACAAACGTAACTCTTTAATTATAGATTCAAATTGTTTCTAAATTAATTAAAATTAAGATAGTATGAACCATTCATTACTAAAAAGTATATATTCATTTAAAAGTAAAAATCAACAAGAGAAATAAAAGCAAATATTCAAGATTGAGTGTCAAGAATTGAAGCACTTTTATCATCATCACCAAATCAATATGGCATTACCTTATCCGAAGAGTTCCAATGAAACATAGAACACAATCAGGCTATCAATATTAAAACAAATGCTTCTGGGAGGCAACCCAAGCTATCTAAACTTATTCTTATAGTTTTTAGAATGACAAGCATACTTATTATACACTTATTTTTCAATCCCCTAACATTA
This sequence comes from Dioscorea cayenensis subsp. rotundata, assembly GCF_009730915.1. Taxonomy (NCBI): domain Eukaryota; kingdom Viridiplantae; phylum Streptophyta; class Magnoliopsida; order Dioscoreales; family Dioscoreaceae; genus Dioscorea; species Dioscorea cayenensis. Next base: position 10,139,300 of record NC_052486.1, read on the forward strand.
TAAAGTCACACGAATCACCCCAAGGATAAGGACAAATAAAATGAGCAATGGATAGCATCTTTGAAAGGGCATTATTTTATTTTTGAGTTTTACTTTCTTATTTTCATGACTTATATTTATTTATTTACTCACTTTTGTATTTTGATTTATGATTTTGTATTTACATTGAGGCAATATAAATTCTAAGTATGGGAGGTGTTTAGTTATATTATACTTTAGTATTTCGTATATGGGGTCATGGGTCATACTCTAAAATAAAAATAAATAAATAAATAACATGCCATATTATGTCTTATGTTTAAAAATTGACATATTTACTGTGTAAATCATATCTCATATTTAATTTGGTTGATGTTTTGTCCTATGTATCATATTTCATAGTTCATATTTTATATTTCATATTTCAGGTCATGTGGTAGTGTTTCCTATATCTTCACTTAGTTCATGTCTAGAGGAAATGAAGGACATTCAACATTTTTGACGATTAATCATCCATTGATTAATTTTTTTTTTTGTTGAATCTCAATAAATTCAAGCATATATCTATAAAATTTTAAATATATTGGGATTTAATGAAAGCTTATGTGGAAAACTTGATATCTTAGTTTTACAACATGAGGAATTTTAGGACTTTAGAACTTGTCTAACAATCAGTTAAAATGAGTTCTAAATGACACACGTAACTTTGAAGTGATTTATGGCATCTTTGAATTGTTTGATTGTCTATCCCTTCTAATCTACCCCTTGTTAACTTTAAAACCTTGACAAATAAAAATAAAGACTCACTAGATTGGGTTTCAACTGACTCTAGTTGAATTTGAATCAACTCAATTTGAGCTAAACTACTTTGAATCAACTTGAACCAATTCAATTCTTATTAAATTGCTTAAACCAAAATGGTTCAACTAAACCAATCCAATTGGACTAGTTTCATTCAATTTGACTAAATGAGGACTAAGACAATCTAAGTTCACTTCTACAGTCTCAAACTCGTTAACTCTCTAACTCTTCAAATATATATTTAAAGCACTCATTCTTCACATCTTCGCTACCACCAATCTCTAAATAACCAACACCATCCTTATCATCACCAATAATACCCTCTAAACCTCTCAGCAACCATGCCATGCTTAGCATGTTGATTCAATACTCTTCTCTCCAAGTTATACAAACATACATCATAGATGCACCTAATTACATCCTCATGATCCTCTCTTCTTGTCCTCATATTTATATCAAAATCAAATCCTTAGTATCTTCATTATGGCGAAATAATTACAGTAGCTTCTCACCTTGAACCAAGCTCAGTCCAATTAGCATGAACAATTCGTAGTAAACTCCCAACAAAGACAACGCTTTGGGTTTTAACTTCCTCTTTGTGTCTCGAGCTCCAATATTTACCATAATTGTTTCCTCTCTAATAATTTTTAGATAACTAACGAGAATATATCAACAATGGTGGAACCAAAATCAAGACCAATGAGGTGTTGACTTTAAATTAAAAAAAAATATAAATATTTAAAAATTTTGTTCTACATATTGTTCGCCCTAAAAGAATTGGGGAAAAAAATATTCACATATGTTGAATAACATGTACTTCAAACTAGAAATAGAATTTTTTTTAAATACCAAGCTTTTTTTTCATTTTAAAATATATTTATGAGTTAAATTATCTCTAGAATTAATAATGAAAAATATAACTTAAAAAACAAAGGAATTAAAATTTAAAATTTGTGAAATAAAACCTAACCCAAAGTTTCTTTTTCCTTTTTTTTTATTAAAAAACATCAAAAACTAAACATCAATAAACAAAAAAAAAAATTATTTCATTTCAATATTCTTTGTTTATAATAAACAAGACCACCCAAAATCCATTAATAAATCAATTACCATCTTAAAATTCTATTCAAGTCTAATAAATAAATAAATCAATCAATAACTTAGAGCTCTTCAACCTTTAATGTTGCCTAATCCTCTCCATTTTGTGCCAAAGTCATTGGTCTAGTTTTCCTTGAAGCTTGGCAACCGTCAAAGACTTAAATAAAAGGGAAGAAATGAAGGCAAAACTTTTTTTTTTTATGAGGATCCAAAATAATTAAAAAGGGCAAAAATATACAAAAAATTTTTTAAAAAAATTTCTTCATATATATTAATATTTATATACTAATTTGTAAAATAGCATGTCAAAAAAATTTTGTTTACAAACTTTTTTTTCTTAAAAATAAATTTTTATACTACATAAATAATTTTTTAAAAAAATCTTGAAATAATCTATTTTTTAATTAATTTTCTTCAAAATATATTTGTTTAAAGTATATGTAACAAAAAAAAAAACAAAAATTTCACAAAACCATATGCATGAGTCTAAATAAAAAATACGCACACACAACGCAAGTATATATATATATATATATATATATATATATATTTACAAAAGACCTATTGGTGTTAGTTATATGTGTTTTTCTACAATAGTGAAGAGGAAGTTTGAAAGATGAAATATTTGAAGTCCTCTAGTTTTACTTGTTTTTAGTCTTTATTTTGTTTGTTCCATATGGATCAATCAACAAAACAAGCATGAACTCTTGATGGATTGCACACACACATTCAAATTCAAGGGAAAAAAAATTATCAACACTTGAATTATTTTTGCTTGAGGACTAGAAATATTTTCAGCTTAGCTAGTGATAATGTCACTAATAAAACTTTAATCAAGTGATTTTGTTCATCAATCAGAGTTGTATATAAATTTAACGTTAGTTTATTATGAAAAGCTAATAACTAATTAGAATATCTTGTGAATATGATGGAAAAATGGACACTCATTATTTTAATTTATTAAGAGACATTAAATTAATTAAAATACAAATCTAATTTTCTTGGTTCTTCTTGAAGAAAGGAACATAGATTATTATGACTAGGAAGAGAAAAGAATAAAAGAAATCAAATTTAGTCTTAAGTTGTCATGATTCGCTTATCGAATTATTTATCCAATAAATAATTTCAAATTAGGAATAGCCATAAGCACTAATGTTGTACATCTTCTTCTTATCTTCGCAATGCATTAAAAAATCAATTAATTTGATTTTAAATGAGTGAGATACACTCCAAGAAAATTTATAGCATCCTATCTCTAATTTTCAATCAAACTCAAAGCGACTTTTCTATTCCAAATAGGATCAATAAAGATTATCCACAAAGATGATATTCAAGCAAGATTTATGATTAGAGGAGATTGTATATTTTTTTCATTGTGTTTTTCAATATTTTTATAGACTTTCTTATGTTAAAACCTCTCATTTTAGCTAATAAGCAATAATTTTATGGAATAAATATTTTTGTCATGTTTTTTTTACGATTTTAGAACAAAATTGAGGACTTGAACCCAAGAGACTTAAAGAAAAAAATTGAGTTAGAAGCTTTTAATATTATCAAGTGAAAAATATTTGCACAACTGCAGTAAAAGAGCCATATCTTTCAATTGTGAGCAAATTAGAGTAAACCAGGGCTCATTATAAAGGGCTTTTGCACAGCTGCAGTAAAAGAGCCATATCTTCTCCAAAGTTTGTATGGGATCTAAAGAAAAATTTAATAAAAAGTTGAGCCAAAAACTAAGCAAGAGACCAAGCTGGGGATTAAAAATTAATTGTGCCAGTTGTAAAAACAAGCTTACTTAGCAAATTGGCAAACTAATAAAATTAGTTAGGATGGTGGGAAAAATTCAAAAATAAGAAGTTTCTAGAAGGTTAAAGAATAGAAACAAATCTAGATCTAAGGAAGCTTTTTAGATAAAGTGAGAAGGGTCATGGATTGCAGAAGAAGGAAACCCATTAGAGGAGCTTGAAAAGTTCTTTGGTGTGATTTGATCTCATACTTTGGTCCTTCATTGAATTTTGTCCAATAAACATATAAGGATGGATAAATCCAAAATTTTGAGGAATTAATTTTCAATTGGTGTTTGGGAATGCTAAATAATTGGGAATTAAAGATCTACAGTTTTAATCTTGGATTTCAACTTTATTTCGAATTCATTTGAGAGATCTTTCATAAAACTTCCAATTCTTATTTGGATTTCTCAGATATGAGAATTCTAGGGAATGAGAGTTGGAGAGATCAGTTTCAAAATATAATAAGGGAGTCGGATGATATGAGAATTACTCTGTTGAGGATGACTAAGATAAGAACTACACTAGAATAAATGATTAACTTTTTATTGCAACTAACTATTTTGGCCTACTTTAGTCAGATATGAGGGTTTAGATTTAGGGTAGTTTCCTCGTCAATTGGACACCTCTTTAAGAGTATACATTAAATAAGGGATTTGTGAGGATATGGGATTTACCTAGTTATAGGAATTGATACTTTTGGAGAAAAGATAAATGAAGTGTTTTTTTTTTTTTTGGGCCAAGGAGTTACATCACCTAGCAAAACATCAAAAGTAGAAAACCAAAAACAATCAAAATGAAAACCCAGCCTAGTGGCCTCATCCCCAAGGAATAATGGGAGTATTTTTATGACTTTATAAACTGGAAGGATAATTCAGAGGCTATGTTTAGCTTGAAATTATCTAATTAACGTAGTATTTTCTACTGAATAAGTGAGTTGCTCGAATATGGGTGTTTCTTTCTTGATGGAAGATCTATGGACAAGTTTACATGAACCCCTTGACTCATATTTTACTCCATTGGTCTGTTTGAAGAGAATAATACCAATTTATAACCTTTCATAAAGATCAACATTCTTAATGTATAAAGGGGATTAAACCGAAATGTTAATTTGATTATGAAAAGTGTTATAGCTTTTCATCTTTAATTTCTGATTTTCTTAATTTTAATTTCTTTGCATAGCACATTAATTTTTTTTTTAAAAAAAACTAGAAGTAGCCTTGTTTGCCATCATTCAATACCATAGTCCTCATGAGATTCGACAACCTTCTCATCTCTTTATTAATTGATGTGGCTAATGAACTTGTTAGCTCACTCTAAAAAGTACCATCAATTTAAACTCATAGAATTTGTAATTCAACAAATATTATACATAGGGATGATTTCTAAGTAAAATTCAAATTCAACAAAGATTATTTGAGTAGGAAATTCAATGCTAGCATAACTTCACGTCATCTATAAAAGTCAGTAGTTATTGGAGGGAGAAATTATCTTGAAACTTTCAATCAATTAATCATCAAATTTAAAGGAAGTTTGTGCAAAAGAAATACTCTTGCAAATGATAAGAGAAGGGTGAAGTTAATTAAGAGTCTTTACTATTCTTTGATATTTATGTCCATATTCATTCATTATTCAATAATGATGTTACTAGCTCTTATGAACTAATTAGTTTTTCTAGCCTTTTTATAATATTTGATTTACTAAATATGATATAAACATTTTTTAATATATTATCCTTAATAATATTGAGTTATTTCTTCGATTCTTATATTAATGCTTTAATGGTTGACTAACTATCATCTACATGGATTAGGGAGCCCCAGATGAATTTAGGAGAGAAACAGTATAAAAGTCTATAGTGTGAATAATGTATATCAAGTTAATAATAATTTTTTTATTGGATATGAATATACCTATAAATCTTGAGGAAATTAATATGAGTAGTACTTAGAGAATCTAATCTTAGTTAATTATTATAAAAATATAGTAAATTGGTGAGATCAAATTTATTTCCTTGATAATAGGAGGTTTTTTTTTTTTTTTAATCTTCGAACAATTAGTTTCACATGGTAAAGTACTAGAGGCCCAACAAGTGGGTTGACCTCTTCTGGTAGATGGTTTTTCATGCATAAAGATTTGAACTGAAAATCACTTGTTTAAACGATTTAAACCTCTACCACTTGGACTAACCCATATTAATAATAGGAGCTTTTAAATATATAAAAACCCTCTAGGATAACAATTCAATTGTTAAGACATGTTAGATTTAATTGAGAGATCATTTTTTTAGAGAGATGCAAGAAATTTGTAACCATAGGTCATCATGCATTCATTCTTTTTTGCCCGTATTTTAGATTTTTTTTATTTAATCATACCTCTTTGCATTCAATTATTTGAATAAGATTGAGTGGAACATTGTTAAAGTATAAAAAGCTTGGTCATTAAATTGGAGACTAAATGTAGCCACTAATTTACACAAATTTAGTGACCTCGTATGTGGTTGCTAAAATAGTTTAGTGATTGACATATACTTATAGATTGAAGATATAATCATGGTCTTTAAAAAGTCTCTATTTCCATCCTTGTAGCAATAAAGATCTTGTCAATCTCTAATTCTGTCTTTACTTGATTATATTCTTGTGGCAATGGTGGCAAAAAATTCTGCCACTAAAGGCCCTTGTTTTTATAGTAAAGTATTATTGCCAATAAAAAGAATATCAACAACATAATATATGAGAATAATGGTGATCCCATGAACTAGTTAATGAAGAAACAGAGGTCACTATAACTTTGGTGAAAAGAGGCAGCAAGGAGTATATTCTTAAATTTGAAAATTCAAACATGAGTAGCTTGCTTTAGTCTTTAAAATGAGTAACATAGAAGGCATATTTGTATCCTATGGGTAAATTTATATAGACAAGTTCTTCTAGGTTACCATACAAAAAGTTATTCTATACATCCACAAAGGAGACATGCAAATTCAAGATGCAACAAAAGCTGAAGTTGTAAATACTATATGTAGTCAATTTGGTTACTAGCGTTAAGGTTTCCTCATAGTTAATCTGATATTCCTGGAAATTTCAAATAGCCATTAATCGAAAATTATACCTTTTTAAAAAGACATTAGATTTAAGTTTTATATTGAGAAAATC